>NC_089881.1:17618750-17920312 GCF_040182565.1 Anser cygnoides | reverse complement strand
TGTCCATAGCTGCATTCAGTTTAGAGTTTACTTGCTGTGAATGTACCTTTTGAAAAAGCTTTTTTGCTTTGTTGTAATTTAAGAACAGTCCTTCCAATGTCTCTATTGTCAAGTATGTGCTGAGATGTATGGGTACTTCTGCCGGTATAGTCTTTCCATCGCAACTTGAAGCTATGGAATGTGCAAGAGTGGTCCTTAATTTTATTCGTATTCAGAAGTGGAAAAGAAGGCAGTGATAACAGAGAAAATTTTCATTTTCCTTCTTAAACCCCACCAGTTTGAATAATCTTTTGCTGAGTTTCCTGATGTGGCTATTTGCATTCTTTTGTGAATTCAGACTGACTGTTAGCAGCCTCCAAATAAAACATGGTTATATGAAGATTTACCTTGGCTATATTCTTGCTTGGCTATACGACACACATGGCAGCTAACTGGTTCAGCTCATGCTACATGGCTTTTTCCAGCAGCTGCTTCCTATCCAAGCTCACTGCTGCCCAAATTAGCAGGATTGGTGCTTTAGCTCAAGAAGTAGGAGATTTAGTTCTGGTGTTTGTGTCAGTGATCAATGAAGCCAGGAAGCTGCATTTACAAAGTGTTCAAAGGCCCTTTTATTCTGAAAGAATCAAATCCAGGCTTCTGTTAAATGCAGTAAAGTCTCCCATCATTAAAACATTGAGGCTGCAAGTTTGGCCACAAAAATGTTGCAGTAATGCAGTTGGTATTCAGTCCTTTCTGTCAGCATTGCCAAGTCTGCCTTTTATTTATTTATTAATTTTCACAAGTCTCATGTCTTTCATGCATTCCTTAAAGCCTCAGTGTTTACAGCGTGCAGTTTACAGTGTTTACTCATCTGAGAATCTCAGCTTCCAGTTTTTAAAGATCTGCTACTAGCCCTCGTGGACAGGGAGGAAGCAGAAACATGTGATAAGACTGATCCTCACAAGCAAAACCAGAAGGCTTGTAAAAGAAGAAAAAAATTAGAAAGTCAAATCATGATTTTTAAGAGGATCTCATGAACTTGGGCTCTCATTTATGTGCCTCAAGTGCCTGAAGTAGACAGTACTAATGATTGCCTGGGTCAGGCCATGACTCAAGTGCAGAGGTGCTGTTAGAGAGCCAGGGAACACAGCAGCACTGTGATGGGTTGGGGGAGGAATCCTCTTTCCATTTATTATATTCCTGTTTTACCTTCACAGCCTGAGTCTTGCATTGTGCACCCTGTTTACTGTGTGTTTCATAAAGGCCAGAGGACTCATCCTGTTGCTCTGAAACTGCTTAGCCCATCTTTGGCTGGATTTACTGTACAGGAAGAGCAAATGGTTGCTTAGGAAAGCACTGTATTTAATGAGAGAGCTGGCCTGGACATTTTTTCAAACAAACAAATAAAAGCCAGCAACTCTCAGTCTGGCACTGACTGTTCTGTTCTGATGGTGCGTTACCGCATTGTCTTCCATATCCCTTTTTTTATTTCTTTGTTACAGAATTTCACAACCCATGGCCTGGATACTGCAATTCCTAGAGGAATGCACAGCATAATGGATACTGCATGGTCACAAAATAGTTCACGTTCTAAAGACTTTTAGCAAAAATGATGCATTGTGCCTGTTTCCCAATCTTCCCTGCTTCAATGCCTTTATGCTTTTTATTTATTTATTTATTTATTTTGAGAAATTCCTTCAGCTTCTCCTCACAGGGGCTACCCAGTGGTGAGAGGAAGTGCAACCTTTCTCCGCCCAGCAACAAAAATGGCTTTGGCGCACTTCCCACTTTCATGACATCTCCGTAACGCAGCACACCAGCCAGAACAGACAGTATTTTCTTCCCCATTCTTCAGGAAGCGGAACCGGGATGCAGAGATGTGAAGTGCCCCACAGCAGGCACCACAGGGAGGGGACAAATCCCACTGCCCCCACCACAGCCAGGGGAAGGCGTGCCCGGATCTGTGGTTGCAGGCCGGGTGGTTTTGTCAGGCTGCTAGGGCTGGAGTAACTGGAAGAGAACTCCTGATGGTATGCTGTGGTGGGAGTAACTACGAGAGAGAGAACTCCTGAAGTTACGGTGTGGTGGGAGTAACTACAACGGAACTCAAGTTAACGGTGTGATGGGAATAACTACAGAAGTCCTCAAGTTATGGTGTGATGGGAGTTAACTACAAGAGAACTCTAAGTTATGGTATTTTATTTTATTTATTTTTCACAAACACATCCACAGATTAAGACCTCAGTGATTTATTATTAAGAAAAAAAAAAAGGCTACTAAGGGGTCCTGCTGAGGAGGGGGCACCCTGCAGGCCCCGTCCCCCGCCCTCCAGCAGCGTCTCCCTCAGCTGCGGGAGGGAGGCGGCCGCGGCCCCGCCGCCTGGGCCCGGGCCCTTCCCGAGGGGCCCTGCCCGGTCCTTCCCGGCCCCGGCCCCGGCCCCGGCCCCGCCGGCCGGGCGCAGGCGCGCTGCCTCCGCGGCCGCCCGTGCCCCCCGCCCCGTCGCAGGGCTGACGCGGCGGCGCCGGCGCAGGGCGCTCGGGCCCGGCGGGGCGGAGCGGAGCGGAGCCGGAGCCGGAGCGGGGCCTTGGCGGAGGCCGGGATGCGGCGGGCGGCGCCGGCGGGCAGAGGTGAGGCGTA
Organism: Anser cygnoides; assembly: GCF_040182565.1. NCBI lineage: Eukaryota > Metazoa > Chordata > Aves > Anseriformes > Anatidae > Anser > Anser cygnoides. The sequence goes on along the minus strand of NC_089881.1, from coordinate 17,917,696 downwards.
GGCCGGGCGGCTGCAGGGCACCTGAGAGCGGCTCTGCCCCGGTGCTGCCCGCCGTGGGGGCCGCGGGGCCGCCCTCCGGTCCCTGAGCAGCGCCGTCCCCGCGGTGCGGCGGGAGGGAGGCGGAGGCCCGGGAGAGCCCCGGGGCGCTGGAGGAGGTGGGCGGCTGCAGGACGGGGCTTGGGGGTCGGGGCAAGGTTATTTCATCCGTTACCGGCCTGTCGGCCCCGAGCTAGCTGTTGCTCGCAGCCTCGCCTGGCTGTGCGGGCAGGGGGCCTGGCTGCCCCAGGGCGCTCTGCTCGCCCCTCGCCGAGCCCCTACGAGCCAGGGCACAGCCCCCTGCCCCGCGGCGCGGTGGTGGCACGGCCATGCTTCAGCGAGCCAGGGGTCAGCAACCCTGCCCTCCCTGCGGCCGTCGCCTGCGCAAACCCGCTCCAGCCCAGACTTTGAGCTCTGAGGAGGAGCTGGTTGCCTCTGGCAGAAGCCTCGCCTTCCCTTACCTGTACGTGCATCACTAAGATGAGTAAAAAAAAGTCGTTTTTTCTCCAAGCCAGGGGAAGATGTTTTTAATACCGGCAAAAATGTGCGTGTGTTTTAAGGAAAGACTAAGAGAAAAAGTCAGGGAGACCCTCGATCCCAGACACGTGCCAGGACCTTGGCAGAAATTCCAGTTCCCATCCCCTTCACAAGGCTTGGATGAAAAAGTCTGTTAGCTTTATTTCAGCCACTTCTGTGCTTCTGCTTTGCAGGGGCGTTCAGGAAGGAGAGGACAAGGTTTGAATGATGTTTCATTAAAATCCACCTGAAAACTGAAGATTAAAAATGACTTATGTCCTTATGCCTTATTAGTACAAAAGCAACCTTGGACTCTTTAATCTAGAAGTTTTGCTCTTTCATCATCCTGGTTTTTGACGGTATTTCTCTTAAATGCTACTTTATCTGACATGCGTATCTCCGCTAATCTAGTTTTGCCTAAAGGAGGATGTTGCCATAAATAAATCTAAAAAATCTTGCCAGGAATAAATTTAGCAGGTGTGTAGCCAATTGGGTGAGATTGTGGGTTAGTTCCTGAAAGCTGAAATTCAGAGAAGGGAAGAGACCAAACTAACCGTGAGCACTGAAGCCTTGCGGTGGCTGCCTGTGATAACAGGTCACCAGCTCCGTCCGCGCCCTGCCCTGTCCTGCCGTGAGCTGGTCAGCTTGGACTTTGGCAATTTCTGCGCGGCCTTGCGTTAATACGTTAGGTTTTGTCGAAGTGCGTTTCCCTAGAGCTCGTTTCACCTCTGGGACAAAACTTACTGTTTGGATAACAGTCACCGAAATGTGCTGAGCGGGTCAGAACAGAAAGCGGAGAGGGGATAGTTCCCGGTGCCGTGAACCTGCATTACTTCTGCGTGTGGTAACTGAACCATTTCAGACTTCCTGACAGTTCCAGTTCACTTCTGGCCTCGCGGTGGTTTCGAGAGCCCAGCTTCCTCTCTCTCTTTCCAGTGCTGGATGCTGGTGGGGGAGGGAGGGCACCTTGCACAGCTCTCCAGCTCCGGCTGCTCTCCTTCCCGCTTATCGCCTGTCCTTGAGAGCCTGCCCCACATGTCTGCGGGGAAAAGCTGGGCTCGCTGAGTGCCTGCGAGAGCTGCAGCCTCCTGTGGCAGCAGGCGGTGCCTGAGTTACTCCTGCCCACGCAAAGCAGCGCGCCCAAGGCTGTTCGCTTTGTTTACCTTACTGATGCTCTTCAAAACAAGCGCTGTCTGTGCTTTGAATAGCAGTGCCAGGAGTTAGCGAGCCGGCTGCGACCAAGTTACCTGCTACATGTGCCTCGGTCTGGTGCTCGCTGCCACCTGCACCCCTTGTAGCTGTGCTGCTGCAGCCTCCAGCTGTGCCAGAGCTGTGCGTGCACGGACGGCAGGTTCCCCTGCTCTGCTGCTTCAGGTGGCAGCGAGAAGCCTTTGCGTAGAGGGCCGGTAGCAGTAGTGGCTGGGGCTGCCTTTCCTGTTTCTGTTTGTGCCTTTTAGGTAAAACCTGGACTTTCTAAAACTGCCAAGGATTAATTAGCAGTTAAACTGTAACAGGTTTAAAACTGCTGAAGGATGTGAACGTGTAGAATCTTTCCCAGTATCTGATTTCACTCGGGGCTGCAACCATGTAAGCTCGCATATAAGTTGCAAATGGAGCGTGCTGTTAATTGCTCTCATGAAAATATAACAAGTATCTGTGTTACTGAGTGTAGGATCAAGGGCCTTTCATCCCTCTTTGTGCAGATGTTCAAGGAGCTTTAGGCCAGTTTTATGTCACGTTGACATAAAGTCATGCTCGCTTGTAGCTTACCAAGAGCTTTTGGGATAATTCTCTGTTCTGAAAGCTGAAGTACTGAGGGGCTCCCAAATCTGTTTTTAAAAGATGTGAGTGCAAGGCACGTGTGTAACCAGAGTCCACCACTGGTACAGAGCTGGAAATGTTCAGGATTGTGTTCATGTAGTGCAAAGGAGATTGTGCTTTTTAACAGTTAATCATTTGCAGATGGTATGCCAAACACAGCTGAAAGGGTGAGGATGAGTGACAGTAAATTTCTTACACTTACTGTCATTGGAAGATAGACATCTGGGGATTTTCTGGGCTTGAGACTGCTGGTATGGACTTGGCAGCATCCCTGTGTAGCGAAGGTGTGGCTTTTCCTAGCCAAATGACTCACCTGATGGTGAAAGGGTCCCGACTTCTGAGGTTTTTCACCTGTTCCAATGTATGAGGCGAAGAAGTGACTTCTTCAGGCCCTTAAACTTTGCTTTGCTTTATTTTGGGTCTTGCATTGCTCATTTCAGTTCCTTTTCTAGCAGTGCACTTTGAAGTGCACTTCGCTTTTGCCTTGCTGATTTACATTGCTAAGTAAAACCAGTAATACTCTCGTAGCACTGACGGAAAATAAGTTCTTCAAGCAGCACCTGTTAATGAAATATTTGCGGATGGATTATCTTTTGTCACTCTAAGTAATACAGCTATTAGCAAAGTGAACTGTTTCAGCTCCTAGGACTGGGATTAACTGCTCCTCGGAGGCCTTTGCTTTAAAGGAATCCAAACTCCACATTGATTATGTTTGAAAAAGGAGATGGGAAGGCAGGAAAGGTTTGCTTGGATGAAATGGCATAATCAGACTTTTTTCCCTGTTTTTAGGCAGAAACTTTTTCACACAGCAAATACCTTTAAATGCAGAGAAGTTGGTGTCTGCATCACAGACAAGCATGAAGCATTTTTAATCATCTGAGCTGTAATGTCAAGCATTTCTTTAATGATCTCAGTTATAATGCAAAGCAGAGGAACAGGTGGGTAGAGTAGCTTCCCTGACATCTTCCTTTGTTGCAGTTTAAAGCTCGATTTCATGACACTAATGCATAAATGAGCCATTTCGATTGCTTTTGCAATTGATTGCACAGAAACTGTGGCACCGCTCTTGCCTCACAATTCAAGTTTGCCTCAGGTTCTTTTTGTTGCCAGGGCTTATCTTTGCTAGGATCTAGCCGAGTATTTTTCCCACTGTGATCATCAGTTCTGTCTGCTGTGGGTAAAACAATGGCAGCTGCAGGCATTTCGGCCCCGTGTAATCCCCAAGCTGCCCAGAAAGCCAGCGGCTGCTCAGCCTGCCTCCGCACCTGAGGCGGTGTCCGTGGAGGGGGTGCTTCTCGTTGGACTCTGCTGTGAGAGACAAAAGGAGAGAAGCAGAGACCCCAAACTCTTCAAGAGTATTCTTAAAAACCAGCAGGTAGGTTCCTGGGCGAATGCACGTGTTACTGAGACAGAGAAGCAGTGGCACTGGCACCTCGATGTGCTGGGCTCTTCCTGGAGTGCTCGAGACTCACAGAGCCAGCAGGAGCCCCTCGTATACGTGGCACTGTTGGGATCGTAGCGATCTCGCCGGGTTGGTTTGTTTCACCTGGGAAGTGTGGCTGGAATAAGCTGTCCTCGCAAGAACGTGGTTTGGCTGGTGCTCGCTGGGGCAACTCGAATGTTTTGTAGGTCACGTGCACAATACACAGACGTGTGGAGATCGTGGTGTAAAAGCAGGCGTAAACTGGATCTGGTGTGGAGTAATAAGCAAGTGCTCGAAGACAAGTGTGAGAAAATGGGCTTGATGGAATGTTACGTCCTGATTCTTTTATGATAACTAAGTTGTGTGGTGATTAGCGGTGTTACAAAAGAGCCAGGCACCATTGCAGCATTTGCACTGTGAAGCTGTACGGTCTTGCACATCGCTGTCAGCAGAGGTAGCCTGGTTCTTCCTGAAGTCGTAGGTAGTGACTCCTGACTGCTTTGTGTGGTGGGAATACCTTACCCAAGTCCTAAATGATGCTCTTTATCCCCACGGCATTTCTGTTACCCTCCCACCCCTCCACAAAAATAAACAAAGTAAAAAATTGTCACCTCCTGTTTACATATGAGATTAGTAGAGTAAAAAAATGAAGAGCTTCTCAAGCTTGACTTTAAATACCTATTTTTGCAGGTGCCTAGCATTCCTGTTCGCCTTTAAAGTCCAAGTGTTAATGCTTTATTTCCATGTCTAAGCTGCTTTATTCTCAGCTATGACATGCATGTCATGCTTGAGTTAGACGTGGCTATGGAAAAAACTTGTAATAATAGTCTGTAAATCAGCATTGGGGGTTAGAGGAGGGGGGAACGAAGTCCATTTCTGAACTTGAGACAAACACAAACTGTACTAAAATACAGTACAGGATGTACTTGGTTGGGCTGGAACAGCTCACATGCACCATCCTATAGCGTGGCTGGCTGATGCCTTCCCCTTCGGGATACTTCCACCTTTGAGTTAATACTTTCAGCCTATTAACTGGGCGCCGTGCAGGGAGGATGAACATATATTGCCTTGCAGGCTTTACACTCCCTTGTAGTGGGAGATATACCCCTACTGCACACGTTGAGATGCAGGTTTTTGTTGGGAAAGGTATTTTAACACGATTAACTGGAGTTCTGCTTTGGCACTGCTTTGTTAGTGCAGAGGTACACCCGGTTGTAGCAGCCGATGGCTCTGCTGTCTGCTGGAGCGTGCTGTTCCTGTAAACACAGAGGAACCACTTCAAAGAGGGAGCCGGGCCTTTCTTCGTGGAGTCAGAGCATGAGAATTTCTGGGGTGGCAGTACGGACACTGCTGGTCCCTTACGGGAAAGATTTGTGTGAGCGTGTGAAGTGTCCTCAGAGTGCCTGCAGGCTTTTGTTGCACAAGAGTCAGCGTTTGTGCAACGGGATGGAGTCGGGTACCTGCACACACTTGTTGGCTAACGTGGACTTCAAAGTTGTGTTTTGGAAAAGCCTTTTGGGGCAAGTTAGTTAACCGTGCATGCTCCACAACGTGGGTACTGAACAAGGTTTAACCTCAGGCCAGAGAGTCAGAAATTACATTTGGGAGCGTGGGCCGGGTGGGGATTACCTCTTTATTGCTTTACCTCAAGGGAAGGTAAATGAGGAGAGCCTGTTTACACACCGAGACATTGAAATTATTGCTTTTTTTTTCCCTTTTGGTGTGAGTGAGAATGTCCCCGGGAACGTGGGATTGTGTTTGGAGGACGGGTGGAATTTTAGATAGGCTTGTTGACTGAGGAATGTGCCTGGGTGTTTTGCTATTATGTTACAGTCCAGATAACTCTGAATTCATTTCCCTTATTCTTTCAGCTGATTTTCAAGATCATAATGCAGCAGAAAAATGAAAAAACACAGAAGAAATTTGCTTCTGAAAAGAAGTCAGTTGCTGGCCCAGTCTAGAAGGTGGACCACTGGATTTGGGAAGCTTGGGAAATACTGCTTCCAAAGGCAATTTTTCCTAGCTAAGAAGAAAAGACAGAGTGCTCGGCTAATTGTGAGCTTAAATCACAACAAACTGTACAGAATTCTGCAGTGCAAAAGGAAGGCTCTTGAGCTCCCAAGCAGGTTGGCTCCTGATGTGCATCTAAATGCAGAAACTTATCAAAAACCTGCTGTAGACCTGTAGAGCTTTCCTTACAAAAAATACTGAGGGCAGAAAGATCCTGTCCCTATCAGAGAGCTGAAAGCCCGTCTGGAGAAGCAGTAAGAAAACTCAACAATGAATCCTTTCAGAGTGAAGATCCCTTGAACAAAGAATTAGAAACTGGCGCTACTCTTAATAGCATCTCTGGCAATATCCATTATGTCTCATGTGGTACACAGCATGGTGCTGAATTACCTGTAAAGAAAGGTGGCTCTGTATATAGTGTGGAAGAAAGCAATAATGGTGTGGGCAACACAGTCCTGGTAGTTTTCAACAACTATAAAAGGAAATGCTGTTGCAAAAGGAGTGGAATGGAACTTGTGGCCCCTTGACAACTAGAAAGAGGTCCAAATTTAGCCATAATACTGTAAAAAAGAGATCTTTATTTATGATGCATAAGAAACTTTCTATGGTTAAATTTCGGTATAGAATTAGAAAATCCCCAGAACTTCGAGCAAGAGGCAAAACCTGCAAACTGAGAAAAATCAAGCCAAGGTGGGTGGAGAAAGTTACAAGGGACCATCGAGAGACGTTCCAGCGGGATTTCGAAGGTGGATTGTGTAATTGGTTTTCCTACTGGAAATCGAAAAGTGACCGTCTTTGGAACCGGTACAGCTTATCAGATATGAACAATAATACACCCAAATCTGCAGGCGAGGAGAGGGAAGTACGTGCATCTGAGACCTGCCGCGCGCAGGACGCGTTGCCGTGTGCCGAGCTGGGTTCTGAGGAGCCGGGATCCGGAGGGCAGGATGGCGCTGCTGGCGCTGTGCTGCCCGAACTGCGTGCCGGAGCCTCCCCGGAGGCAGGGACCTTGCCCGGTGTGGAGGCTGCCGAGGCTCTGGCAGAGGATCGTTCTTCTGACACTTCGATCTCTGTGACAGGAAAGGAAATGGCTGTTTCGGGTCAAGACGATGCGGAACCGAGTGAGCTTATGGGTGTAGACGGAATGATGCCGCTGCAATCCTCCTTGCAGGATTCCGATGTCAGTGACAGTTTTGCAAATGGACCTTCATCCATGGAGCTGGCACAAAATGAGGACAACTCTAGCCAAATGGAAGTGGAGGGCACCTTAAACCTGGATGTTTTTAGTGCAAAGTTACTAGATCACCCGTATTGTAAAAGTCCTCTTGAGGAGCCTTCCCCGGAAAGCACGGGACTGAAATCAGGAACTCAGAAGGGAGGCAAAAGGAACAGTCAGAAAACTTCTGGGGTGGCCGATGAGCAGTTGGCAACGTGGCTTTGTGGTATACCTTTTACACATCTTTGGGCTCCTGGGAGTTCCTGAAAACTGCTGGATGCATCGTGGAGTTCACATGTTGCTTTAATTCCTTTATTGAAATAGATTCTCGTTTCGAATTGTAAAAGGCACTTAGCATAACACTCAATGAAATGAGGCTTTAGAGCGGAGAACTGCATGAAGGCCAAATTAATGCTTATCTGATAAGCTATTTTTGAGGGATGGGTGGATAATGCCTCTGCTTTTTATTTAGAGAATGCAATGTAATTTAATTGGAATCTTTGTGGAAGATTGTTGGTAGACACTTTAAATGCCTTTTATCGCGTGGTTTCAGAAGATGATATAGGGTTGAAACTTCCAATTTTTTTAAATGGTTGTTAATTATTATTCCTAACTTGGTGTATGAAAACCCTTAGTGTTCTAACACTTCCTTCTGGTGTTTTTCACTTACCTTTTGCTCTGTCTGAAACTAACCCATGTAATTTCATTAACCCAGGTTTTAAGAGCCAAGTATTGGTCATTGTCAACTGCTGTTCTCCATGATTGTTTGTGAAGTAGGTTTAATGAATCTTCTTAGACAATATTTTTCTAAAAAGGCAGAACTAGTCTCTCTGGAGCAGAGGCTTAGTAAAAAGGCTTTGGGATTTTTTTAGTCAGTGCTGAGCATGCAGTATTTGATAGTTTCTAACGTGGACCATGGTAAAAATAGTAATTGGTGTCTTAGTTATGTATACCAGCATACTACGCACATAGTAAGGAGTAGCAAAGTAAGGTGTTGTGCCACCTGCTACCTTTAATACAGTGTTCAAGTTCAGCAGTGTTCTGATGCCTGAAGTCTTCCTTTGGAGAAGCAGGCTTTGTAAATCCCCACAAACCTGCAGCTAGTGGCAGCTAGTGTTAAAGGGACTGCTTCAAGTTTGACGTGCTCTCATTTTTCTGCCCTCCTTTTTATCCTTGCCTAGCGCTCTGCCTTTCCCTCCCCTGCAAATGTGCGAGTGAATCCCTAAAGCACAATGTGAAGAAGGACAGTTTGGACCTCAGAATATGATTTAGCTTTCCGTATCTGCAAGTTAGTGTGGGATGTGTTTCTCTGTGACTGACTTCACATGATCCAGCAAGGACCAGGCATTGTGTAAAAAAATGAGGAAAAACTATGGTACCACAGCGAGCAGACCACTTCTGCAAAGGAGTTTTGAAGTTTGTCCAGCAGAAAAAGGGATGCAGTCCTTCTGTAACAGTCAAGAGCCCAGCTTGTATCAGGGTAGTTCAAGGTTAAAGCTTTGGGGTCTGATAGGCCATCGTGTTCCTGTTTGTGGGAGGCCTGAATAGCTTCAGAAAAACAAAAAGAAGGAAACGAAAAGGCCAGCAAATGCACTAAACTTTCTCACGCTTTGGCAATTTTAAGAGAATTCTTACCTAGCTTCTCAATGAAAGTAGGTTCCCCTTTTCCTCACAGCTGGGGGCTCTTCTCTGAGGGCTGACACCAGGTCTACGTTATCTACACGTTCATACTTCTCTCAGCTGAAAACCTGCAAAACATTTTAGTTTTGGTATAACTGTACATAACTTCTTGTGTGTTTGGGAGTGTTTTTAAGAATTAACGGCACACCTGAAAGATACTGCCAGGCTGGCAACGGTTCTAGTGTAGATGCTCTTGAGTTTTGAATTCCTGTGTCGCAGCTGACCGTGGATGTTAATGGGCAGCAGCATTTAGTGTGTTCTGAGGTACTGTTAGGTATCAAACAGGACTCTGATAAATCGTCTTTGTAACAATTGTATGGTCTTGTATCAGAGCTGAACTCCGTATTTTCCTCCAAAGTTACTCAGTTACACCAGCTCAAACGAGGTCGGAGTTAGAGGTCTCCTAGAGCTCTGCTACTGTGAGTTGTAACTCTGAGAACAATCCTTCTTTTTGTGAGCATGAACAAACAGCTTTTTAACATTTTATAGATTAAGAGAACGAGGTACACTTAAAAGTCCCATGCATCTTTTTATGTAGACTTCTAATCAGTGAGAAATACCCTTCCTGTCACAGTCTACTAAGATGTAGGGGAAAAAAGCTGTAGGCAAGTGTGTGGCAGAGTTGCAGGGAAGGGTATCTCCTCGTGAAGGATGCTTGCTTGTCTGATCTCAGCCTTCGAGCCTCCCTTCCTTCTGTGACACCTCCAGGTGTAGTTCTTGCTGTATCTCCACTGCTTTCCCTGCCTCTCTGTGTTTTGTTCTTGGTCCCTCTCCTTTCTTTTTTGTTCTTCCCTTACGGCTGCTCTCCTGGCACTTCCTTCTGTCAGGATTTTCTTGTCTTGCTTCTTCCCATCCTGATCTTTGAAAGTTTCCAGGAAGTATCCTTAGAGTCTTAGTAAGCAGAGAACTAGGCATATACTGCAACATCCAGGGATACCCTCTCCCCTCACACCCAGGCCTGAGAAGGGTACTGGAATTTGGGTTAGTGCGGTTTCCCTGGGCTCTGTTCTCACATCCAGCTTTCCTTCTGTATATACAACACATGTTCTCTGCTGCATTTGGAAGCTCATTTTCAGAGAGCTGGAGAACTTGGTCTTTTATTCTCTTCTTCACTAGTAAGTGTTGAAATCCTGCTTTCTGTTCTCTTTCATTCTAAAATTAGTTTTGGATGCTTGGGTGGGATTTGTGTCTCCGCTGTTCTAGTATTGTGTCTGAGAAAAAAAGAAATTTATTTATTTCCTCGTTGTTGGGTTTGGGGGCTTTTGAAAAAAAAAAAAATGTCCAGTATTCATCTCTTTGTTAATTTCCAGCTAATATCTTCTAGTTTTGGTGTTAGGGTTGTCCAGTGCTTTCCCAGACAAGGGCACTAGGACACTGGGGTGAATGAGTTAGCCTTGCTGGGATCTGTCTGGTGTCCCTTCTGTTTGTAATGCTGGCGATGGGGGGAGCTGAACACTGCAAACACTCCGCAGACCAGAGCTGTTAACGTCTGAGGAAAGTAATTCTGCATACCATAAGGAGAAGAGACTGGGTTTTCAATGAGAACTGTTGCAGAAACTGATAGCTCTTCATGTTGTGGTAACATTATTTAAGATGCTAATTGAAACAGGCAGTGGGCTGGATTCTCTTCGTAGTACTGGTATAATTAGTTTGATGTAGATATGTGTGTATGTGGCATGAATGGGGTCTGATCTTTTCCTCTAAAGCTGAATGATCAGATTTCTGCCTCTTTATTTTTGTCCTCCTCCCCCCAATCCCGCTGTTATTTGTGTTGCCAATTTAAGCTTGTTTTTTCTTTTTTTTTTTTTTTAATATATACTTACCATGTGTGATGCTGTCTGTTGGTTGGGTGCAGAATGATTGCTGCTCATACTAGGAAGAAGTGACTATCAGAGCTTGCAGGTTTTTTGTTTGGTTTGGTTTGTTTGTTTTTTCACATGTTTGTGCTTTCATTTTTCTGGTATATTTAAAGGATTCCTAGATGAAGTTATGAAGAAGTATGGCAGTTTAGTTCCACTCTGTGAAAAAGATGTCATGGGAAGATTAAAAGAAGTCTTTAATGAAGATTTCTCCCATAGGTGTGTAGCAGTATCATGTTCTTGACTTTATGAAGGACAAATTGCTTGCATTGCTACCGCGTGCTCCGTGTCTAACACCTTAAGGATTAGAAGTTTATTTGATATGACCTTGACATTGACTTACTTTTTTCTGCCTCTTCAATCCCGTTTTAGAAAACCTTTTATCACCAGGGAAATCATGAAGTATCGGGAAAAACATCCAAAAACCTCCACTTGCAATTTCCGGGTCTTCTATAATAAGCACATGCTAGATATGGATGATTTAGCTACACTGGAAGGCCAGAACTGGCTGAATGACCAGGTCAGAGATGCTCGGTGTTTGTGCGGTTCTTTACCCCTTTTTAGCCCTTTTTTGTTAGGGTGTCAGTTGCTCACCTTCTACACTATAGGTGGGCTCTCCTTACTTGAGAAGTAAGAGAATGTGGGGAGCAGCTTTTACAAGGGCAAGTGCAGTAATAGTGGTTACAAGCCTGGAAGACAGGAGGTGTCACAACTAAGCTGCTTCCTTTTGCAGAAATGATACTGCACTATTTTGAGAAAATAATGGCTGCCCACGTGTGTTTTAGGGTCTCCCCCCGGCCCCAAGCTCAATAGTAGAAAAGCAGAACAGCAGAGTGAAGCAGCAGACTGGCCCCCAGCCAAAAACCCAAGAAGGCTGTAGTTCCCAGGGCATGCACTGGTACACTTAAATTGAATTAAACTGCATTTCAGATTGAAGCAGACTTCAGGCAGCCAGTTACAGAGTCTCTCTCTGGGCAGACCACTATTAGTTCCAGAGCGCTTGTCCTTCAGACTGCAGCAGAATGTTACTGTAATTGCTCAGCTCCTTATTGCTGCTTTAAGTGGGAAAGGCCCTACTTGTTATGGGAACTTGTGAATTTGGGTTTTACAAAGTTGTTCTGTACATACTCAAATATTTACTAACTCTTGCAGATAATTAACATGTATGGTGAACTCATAATGGATGCAGTCCCTGAAAAGGTGAGGGTTTTTGTTTTTATGTGAATGTACCTAATGAGGGATTGAGAGGGAAGGGATGAATATTTCAGATACAGGATCGAGATTTAGCTCAGTGATGTTTTGAGTGGTTCCATTACAATTTGTTGCTGTCTGTTGCTCAAATTTTCTTCCTTTCCTGCACTAAAACAGTTTTCAGTGCTGCCACTCATTTCAGGAATCTGTTGCATTAGTTCTGCAGGTGGTCTCCGTGCTAGCCTGATGTTACTGACCTACCTGTGGAGGGTAGGTGCCCTGTTTGCTCCCATCCCACAGTCCCTTCTGCCCTGAAGGTTTCTGTCTCCATCCTGTCTGCTTCTAAAGCTCTTTATCCATGCCTTTGTTCACCAGTCTGGTGTTTTAGCTGAAATTTCCACTAAATACAGATTTCTGCTGAGATGACAGACCATGAATGGCGGAGTATGAGCCACGCACATGTGCTGCTTGTGCTCACCCACCCCGCAGCTGTGGGGACCACAGCAGCTCAAACTGCTTCTGCTGTCTGCCTGCTGAAGGGGAATGGACACAGAGTGGCTCTGTGCAGCACTTGCTGGTTTGTGCATCCTCAGCAGAGTATTTACTGCCATCCAACAGCAGTGTCTAACTGTTGGTGGCACTTAAAAAAAAAAATGGAAAAGAAAACAACAACCCCCTCTTCTGTCACTAAATTTGCAGCAGCGGCAATTATAAAAAGCCATCTGTTTACTGGTAGAGCTGAACAATTTTCAGGTGAGACCACAAAGGAAGAGCCAAACAAAGCCATTTTTAGATGAGCTCTGCAGAACCCAACGCTTAAAATCTTCAAGCTCAGAAGAAAGAGCGTTGTTGCTTTGATTGGTGGTGGTGGTGATTCTTCATTAGTATTCTCTGTACTTCCTGAGCGTGTGCTAGGGTTGTGGTATTGGAGATTGTATCTGTTTGCTTGTGTCTGCTTTTTCTTCATAGTGCGTAATTGAAATCCTCATAGGAGATTTTGTGCTGGTACCTCAGAATGTGGTTTTGAAGTCTGCTGGCATAGCTAATGGCTGTTAGCCTGCATTTTCAGATGCTGAATTTTCTAACTTTTTTAAAGTAATAATTCAAGTCTTCTACCACCTCTACACTAGCAGAATTATCAAAAACAGATGTTGCAGTTTTGCATTTGTATTAATCCATTCCTGTAATTGCAAGAAGCTAAGCACAGGGGATAACAGTGTTAACCTGGAGCTAAATAATTGTTTTTAACATAAGTCTGCATTTTTTTTCCATAAACGTAGGTTTTTAGTTACTCAAAAAACAGATGTGGTTTAACTTAAAAATGCTTTTAAATAACACAATACAGTTTTTGTCTGAAGTCTGGAGCTGGTCATAGCAGTTGAATACAAATGACCATGTTGTTGGATTAAATCTCATAACTGTTTTGATGAAATTTTATTTTGATTTCTTTTTTTTTTTTTGAGTCTCAGAGCTTCCAGCAACTAGAAGCCAAAGTTACTCCCCTTTTCACCACCCCCATTTTGTCAGCCCAATGATCTCTTCCTTAATCCCTGTAAAGAACAGCAAAAACTAACTCCTTGTCCCAGTGTTTTTCTCCCAGTCCCATCCCAAACAAAAAATTAAACATGATATGCCTGGAGATACCAAAGTGTAAATACAAATGCTGCAATGACTCACATCACATATTATGGGGAAATAAAGCTTGCTTTCTTTGTCCGCTGAAAACAGCGATAGTTTAGGCTTGGCAAAGCCTCTGTTTGTCCCTGCTGGGGTTCTGTTTCAAAAACCTGCATTAAATAATGCCTCAATGCAAGTTTTTTTATATAAATTCTCCTGGGGGAGGGGGAATGACTGTGCATGAAGATTTCTGTGCTCATTCCTCCTCTCTCTCTTTTTTAGGTTCATTTCTTTAACAGCTTTTTTCATAGACAGCTCGTTACCAAAGGATATAATGGGGTAAAACGATGGACTAAAAAGGTATCGTTTAACTCCACGTTGTCAGTGCTGTGGTTTTTGGGGGCTGGGTTGAATCACTAACTTGAAACTGGGTGCAATATGTTATCTGGAAAGAATGGGTTTGGAAAGGAGCTGTACAGAGTGAGCTGTGGTCAGTAGAATCAGTAGGGTGATACTATTGAAGTTGGCCTGCTTACGTTGTGAAACTGTACTTTGAATAGCTTCATCTTCGGTGGTAGGTTATCTCTTTGTGTATGTTCATGCAAGCTGTTAATTTAGCTGCAAGAAATATCTCTTACTGCTCCTGACAGTGCCAGGTACACTAATCTACTGGAGAGCAAACTTAATTTTGCTTCTTCCATTTATCTCAAACTCGGATTGTTTGATTAAAATAAAATTTTTGCTCCTGACTAACATATGCAGGTATTAGCAGAAAATAGAGACCAGTAATTAATAATCCATACTGTTGTTTTCATGGCGAGGACAGAATTTGCCTTGCTTTCCAGAACCCACACCGTATCATGGGTTGTAATATTTTCTGGGGTAGCTAATAAAAGAGCAGCACTCTTTTCTGTGAACATTTGTCCTTTTTAATGTGGGAGATGAGGCAAGACTAATCAAGGACCACGCTTGAATGTATGATCTTTCTGCAGGAGCTCTTAAATAGCACACATCTGTGAAATGCTAGAGATGAACTCATTATCCAAATATAAAATCTATTCATATAATTTATTAAAACCTCTTTAAAGGGACACTGAATATTGGTACTTATTTCTGCTGGATTAAAAAAAAAAAAAGTTCTCTTTAGCAGTCTAAAACCCAGGAAGTGAAGGTAGATAGCAGAACCAGAGCCTGTGTTCATGTTGCAGCTGAAGAGGGACCAGATGAGAGCAGGACAGTTACTTAAAGATGTTTATACTTGAATTTCTGAAGAATCTCTAAAGCAAGGACGAGAGCTAAAGAGTTTCCCTTGGAAGGATTCAAGTAGACTGCCTCATCCTGCAATATGCAATTAAGGGGAACTTGTTTCTGCTTTTCAAACACGCAAGAGTACTGTTCCGGGCTCTATAAACGTGCTCTTCTGGGACACAGGCAGCCAAAGCCCAGAAGGACGTGCTCTTCTGCCTGTGGCTGCTGTGGTTCCATAGCTCCTGCTCGTGTCTGTCCTTCTGGCTGCTGAGCACACTGGTGCTCCTGCTCTGATCCACTGTCATGTCAGTTACCTGGCTCTGCGCTGTCTCACTGGCACAATGCCAGGTTGCCACCATCATTTCTGTACATCGGGTCTTCATTAAAGACTCTTCCAGCTCTTGGCTGCCTGTTTCCACTCTCCTGCTACAGATTTGCATGCGTGCAGCCATTCTACAGCTAGGGCCACTTGAGGACTCTTGAGTTTAGCCGGGCTCTGCTGCTGCAGTACATCACAGAAGGTGTAGTTCATCTGTCTTCTTCCAGCTTTCCTTTGAGGGCCGGGCTTGCTGCTGGCTCACATCTCCTTCTCCTCTCTGAGGATGATGGATCGTTGTGTACCGAGTGTGCTGTAGTGTGGTCAGGAAGCAGTTGCTGCAGGTGGGAGCAGGGATGCTTGTGACAATCAGCACACTGTCGGGAGCAAGGCTCTGCTGGTAACTGCTGCGAGTGCTCAGACCTTTTTCTGCCTTCTGCTTCCTGCTGCTACTCAAAAAATACACTTTTCTTTCCTACAAATGACCTGCCTTGTACCAGTGTGCAGCAATTATGTACTGTTCAAATTGCACAGTGCTTAAAAAAAAAAAGGCAGCACAGAAATCTTTCCACAGGATGAGTTAATTTAATTCACTATTCTATTTCTGCTTATTTTCTGTACTATACCACCAAAAACCCAGCAATTAGACAACCGTTTAGAGAGGAGCTGGGAGAAGAAAGATCATGAAAGGCCCTGGCTTGACTGGCTTCCAAAAGCGTAAGGGCTCATCTGCCTCACAGACACTGGGGGTGTTGTATCTGATCTCCTTGTTCTGTACTTTAAGACCTTCTCCCTCATTTGCCCGCCTTTGGCCACGGTACATCTGCTACAGCATTAAGTTCAAGGAAGCATGAATCTACTTTGTCTTCTCCCCCTCCCTTCCTCTGCTCACCAGAGCACTCCTCTTCTGAGTTCCTCAGACCAGGCGCAGAGCCTGCCTTACGGCAGAGGGAGGCGAACTCCACCAGCCTGCTGGGTTTGTGGGGTGCTTGTCAGCACAGCTGCGTGATGTGTCACCTACCCGCGATGCAGATCTCGTAGAAGCCAGTGGTATTCATGCTGCAGGAATGCCATTACCGAAGATATGTGACCAACCCCTATCGAGTCTCAGTTGTATTCCCATTGTTACTCAAACTTCAGTGCAGTTGTTGAAGTGTAATGTGAGCAGACTTTTGCCACAAATACAGTGGTGACTAGCTCTGGTACTACACAATGCTCCTTAGCTACTTTCAGTGCTGTAACTGTGTTTTTGTGTCTGCTCCTAAGTATGTGTATGAGAGAAACGTGAGGAGTGTATTGGAAGAGAACTGAAAAACTTCAGTTAGGGGGTGGTGGGTGGGTAGGAGACTTGGGTATGATTCATCGCATGCTTTGCTGTGTTGTGCCTGTGGAATCGTCTCTAATGTGTATTGTTCTTCTTGCCAGGTGGACTTGTTCAAAAAGACTCTCCTGTTAATTCCTATTCACCTGGAAGTCCACTGGTCCCTCATTACTGTGAACATCCCCAGTCGAATCATTTCATTTTATGATTCCCAAGGCATTCATTTTAAGTTTTGTGTAGAGGTAAGAGTGGCAGCTGTTTGCAAAGTTTGAACTGTTTTCTTAAACCAACAACCCCCCTTTTCCTTTTCTCTCTTAAACTCTAAATGCAATGTGTCTGTTGTCCTGCTGTCTGTGAAATGAGAATCAGCTTGCTCTGCTGAGGAGGAATCTGAAGCACAGACCTGGGGGGTCCTAGAGAGAATCCACGCCAGGGAGTTGAAGTCAGATTGCGTATTGCCTAAATAGCCTGACTGTGTAATCCACACACCTCTTACTGCTCTGTCTTGTCACTCCCACCAAAAGCAGGGGCTCGAAGCCGAGGGCCATGGTTAAGCAGGTAGTCGGAAGGAGAGTAAGAGCAGTTCTTTAAACTGCAAAAGGGCTTGCCTTTAGGAAATGACAAACTGGGGTCCTTTTTTGGAGGAGGTTGCCTAGGTGAGAGAACAGGACTGAAGATGCTATAGTGCTGCCCAGTGGGGTTTATGTGTTACTGTGCTATTAACAGTGTGTTGCCTTTTTCCTCTGTCCGCACAAGTACGGGGTGAGTACCTCTGATTATAAACCAGCAACCTTTTGAAGCTACTACCTGAACGCTGGAGTTAAAATATCAGTCTTTCTTGTGAAGAACAGTCAGGAAGTTTTTGCTGGGACTAGCGAATTGTAATGACCCTCTTACAAAAGCTAATTTTGTCAACTTAATTGCTTGTTTGATGTAGCAGCCCTCTATTTTTAACTGTGTGTAGTTGTTGGCTTACAGCAGAGTAGTAATTATTGTACCCAGGAGAGTTCCCAGCTAGGACTTCTGAATGAAGATAGGAGCTTCCTTCTGGCATTTGCTGAAGGTGAAGCTAATGTTTGTTCGGGGAGCGAGAGACCTCCTGCTCTTTAGCTTCTGAACCTGCTGCGTAAACCAGAGGCCCTCTCAGCAGCCCTGCAGTCTCTCCCGTGGCCTTGCAATGTGGCCTCTCCCATCCCTCTCTGGGCAAGGCATTTGCACTTAATTGACTTAATTGTCTTACGAACATGAAACACTTTTCTTCTTGCCCTTTCTGGGGAGTAGGGGGTCAATACCCAAAATTCCTCTGTGGTCCACCCATTAAGGTGAACCTCAGTGTGCTGGAGTGTGTTTAAATTGTGCTATAAACCACCAGCCTGTTTACAGAGAAGGAGAAGGATTTGCTTAACCCAAGACCAGAGGCTCATTTATCTTGCTTCCTTCTCTTGTGTCAGACTATTTTTTCCTGTATGTCACTAAAACACTCCCTGGAGCTTTGCTGATTAGCTGCAGAACTCAAAGCTTTTTGTACCGAAATTTGGGCAGGAACAGGCTATCATCCTGAAAGTATAGGCGTTGGTGTCAGCTGAGTAAATATGGAGAGAGCACGTGTGAGACTGCATGGTGTAGTTCTGCATGTCTGAGAGCGCTCTGACTTTGTGTACGAGTGCCACAGCTACCCCAGCATTAAGTACGCCAGCGTTCAGTGGGGCTGAGGGATGTTAAAGTCTCCCGTGATGGACCAGAATAAGCCTTGGCGTTAGAAGGTGCTGATCTCTTTACCTTCAGATCTGAGCTGAGCTCCTAATGCTTAATGATAACTGAAATTTGTCCTCATTGTCAAAAGGTTGCCAACAAAGATGTCAATGTCTCCCTCCTGTTTTTTAGCTGGTGAATAATAGTGGGCTGTTGTTTTTTTTTTCCCCTTTCCTTTATAAAGAACATTCGAAAGTATTTGCTGACTGAAGCAAAAGAGAAGAATCGCCCCGAGTTTCTTCAGGGTTGGCAGACTGCTGTGACAAAGGTAAATGGCAGCCCCTTGAGTCCCGGAGTCTGACTTTCTGGCAGATTTTAGGAGATTGCCTCTAAACCCATATATTTTTTATAAGTAGTGAATTGTTTCATGCTGACTACAAGGAAGGTGGTAGGAGCTACACGGGTGGTTACACATGGGAATTAAAGCTCTGTCACTCATTCAACTCCCTCCAGGTCTTTAATACTTTCTGTAAGTGACTTGGTGATCTGAGCCTGATCTCTGGTCAGTTAAATATCTGTGCAGCAAAACCTGTAGCTGGTGCCGATGTTGGTGCAAGGTCAAGGACAGAGTGAGCTGGAGACTCAGCTTCCTAACTTCTCCCAAAAGGACTGTTCTGAACTATGCTAAATGGATGGGATTTGGTGAGGGAGGGAACAGGCGAATGCTGCTGCTGCCTATATTTTATATTTGTTATGGATAGAGAGCTTTGGTCTCCAGGGCTGTTTGTAGCACATTACATTTGATCACAAGTAAACAAAGTCTGGCAGCAATAAAAGAGAATAACGTGTGTAGTGTAAATGAGGGAATATGTGATTTGCGTAGCCATCCCATAATTGCTCTGAAGATATACAACAGGTCATTGCACACTAGACACTCCCAACAACTCCCTCTTTGCACAGGATTATTTTTAGATGCTGCTACGATGACAGAACGATTCCCTTCCACACTCAAGCGCACCCTGGGCAGCCAGGGTTTGTCCTCCTGCAGTCTGTAAGCCAGAAGATTTGGGAGTTGAGAAAAAATTATTTTTCCCCTTCATGTTCCAGAGACATAGCAGCTCTAACAAGTGGGACTTTTTAGCTCTGCATGTCAAAATTCAGCATGTCTGGCGAAGTAACAAAGGTTGAAAGTTGTCGTTTGAGACTGCCTCGCTGAGTCCTGTTGTCTGACAGCGTGCTGCCCTTTGTCTTCTTTGAGAACCTTTGGTGTGGCAGGGGAAGGAAAGCCGCTGTCGGTAGCATGGATGCTGAGAATAATCTTCCTCTAGACCTGTGTGACTTTGCTGCTATAGTTCGGTCCTGTGTGAAGCAGATAGCGCTGTACAAACATTTATTTAAACTAATTGAGAAGCTGTTCTGCATAGGTCACTAAAAGAAAATAAACTTGAAAGAAAGATTTGTAATTTGTTTTCAGGCCTATACAATATGTTTTTCTGAATGTTAGGTGTTGTTCTAACATGGTGTTGAGTGTCACCTTGCAAAAGTTGGGACTGGAATAAGTAATGACAACTCCAGTTCCTGCTGCTGCAAAACAGTTGGTTCTGGGAACAATGTACTTAATTGTTTCGCAGAATCTGCTTTTGGACTTGAAGCAGGACTTTAATTCTTTAAGGACGGGTAAGGATCTAACACGTCTATTCTTGTTTGTTCTCCTTTAGTGCATTCCACAACAGAAAAATGACAGTGACTGTGGGGTTTTTGTGCTCCAGGTAAGAGGACTGCTTTTTAAAAAATAATCAGTGGCCTGTATTGTTCACATTGTAAATGTCCTTTTTTCAATCAAGCCTTTTCCTTTTTCTCAGTACTGCAAGTGCCTCGCCTTAGACCAGCCTTTTCAGTTCTCCCAGGAAGATATGCCCCGAGTGAGAAAAAGGATTTACAAGGAGCTGTGTGAACGCCAGCTAATAGACTAATAAAATGCAGCCAACCTAATTTCTCTGGCATTTCTGACAAGTTGCAGCTGGTGTTTGTGTACTTGAATTTCTGAAAACTTCCGTGAATTTTGAGCGATTCTCAGCTGAGTGGTGTGGCCACTGTTGTTACCTCAATTTTTTGACAAGCTCTTTAACTGGCAGAACATAACAGAGTTGCCGTATAATATTCCTTATGTCAGTTTGGTTCTCTTATGTTCTTTCCTGTATTTAATATTTATTATCTCAGCATGCGTATAGGCAAAGCATGCAACTAAACCATAAAACTGTAGATTTGGTGCACCTTTGAGATGTAGCTAGAAATGACAAATACAGGTGAATTTGTCTGGAAACATAAAGATGCATGATATGTTTTCTGATGCAATAATGCTTTGAATGTATCAAAAAAACTCAATGCCATAAAAAGAACAGCTGGAACCTATTTGAGTATTCTGTTGTCCCTGATGTGGCCGTATAGTACTGAATTACCACTTTTTAGGGTGGCTAAATAACTCATCTACAGATTTAATTTCTGGAGACCTGTTTTTTAAATAGCTAAAGTTGCTAATAAAGTTTGTTCTGTTAACACTTATCCAGCTGTCATTATCAGCCTGTCGCTATAGATAAAAAGCAGCCCTTGCACAAAAAGAAAGCTTCGGCCCTTGTCTGTATAATAAAAAGTGCAAAGGCGTTCAGTCAGATTGATAGTATGTTCCTATATGCTGCAGAAGTCTCCATGGTGTGTGTATTAAGGAGAATTATAAACCTGGCCCTGAAGAGTCACAGCTCAGATACTAAGATAAAATCTTTGGCTGTAACTGTTTAAATCTCAGATGGCTTTGAGTCATTTTTCAGTTCCGCAATATGAAATGAAATGTACCATTTTGCATCTCCCTTCAGCTCTGTCTTCAAATGAACTCCCTTCTAGCTTGTTGTCTTTAACCTCCCATTGGCTTTTTCCTTTATTCAAATATAAATTAATTCATTTCTCTTGCATCTGCTATTTGATTGTCTCAAGCATCCCTAGTTTCGTTTGCGTTCAGTAGCACTCATGGTTGGGAATAATAGCACTTGTGGTGGGTAGGAACACACAAAAATTGTTCTGCTCCAGAGGGATTGGAGGCTGTAAATCCAACACTGAACTTTGCCGTATTGTTACACTGAGCAGGGATAAGTGAGAACAGTGGATCTTGAGACTTTTGTTTTTTCGCCTTGATCTCTAAGCTGTGGTGTGCTTCTTGCTGAAGAAAGCCAGTTTTGTCTGAAGAGGCTGTTGTATGGGACTGCTACACCAGCAAATGCCTTCGCTGTGTTTTTGGGCCAGTTAAGGAAGTGAGCCCAGGGGAAAGCTGTTCTCAGTGCTCAACGTCATCTGTTGCACAGATTCACTTTGACTCGGTGTCTGTCCATAGCCCTGACTTCTGACAGAAGAAGACCACGTTGACTTCCCTGCCTTGCAGATTAATTCAGGCTTGAGCAAAGCCAGGTGCAAATCCCTCCTAGGTCATCAGAGGGAGCAGGGAGAAATGAGAGAGAGTCAAGAGCAGTCAGGCCAGGGGGTGGAAGCTTGTGCATGCTGAGTTGTGCTGGAGAAGGAGGTTCGGCAGTATCCTAGTGTGTTCCCACTTCCACATGTTGGCAGCTGGCAAAGACTGGCTTGGTTTAGCAAGATAAGGAAGGCCTTTAGTTCTTGGTTAGATAACTTAATCAGGGAATTTACTGAATCAAAAAAAATATATATAAGACCCAGACTGGCCAAGGATAGATTTGCCCATTGTATTGTGCAGAGGTCCCCACAGCACATGGTTTCTGTGTTTCTCCAAAGCGTTGCCTATACAAACAGCAGCTCCTTCTTGGGGTGAGTGACTGGGAGCAGTGGAGGGTGACTTCAATGAAAACTGAAGCTTGGGATGTAGTTTCTCGTGTGCTAGGCTACAGCATTTAGGCTAGTGCTGCCGTTCTCATCTTCTCTCCATGCTATCACGTGAATGGCACAAATGCTCATGCTGCAGTGTGGTGAGACCAGCTCAACTGATCTGGGTTAAAACTAACTCAGCCAAAAGGCCCAGAGGACAGGGGACGTCTTGCCCCAGTGAAACTTTTCACTGAATGTTTATACCAGATGAGCAAAGAGAGGATGGGTTGGCCAGGAAGAGGCACGAAAGCAGTGCCAACTTTGGATGCATGCAAGTGGAGCTATGTCCTCAAGCAAGACTCCCTGCAAAAGGGAACTGCAGAAGCGAGTTGTCTTTATATTCAGAACTTAAAATGTTGGTAAGGAAGTTTGAAAAATGTGCAGTGCCAGTGTACTGGCCTGGGAGTGGCAGTGCTTCCCATGAAGTCCCTTAGTTTTCGTGAAAGATGCTGTGTTCATGGACGTTTTTCATGGCGTGGGAATACGTTGGAGCACTGGACCATATAGAGTCCTCTCCTGACACTTGGTGCCCACAACTAGTTGGTAGGAATCTGTCTTCTCAATGTGAGAGTCTTTAATCCTGATCCCTTTATCAGTGGCAGCAATAAAAGGATGGTATTTCTGTGAACTTTGTGTTTAGCAGGAATACGGATGCTTTGAAGCAAGTGCATATGTGCACCAGATCGTGTGAGGGGAGGGGGGCTTGCATTTGAATCTGCTGCCTTGTGAATCGGGGAACAGGGTGGGGAAAGACGCATGTTGGAAAGTACTTCTCATGTGCTTCCTTGTCATCTAGAGGTTTGCCGACAAGTGTTCCAGTTGGTTATGGGGCAGTACAGAGAAGTTGAACTCGAGTCTCCAACTGTGAATACACCAGTGAGAGGCCTCTGAAAAAAAGGAGGGGAAATTGAAAACAGAGCTAATGTAAGCAAAGTATGTTGGTGTAGGGTGGAAATTAATCACAGGCCGTCAGAATCTCAGACTCTGTAATGGTGTATCTTGTGAAACTGGACTAATTAACTCCTCCTTGAGAATGTCTTTGATGCCTTAGAGGAGATGGACTCCATAATCTGCAGTCATTTTACCATTTCTTAAAACATTCAGAACTATGTAGAGTGTTTTTATTATGAGAGGCATATTTGTGTGGATGTAGTTATGGCTGTTAGCTATTCCATTAATGTGATATTCAGAATTTCATAAATCACTCTGAACTGGTTTGGCTAATGCTTGAATTTCATGACTTGTTCGGAAGAGATTGTCTCGCTGTGCTGAATTATACAAATAGTCCCAGAACTGGTGAAGGCTCCATCTCATGCATGACAAATGCAAGCTACCTGAGTTGTAATAAACCTTAAACACAATTGGAAATAAATTATTAGTTTCCATTTTGTTTGCTTTAATCTATAGCTTAGAATGACTCTGCAGCTGATATAAATCAAACAAAAATTGAAAATGTGGCCTTGATTCTGCAGGGCAGAGAAATACCTATTGCTAAGCCTTTAGATATTGCAGAATGGAGGATGGACCTTTGTGCTGTTTAATGTGCTGTTGCTCCATTCTTACCTGGCCCTTTTGAGTGTGAAGGTGATATCTCGAACGTTTCACTTGCACTGATAGCTGAGCCAGACAGACTTGTGAAGAGTCGATGCCTTGGGTTGCATCTCTGGCATAATGTTCAACCTATCTTTATTTCCTCGGAGGTTTGATTGGCATTATCTCCTGTAGCATTTATTCAAGTTAATGTGAAAATTTAAACCTTGGGAAGTGACGTAGACTGAACTCCATCGAGCAACATCTGTGTTTTGTGGGTGTGTTCTCGCGTCAAATGAAGCCCATGTTCCTGTGAAGTAATAAAATTGAGTTTTACCATAAACCCTATTTTCTTTCAGCAGTTTGGTTTCATTTTAATTTTAAAAGCAACTGATGTGATGGTTGAGGGAATGTTTGTAGCAGCTTGTTTTGGGATCTCTGTTGTATTAGGAGAAGCCTCTCCAGTTTATTAGTTCAATAACTCTGAACTGTACGCTAATGATGCTCTCTGCTCCGTAGCATCGCAGTGATATAGCTTACTGTGGTTTGAGCCGTGACAGCGTACAAGATTGGAGATGTCACATACTGCATAAATAAGGGTGGAAATCTTGCATTAGACACTTTCTACTAAGGTGGCATTTAAAAAAACACAGATCTGTCAACAGAACAGGTAGGACTTAAATTGCTTTTCTAGATCAAACTAAATTAATGCCCTTCTGGTATTGCTTGTTGATTTAGCTATGTAACTACGGAGTTAAATCTTGTCTTCGCTGAATTTTACAAAGCCATACAGCTTGTGAATTTGTGATAATGGGGGGAATGAAGGCTTAGTGAATGACTCTTTAAGCTATTAATCATGAGACTGGCAACATCATTGTCTTTATTACGTTCATAATTTTAAAATCCTATCATGGAGGAGGAAACATGGATGCTTGTTAAATATATCCTTTCATTGGAAAGTGCTAAGAAATCAGATCATTAAAGTACAAAATCATAAGAGACACTAGAGCCTTGCCAGGAACAATAATTACTATTTATATGTAATAGGCATTGGGAGGGAAAGAGATGAGTCTGGTTTGCTTGTGCCTGAACTTAATGGATTTTATGAGTAACCAACTAGAAGAATTTGGGGATTGAATTTACTTTTCAGAGCGTGTAATATTACAAACTGCAGAGCTAAAAGCTGTTGTAAACTGAATGAAATATCTTGAGAAATAAACTGACTTGTTTGCTCTGAACACATGTAAGCAGGACATGTGCAAAGCAGCTCCTACCCCTGCCTGAAACTCTGGCAAGTTTTTTTTTTTTTTTTCTTAATTTCTGTGTTTGCCTTCAGCTTTGCTGGTATCTCATCTCCCCTGGCATGGGACTTTCTTGCAGTTGCAGACCTTACCTAATGCTTGGGTTACCTGAGCCTCCTTACAGGCAACTTGGAGAAGTGGCTGGGAGGAGAAGGGATCGAGAATCTGTTTGCACTGCGTTGCGTTAAATGTGTCAGGGGCTGAAAGGCAGGGGAGAAACTGAGCTTTAAATAAGATGTATTTAACTGGATAACGTAGGTCAGGTCATGTTTATGGTACATGAGCTTGATACAGACAAGGAGCTGCCTTGTTTATGGAAACCTTTGGGATTAGTGAGAGAGAAATGTGGGGAAGAGATGCCTTCTGCAGGGACAGTTACTCTGCTGTGCACATAGGAGGGTGTCTTGCTTCTAGCCCATGCATTTTAGATCAACTTAATGCAGGCAGCAACTGCAGCTAAAGAAGAAACTCCGTCTGCAGCATTCAGCTGAGCATCACGTTTGTTTAGGACTGTTATGGCTTGACAATTTATATTCAGTTTCTCTGACAGCTCTAGCCTATTGGAAGGCAGAGAGGCGTGCTCCTGCTCCGCTGCAAGCAGCAGGGCTGCCCGAAGGCTCTTACAGATGAGGCTGATTCCAGCTCACCTTTCAGTTGCTGGCTTCTTTGGGTTTTCTGTTTTGTTTGTTTTAAAACAAAGGAGTCTGAGGTACAGAGAAGTTTTCGAGTGTGTACCTTCAATAAGTATGTTCTTTTCTCTTTCAGGAGCTCTGTCTTTGTAGATCTGCTTTCAGTGCTGTGTACTGAAATGCTTCTGTTCCTCACACAATCAGGATAAGGAGGCAACCTTTAAGTGCTGCTATTAAAGGGCAGAGAACAGACTTCAGGGCTTGATTTTTGGCAGAGTTTGTGGTTTTGTCCTCTGCTGGATCACAGTTCAGATGAACTTTTTTTTTTTCCTTTAGAACCTAAATATAGCTTAAAAATGCCTAAAAGCTTTAGGCTAATGAAAAGCAATGCCTTAAATTTATGGCCACCTAGCATTCTTTTAGACACTTGCTTGTCTTTCTAAGGGACTGGGGGTGTAATTCGAGAGGATCGGTGCTCTTTAGAAACCAGGGAGCATACATGTTCAGTTCCCCCAAATCACTGCTTGAGTATTTTACCAGAGTATACATTAAGAAACTGAGCACTTGGGTGCCAGCAAAGTTCCTGGCAGGGCTGTTGGCCTTTCCTGTGGCTCTGCAGGGTACCTGGGCGTAGCGTGAGGCCCGTGGCTCCTCCTGGGGTACTTTTTGACCACCAGATGTCACGCAAGCACCGTCACAGCAGCGTGCGCTCTGCGCGCCGGCTCCCTGCGAACGCCTTGACCGAGGCACGGTGTCTTCTGGTTGCGTGTCGCCTGCCACGTTGGTCGTTGTGTTCTTGCACGTTTCTCAGCAAAATCTGCACCACACTTGCAAAAAGAATGTGTACGTTAAAGCAAACACCGCCCTTCCTTCCACCCTCCATCAAATCCACTGAAAATCCCTCTGTATCAAACATGTAAGTGTTTGGCTCCGGCACGATTACTCCGGAGTCCCATCAATTTTACAAATTGACCGAAACATTTTTTGGTAGAGAAGTCTTGCATACCAGAAGTCTTTAGTCTGATCAAACTGCTGCCTTACTATAGATCATGACTGTTATTTTTATAGCTCTGTATTACCATGGCAAATGCTGGTGGTAGTGGGGGAGAAACCACATCAGTAGCTACTTCAGTCTGATTTGTGGTCATAGGCTCATAACTTGACATGGTTTTGCAAATAACTAAACAGAACCAGGAATTCGTTTAGGGGGAAAAAAAAAAAAAAAGTCCCCAAAAACTGCTGCATCAAATATCTTGTGTGGAGAGTCTGACTTGCTCTCTGTTTGGATCTTTTAATGGAAAATGGTTCAGAGCAATGGGAACCAGTTGCCCTCTGCTAGGCAGTTGGGCTGTGCTGTGGCTGTCAGCCACTGCCGAGTGCTGTGACAGCCTCTGGGCCATGAATTTTTTGGAATTTTGATTTAATTGCTGGTGTCTGCTCAGGCTTTAGCCTAAATTTAGTAGCATTCAGGGCTGCTTTTTCTCTGCAATACCTTTATAAATTCCTGTATAATCTGATCTCTAATTTTAAAGCCATCTGTCATTTTTGAGCTGTATATTTTCTGGCTTTAAAAGGCCTCATTGAAGGAAAATTTAAATTCAAGGCCTACTGAAAACGCATTTTTCTTTAAATTATTCATCGGTTAAAATGTCTTTGAACTTCTGTTTGTGTAGCTGCCGGGCGTAGGGGTGCAGATGGTGGGGTGGGGTAGGATGCCTGGGTTAATACTGGCACCGGTGCCAGATGCCCATGCTGCTGGGCCTTGGTGCTGAGCCCAGGGGCACCAGTGAGAGCTTGCTGCCTCAGCACCCACCCCGTCACCAGCCCTTTGGGGTTGTCCCCTGTCTGTCACATGCCGTCCTGCTCCTCTTCACTAGGTGGCATTGCCTCCTAGTCTAAAAGTTTCTAAATACTTCATTAATTATGCTAATCCACGCAGTGGACAGAAAGTGAACTGCACTGCGATGGCTTTGCCCTTGTATCCTTTTTCCATCTACTTCACTGATGGGATTTCTCAGCGTCCTTGTCCCATCTGTGGCAGATCTGGGTCTGGGGAAGGCTTTGGCGTGGAGAATTTCAAGGAGCGCGTTGGGAAAATGCTGCACCTCCTGACCTTGCTGCTGATAGCCAGCTCTGCTCCGCGGTTCCTAATGCGTAAGTCAATGCCCTTCTCGAGTTACTGATCTGCTCCAGGTTTATCATCTTCACTAAAAAATGTTAATGTACTTGCTGTGTGGGGTAGCTGGAGGAGGCTTGCTTGTCCTCAAGCAGGAGCTAAGCGCGTTGACGCGAGGATCCTTTCCGGCATCTGACGCACCGCCGAGGCAGTAGGAGATGCAAGGCGGATGCAAGGCGGTTTTGATGGAAATTTGTTCATTTGTTCCCAAGGTAGCCCTGTCATCTTGCGTTCTTCAGCCCTTCCCTGCCTCTTTCCCTCCCTCCTCCTCCTCTTAGCCTTAATGATCAGACCTGTCAATTAAGGGCTGAAGCACGGTGAATTTAAGATGCCTGTCTGCTGCCAGTGAGAATTAATTGGAGCCTTCGGTAGGCATTAAAGAGGAATTTTGGCTTCAGGGGCCTGTTGAAGTATCAGGACTGCGTGGTTTGCCCATAGGACAGCAAGGTCTCTGCGAGGTGTAGGTGCCAGGTCCCGTCATGTGCGAAGCTGCAGGAACCTGCCAGGCTGCCAGGTGCCAAACCTGCTGGAGGCAACGGATAGCAGGGTGTGCTCCCCTCGAGGAGGGTGGTAGTGCCGCTTCCCAACGGCTGTGTGTAAGTACCTCCAGGCCCTAAATTCCAGAGGGCTTTTCAGCTTGCGATATTGGTGCTGTCTTCCCTTGGCAAACTGTGGAAGTGTAACATCTGAGTTTGGAGCTCCCGATGCAGCTCAGTCCTGAGCTGGGCCGAAAGTTGTGTGTCGCCTGGTGCTGGGGTGTCAGTAGAACCGTGCCGAGCTCACACATAGCCCTGCTTTGCTCTGATGAAAAGACAAGGCAAAGTAGTTTTTGAACATGACTTTTCATGAACGAGCAAGATAAAAATAAATGTAAATTAAAGATCCTGTTTCTCATGTGCATTTTATTAAAAACTACAGAGTTGTTCATTCTTGCTGTGTAGTATAATTGCTAAAATATGATTTGTAACCAAATATAGCTGCTTGCATTAAATATGGCACTACTTCGTACTAGGGAGGATGATATGGTAAAGGAATGCTCATTTAAACAATTACATAGCTCAGTTTTTGTATTCAAAACCTTAACTTTTTCAAAAAGTGAATGTTACATTTAGATGGTTTTTAAGCTGAATTTTATTGAACTGCACTCGGATGAAGATCGGCATACAATTAAAATATACAAAATACTTCTAAAACTAGTTAAATACAGAAACGAAGCTTGTCAAACCACATTTTGCATTTCTAAGTGATTGACTATAAGGCAATGAACGTGACAGATTCTGCTCACAACAGGACACATTTCATCAGGTATCTGGGGACTCCGTAGCTGTGAAGAGGATTTCCAAAAATCACTTACGTGAGAGACCAGAGGTCTGTGTTTACTGGTTGGGTGCCTACAGCTTTTTGAAATGTTTTGTGTGGCTTTTCTTTTTTTCCAAGAGTCTAGAAATCGTAGCTCTCATCCTTCCCCAGAGACTTGCATTTCCTGGGAGAGCAAGGGCAGGAAGACTCCCTGGTTCCCCAGTGCTGGGCTGGGTGAAAATCCCCTTGCCTTGCACTTAGTGGCTGGACTGGAAACTGGTAGTGGAGGTGAGCTTTCTGTGTGATAAAATTGTAAATACTTGCATTCAACTATAAAAATTCATGCCTTGTTCCAGTCTAAAGACTGACACTGACTGCTAGGTGTATCATAAAGCTAAGGATGCTTTCTTTCTGATTATGCAACCCATTAAAAATCCCACGTCCCTGACACCCTGAAGACTGAGTGAAAGCAGCATATCTCCATTGATTTAGGTAATTCATTACACTTCATTTTTTGCTTTGATGCATGCTGTTGCATTCAAAATTAGAAATGGGATATTTTTTTTAAAGAGGGATGCAAATGTTTGATTCAAACCACTTTGTTAGACCTTTAAAAAAAAAATCTAGTTGTCGGTGACCTGAGAGAAGACATTGGAGGCTGTGAGTTGGTTGCTGCTGTGCTATTCGTGGCACAGCTCCCAAGATCTCCTTGTTTCTCCCTTAAATATTTGCAGGCTGAAGCTCGATGTTGATTAGCAAGTCAGTGTGTTGTGGCAGTCCTCGAGTGCAGGAAAATGCCTTTTCAAACCTCCTCACTGGTGTTTCCCGGGGACTTCAAGAGCGAGTCTCATGTTCGTATCTTTAATTCCTAAGGACCCCTCTTGTGAGAGCTAGATATAAGCTGCTTCAGAGATGTGGCTAAAAATCAATAGTCCTGGAAAAGAGTAAACAAGTTCCCTCTGATCTGAGATGAATGTCTCCAAGAGCCTGCGAGGGGCTCTGGGCAGGACCATCAAAACCATCCTCACCCCCACCCCTGTGCTGAAGTTTTCATCCAGGAAAGGGAACAATTGCATTTAATTGGGAAAGCTTTGAGGAAATGATCTCTTCCCTTAGAGTTTTTTGGGTCGCTGGGAAGTCTTACGTAATTTCAACCTTATCTAGAAAAAAACTTGCCTTTCGTTAGGTGTCTCCAAAGCCCCGCTTCTGAAAGCTCATTCAATAAAATGTTCTAAGATTTTATTTCTGTCCCAAAGGTGAAAGAAAACAACTTCAAAATGTCAGAAATGCTGTTACCTGACAAGCTCTGTTTTTTGTAAGGTCAAGAATAAATGATGGATACCGTAACAAGTGTTTGCACTGTTAGCTTTTAAAATATATATATGCAATGCCCAGGTTCGTAAGTGGAGTGTGCCTTTTAGAAGCTGAAAAACAGCAGTGGAAAGCAGGAGTCCTTGGTCTGCTCCTCTTTGTTTCCTCTGAAATTGATTTTTGTTTTAAGTTCTTGTGGTGTAAATGATTTTAATGAAAAGGAGAAAATTACTAGGTAGAGTTTATCATCTGGAATATATAGGCTTAGATGGCTTCTTGAAATACAGAAGGCAGGTGAGCAGAGCTGCGAGTGCCCTAGGGAGATGGTACCAACCCTTTCAAAAATAATAATAATAATAATAATAAAGATCAGTCCTCATCCTGCAAGTTGGCTGGCCTGGTGCAGCCGCGAGGGTTGGGGCCGTTGTGGTTTGGCCATCCCACGGCCCCGCTGCGTGCGGTGGCTGCTAGGAGGTGCGGTGAGCTGAGGCTGCAGCCGTGGCCTCTGGCTGCGTTGGAGGCCGGGCCCCTTGCCCACAGCCCTCCGGAGAGGTGAGGAGACCCTTCCTGTGAGGGGCTCCTCCAGGCCTCCCTCTTGTCCCTGACGTGCTTTCTCCTCCCTGCCAGCAGTGGTTTGCCCTCCTGCTTTGTGAAGCTGAAAGCTGGGCAACCCGTCATTCCCCTACCAAAACTCATGTTTAGTCCTCCCCACCTCGTTTTCTCAAAAACGAGATGGGGGAAGCACGTGTTTGTGGAGGGAAGGGGAACTGGGGGACTTGAGCAAAGTCACAATCCATCCCACAGGATACCCAGGCATTACAAGCCCAACTCGGCAGAGCGTTTGCATTTGGCCTTCAGTTCTGCCAGTTCCTTGCTTGGATCAGGAATTTCTTCCATAAAGCATCTTTCTAATGGTGATTTCAGAGGGGCACGTCCAAACGCCTGCTGTAATCAGCAGGGACCGAGTCAGTACCCAAACACGGTGTCTATAGGAGAAAGCTGTGGGGAAGGCGAGGCTGGTGAGCCTCCAGCGCTGCTGCTGAGGCCTGCCCTCGTGGGCAGAGGGGGACAAGTTGTGACTCCCTTTCTCTGATCCCCCGCCTGGTCACCTCCCCGTGGATTTGACCCAGGGCTGCCCTGGTTGGTGAGCCCGTCCTCGGGGACACTTCTGCTGCTTCTTCCGCCATCAGCGCGGTGCGAGGCACCTCCGCGGCCCCAGGCCTCGCTGCAGCCAGCAGGAACCTCCGCTGACTCCAGCGGGCGTTAGAGGGGGTCCGTAATGCTTTGCAGACCAATTTTCTCTCTGTTATTGTTTTAAACTCCCTGTTAGCCATTCCTGCTTCCCAGGTTTCCGTGTGTTTCAAATTATTTTCCCTAGAGGCATCGACGGCATTTTTCCAAATTGAATCTCATTTATTTTCTACCCAGGTTTCCAATCTCTCTGGGGCCCTTTGTATTATTTCTCAGTCCGCACTGCCGTGTACAATATATCCTAATTTAGTATCGTCTGTGAATTATATTAGCATGCCCTTTAGTTCCTCTTGTATTTAATGAAGATATTTCCAGGAAAAAAAAAATCTAAACTACATTTTATTAAAATAAGAAGGTAGAGTCTTAAAACTCCTTTGTGGGTTTCCAATATGAATTCTAAATCTTTCTCAAAGAAATCTTCAACATTTTTAAGAGAAATTAAAACCTTCAAAATACGGAAGTTGGTAGGTATAAAAAATTAATCAATTTTTCAATTAGCTGAGACCTCTGTCCCTGCATAGTGAGCTCTGCATAGTGCAGTCTCCAAGGGTGATGGAGACACTATCTGTGGTTTTGCAGCTTTTTTTTTTTTTTTAACCAGCACCAAACATATGTTTGAATATCTCAATAAATTTGTTCGCTTTCCCTTTGTGACCTTTTTGGGTTTGCTCTCTGTGGCTGTTCTAGCAAACATGTACACTGGCAGGAATGATGCTGAAGCAGCATATTTTAATGCAAACTGTGCAGGCTTATTCATAGGAAGTGATTTTCAAATTCATAATCATGAATATTTGCACTGTAAGGTTGATTCTGTTGTGAGCTTTTATTTATAAGCTAAGGAGCGCTGCCTGTCGGTGCCAGGATCGGAGAGCATCATACCTCTGTGACAGGGAATGAGCCATGCTATGGGAGCTGTATGTCCTAGCAAAACAGCTCAGATTTCTGGCTGTGAATAGGGAAATAGCACTGGCTGCAGGCAATTTGCTGGAGATACGTATACTGAAATATTTGCTGCATAATTTCTAGCAATGAGCAATTTCATGGAGACTATGATCTGCTTGTGAACAGAAATAAGGTGTAAATTGGATGAATAAATTGTTGTCTGCAAATGGTTTGCAAGCTCTGAAGGACTTTTTGAGAAGTGCTGCAGCTCGCTGGTGTCTTCAGTCCTCTGTGTACTGGTGGTTAGACCCTGCATGTGAACAGTTGCTGGGGAGAGATGTCTCAGATGCCCCATACTCTGGCATGTGCTGACTGCTGGCCCCCCAGCAGTGTCTCTGCACCTCTCAGGTGGAGGAAGCTGCGCTGAGCAGGGCTGTGGATGCTGCAGGCAGGCAGTCTGGTGGTCACTGGCTGCTCGGAAAATTCCTGCTCTGTTTTATCCTGAAGCACAGGGATAGGTGTGAGTTGGGAATGGCAGCGCCGTGCATCTTCCCTGCCCTTGGGGAGCAGGGACGGCTGGTATCAGAGCCTGTAGGCTGGCTGGGCTAGCGGGCTTCAACGCCTGGGTTTCTCTATCCCCTTTACATTGTTATTGCTATCTTTTGGCATCACAAAATGAGCCTTTTCCCTGCAGATATGAGAGTTTCCCCACCCCCCAGGCTGTGGCACTGGGGCTATACCAGGGACATCCCTGCTGCCTCTGAGGGCTGGGGACGCTGCGGGTGCCGCCGCCGGCTGCTGCTGCGCTGGTGTGCAGCAGCTGTAGGAAATTAGAGGAGCCGTGGGGTTATTCTGGGAAACACCAAGGGAGATCCCCGAGGTTTCCGGAGAAGAAAACTGGCTCGGATCTGCCTCCTGCCACGCCACGCAGCTCCCTGCCTGGTTCCAGATCAGCCCTGCCAGGCGTGAGGCATCCCCCAGATAAAACCATGGGATCCTGCAGGAGCGATGCCATCAGGGACTGCTGGGACCAGCGAGGGGTCCGGCCCTGGTGCTCGGGGACTGCCAGGTAGGTCCTTGCTGGGATGTCCCTCACTTCTCACTGGTGTCCTGTGGCACATTGCTGGGCGTGCGGGGCCTGATGGTGGGTTTGGGGAAAGGGTGTAGGGTGTGTGTGCCTGCCTCCTGCCTCAGGAGATGTAACTGCTGCGTTGCCTCGCAGGGTTTCGAAGGCAGTAAAGGTAAAACCTTGCCCTCTTCACCATTACCTGGTGGAAACTTGAGGCCCTCAGGACTTTTTCCCATCTGTTTCTTACTTGTGCCTGCAGAGAGAAGAGGCCTGGCTTTAAAAAGTAAAAAAAATAAACCAGCTCATCTTGTGAACAGGGGCACGGTTCCCTTTAATTTCACCTGAGCAGATGAGAGCCCAATTGCTTCTCCCCAGATGCTAATTCCTGTCTTTCATGCAGCTAAAACCTTCCAGAAAGAGTGTCTAAAAGCTACATAATGCGAAGTGGAAATGTTTGCACTGGGACTCATACATTAGTGCGTACAGGTGTGGAGGGAGCTGGGCCCAGCTATCTCCTTAGAAGCTTCAGGCCTGAGGAAGCTGCTCCTCATTTGTTCTCCCCGCAGGCTGGGACCACCTTTTGTCCCAAAACCACCTTTCCTGGGGGTCAGTGTGGTGACAGGAGCTCAGCCTGCAGGGTGGCGTTGCATCCGACACGCGGGCCTGCCTGTGGCCTAAACCCTCCGCGGGGCAGCTACTTGTAGGCAAAATGGGGTGAATTCCCAGCAGGCTGGTTCAGCTGACCTCGTCCCCCATTTTGAAGTGGTCCCAACCAGCAGGGAAATGTCTCCAGGGGCTCCCCACACCTGTCCCTGCCCAGTCGGGTGATTCCTCAGGTGCAGGGTGCTCTTGTCCCGGGGATGGAGCCAGGCCCATCCCCCCCCTCCCGGTGCTATGGGCCAAATATCAAGTTCTCTGACCGAGCGTCCTTCCTCCCCTTTATCAATAATTTTAATCGTTTTAATAACGTCCCCTTGCACGGATAGGATTACAATTAGAAAATGTCAGAGCCTTGTTATCATCTAATTAGAGTCACATTTCAGCAGAAGAGAAAGGAAAATCTTCAAGCGCTGCCCTGCGCGGGGAAATGGGAAGAGCGCGATGATTTAAACCAGCTGCGGGCCGGGCCCTGCGCAGCCCTGCCTGGCCGAGACGCGGGGTGCGGAGCAGGACGGGGCCGTGGGCCCCGGTCGCAGCCCTCTGAAGCAATCAGCACAAACTGCTCCCAGACCACTCCTGCAAAGCTAAAAACTGCGCCGCGGTCCAGTAAAAACAATCACGCTGTCAGGTTCGCCGTCTTAACAGCTCCAACAGCTGAGGGGGTCAGAGCAGCAACACAACACAAAACCAAAATAAACACCACCTCGCTCTGCCAAAAAGCCTTTATCACTCTTCTGGGAAAGAGGAAGGCGTTTTCAGGCGGCTTTAATTTTTTTCCTTTTTCTCTTTTTTTTTTTTTCTGTTATTTGTTTTCGTATGCTTAAACGTGAGTGGGGAGCCTCGTCCCGCCTTCCCCCCCCGAGCGGTGACAGCACGCAGCGGTGCGGGGTTTCCTTCGGGCAGGACGGCCTCTCTGAGCACCCGCTGCCAGGCTGGGACTGTGCCTGTTCTCCCCTCAAAGCCTCTGGCTCTGTTTGGCCTTGGCTCTCCCTCTGGTCTTTGCAGCACGTCCCGTCTGGGGAGGAGGGTGCATGGCTCCGTAGGACCTCTTTTCCCCTATGTGTTTGGGGACCTGAATGGTCTGGCCTTAAGCTCCCTCCCCAGGGATGAAACGGGTCCCCCCTCTTGTCTCTTGCCTTCAGAAGCCCATGGAAGGAGCAGGAGCACCGCAGCCACCTGCTTTCATGCCGCTCGTGCGAAGCTCGCCAGCATTACACCGGTGTTTCGTGATGGGAACACCTGCTGTGCAAAGGGGCCCGGACCCCGGCACCAGCCAGCCCCACGTAATAAATAACAACAGTAAAAATAGTTATCGCTTATATAGCGCTATACATCCTCAGGATGCCGTAAAACCCCAACGGCTTAATCGCAAGCCGCTCTCTTGATGTTTACAGCGAGCTGAAATTTTTGGTCTCTGAGCGAAGCGTATTTTCTGGTGCCAAGAGCTACGTGCGGCTCAGTTAGCAGCTCTGGCAGGGAGCAGGATAAGGCTGCATCGGAGGCTCTTAAAGCTCCTATGTGACAGCGGCGAGTTAGAGGTGTCAGCCCATGGCCTGGCGCGAGGAAGCGGGGACGTTTGTGTGACAGCTCCTGGCGTGGGACCGGCTGCCTTTATACAGACGGGTGGGTCGGCAGGATGCGGCCCCGCGCCTGGCAGTGACAGTCATCGAGGGTGGCAGGGGGCTGCCAGCACCAGCCGCGCCTGGGGCCAGCGGTGGTAATTCTGCCCCCTGGTAGGGGCTCCCCTCCGCCTCTGCTGCTAATTTTACACAAGCTGCTTGTTTTAGAGGAGCTCTTTAAGCCATCATCTGGACAGAGAGCCCTTGGTGAGAGCCCAGGCTTGAGCCCAGCCAGGGCCTAGGCACGAGTGGATCCAAATCTCAGGTCCCCAACATTTCAGGGCAGGGAGAACCACTCACCTCTGCAAGCTGCAATGAGCAGAAGTGGAATAGGAGGTTTGGATGTCAGGGATTTTCATTTGTTTTTTGTTGTGTTTTTTTTTTTCGAGATCTGTGTGATCCAAATGCTTTCCAGAGCCTGGGGAAGGAGAGGAGAGGGGGGTTTCTTTAATCGAAATGAAAACCATCTCTGATTTCCTTTTAAAGCGTGCTAAAACATTTCATTCGACCTGATGCAAAGCGTTGCATTTCATTTTGAGTTTTAATTAATTTTGTGATCCTTTAATTAAGCTAATTTCAAAGGAAAAATGTTTCTCTTAAAACTGAAAGTCAAAACATTTTGAAGATCATCTCTGCCTCTAAAACACCGCTTAAAAGCATCAGATGTTCTGCTCTCTTTCTAGAAACACGGGTTAATTCCTGCCTTTACAGAGTCTCCAAATGCTTTGGGAGTTAAAACTAAAAAGAGGGCCTTGTTCCTCTGCAAGTGAGCGCTGCTGCCTGTGATCCTGGGATGAAAGGGGAGACGCTCTCATCTCAGACCTTGCCTACTCCTGAAAACATTCAGGGCGCTGGAAGGCAGAAAGGGAGCCTGAGCCCTTCTGTGCTCGAGGGCCGGAGGACCTGAACCAGCTGGGGAGATTCCTCTGCTGGCCCCAGGAAGCCTCGCCAGCAGCACTACCTCGCCGTGGAAAATACCAGTGATGATGGCAAAGCACCTCGCGCTGCTCTGAGTCAGTGCTCAGACACGGGCACAGCACGGAAGGTGGGATGGAGCCGGTGGAGACGTTTCCTGCTGGAGAGCAGAATGCACAGTAAAAGGGGTTTTGTCTCCCTGTATTTCTTGGTTTCTGCTATGGGTGTTCGCACGAGCACAGGAAAAGAGCTTCAGCTCGGCTGTCAGAGGGCTGAGTCCCTGCCAGCTCTGGCATTAAGCACTGCTGGCACCGCAAGTACCTGAGATCGTCTGACGATTTCCCAGCTTTTAGTTTTGCTTTAATGCATTGCCTTTTTCAGTCAATTAAGAAAAAACAATCACAGACTTTAAGGTATGTAAATGTTTACATAATATTGTGGCCAGTAAATCTCACTCCGAGGTCCCATGCGTTTCACTGAGGCATCTGGGCACACCTGAGCTTGAGGCAATTCCTATGTGTAGAGGCCAAAAAAATAAAAGCATTAAAAACTTCAACAGTCTGCACCGTGGGCTCAGGAGACAGATGCTTGGCTGCTGCTCTTCTGCTGTCCCTCAGCACACAGAAATCGCTAACGCCAGCATGAAGGAGACCGTCAGACTCTGCTGAGCCTTAAATGAAGAAACCACTCGTCTGCTGGCCGCCGGCAGAGCTCGGGCACAGCAACCCCTCACCAGGAGTCCCCTGCCCTGTGCTGGTAGGCTCAACCAGAGACAACCTCCAGCTCTGAGGTGCCCATAATTCCCAGTTAAAAGACCACAGGTGATGGGAAGAAGGTGCTGGGCTGGGGGGGAAGGAGACTTGGCTGGTGCTGAACCCATCACACGGAGCGAGACTGCGTGGAGCTGGATTTGGGAATTCAGCAGCAGCCATGCCCCTGGAGGGGTTGTCACAGGGCTGGCAAGGTAGGCTGTTGTTTTTTCTAGATCCCTTGTTGGGGTTTTGTGGTATGTGAAGTTCAGGCTAGAGCTGGACAGCCGGATGTCAGTCCACCTTTGCATCAGGCAAAAAGTCTCACTGGGACACTGGGAAGGTGGCGATGGAGCAGCCGACCGCTGTTGTACATCGCTGGTTGCGTGTGGCATTGAGGGAAGAACAGGTACCAGGTGCCCCACCTGCTTGGGGAAATTTGGCACCTCCTTAGCAGGAGGTAGCCTTTTGCCACATGCATTTCAGTGTGGCAGAGGCACGCAGATGCACGCGGTCCCTTGGCACGCACAAAGCAACGTTTTGCCCAATGCGTGCCGCTGCCTTAACTCAGCCGGTGGGAGCACATCTCCCCGTGCCATCGCACTGCTCTGAGCCCGGCCCTCAGAGGCGTTTCTCTGTGCCAGCACTCCTGGGTGCGTTTTCTCCGCTCAGATGATCAAAAGTCAGCACTCAGAGGCTGGCAGAGCAGAACACCTTCCTTGGGATGGCATTTGCATTTGAAAGGCGGGATGCCTGTTTCAGGGACCTTGCTATTTCACAGCCTCCTTCTCTCAAGTCTGCTGGCTGCCTCCTCTCAGTGCTTAACTTGGGGCTCCGTCCTCTGCTCCCGGCAACCTGCATCTGCCTTGAAGCCAGCCCTAATCGTCCTCTCTTGGGGTGTTTTGGGGAGCCACCGAACTCTGGCACAAATTGCCGTGCTTGGAGGCCGCCTGTAATTTCTGTCCCGCTGCCCCCAGTTCCTGGGAACTCTCCTGGCAGTCAGCAAACGCTATGAGTCACGCTCGAGGAAGCCAGCTCCACTTCAGCCTAGCATGGTATTTTGGTTAGTAAGGGGCTGGCACGA
Source organism: Anser cygnoides (assembly GCF_040182565.1). NCBI lineage: Eukaryota > Metazoa > Chordata > Aves > Anseriformes > Anatidae > Anser > Anser cygnoides. The sequence goes on along the minus strand of NC_089881.1, from coordinate 17,879,390 downwards.
GAGCTGAGAGGTTCCTGCGTCTGTGCCAGGCTGCATACTTTGTTTCCCCTCTGCACCGGGCTCTTGCTCGCTGCCGGAGCCTCGGGGGGACCGCAGGGTGCTGGGGGGCACACTCGCACCCCACCTGTGATGAAATGGGGTAGGGGGGGCTCCTGCCAAGCGGCTCAGCCCCCACAGGACAGCGGGGTGCTCGCAGCCCTGCTCCCCGTGCAGCGCTGGACCCGCAGCCGGTCCTTTATAGCCCAGCCCCGTCTGGCCCTCGTTCCAGCACACATGAATTTTACGGCCGAAAGTTTTGCTTTATTTGCTTAGAAACCTGGGCAGCTTTGCGGGAGTGTGACTTAGGTACCCAGACGTGTGGGCGAGATGGGAAATTGCATACGCTCACACCTACATACGTGTGTGCAAGCTGGTACGTGCTTAGAAATGCAGGCTTTTATCAGCTGCGCCTACTTCTGGAGATGCCTGGTTAATTTGTCAACCGAGGAGCTCCATCTCGCTACAAGTCTCATTTCCATATTCTTTCCAGATGGTCAAGATGCCACGGAGACAGTTTCTAAGCAAATAACTCGCTTCTTCACGCAGCCGACCATCAGCCTCGCCACTTGCTGCCCCAGATGGCTGGAGAGCCGGCGACGGTGCCTGGGCGGTGAAAGCGAGCGCGTCGCCGCGTCGATACCAGAACCGGGGCGGCACGGCGCGGTGGGACGAGACCTCCGCCTCGCCTCTCCTGCCTCAGGGTGAGCAGCGGCTGCCGCCGGGACCTGGAAGTGACGTGGGGTCTGTCCGTGGGTCCCTCGGAGGGAGGCCGGGCGCGAGGCCGGGCGAGGCGGCGGCGTTGGGGCGAGGCTGAGCGAGCTGCGGCAGGTCGGGGAGGCTCAGCTCCCGCCGAGCGCCGAGCTCCGCTGCCTCCCGATCGCGAGTTAAAAACCGAGAGGTTAAAAGCGTTTAATTATGCTGATGCTTTCCCCCCTGGATTAAACAAGAGGATAAATAGACTACAGCGTGTTTCTTTGGATTTGATTCTGTTTCTTAAACAAGCGAGGGGAGGCAGGAGGCTAAGGATCCTTGGCAGCTGTCACGTTTCGCTTTTGATGGTGTCAGTTCTGTCTGTTCGGAGGTGTTTCTCTTGCCACTGTCAGCATTTTCCGGAGGAGGATGAATTCATTGATACAGTCTGTTTGCTGTCCACATATTCACAGTTCATGTGTTACATTTTACATAAAGTAAACTTAGCAAGGGGAAAACTAATTCTGCAATTCTTCAAAGCTAATGTAGAGTAAATATATTCTGACACTGACAGGTATTTCTTATTAAATAGCTCTGAACTGCAGTACTAGGTTTTGCTTAAGTGGCATTATTCTCCCTGAGCAAAGACAGTTCATTTATTAGTCATTCCAAAAACCAAATAACAAATATTATTCTCTAAGCAAACTAAACAAACCATTTAAAAGGGGCCTGTCTGAAATCATTAAAGTACAGTGTCTGAAAAGCAGCTGACATTTTAGTGCCAAAATACCATATGGAGACTCAACTGCTTTATTAACATGCTTTGACCCAAGCTGCAAAATCTCCCAACACCTTTGAGCGGGGAGGAGCAGCCTTCCTGTGTGCACGGGAGAAGCAGAGGCGAAGCTTTCTGCCAGTTCTTAAGATGTCATTTTGGCACGGCGAAGAGCGAGGTGCAATAATTGAGGGGCTGGATGCGAGCAGATTTTTCGATTTCTGCCAGAGATACGCTGTAAAATAATTCAGCGAAGCTGAGAGCTTGGGCTTTCCATTTACGCCATAAAAAATAAATATACAGTGTTTGCCTTGCCTTCTTACAGCTCTCTCTTTCTCTTAACTAAATATTTCCTTTCTTCTGAGCATCTTCTAGCTTTCAGGCATACAAAATAAGAGTGCACGCGCTTGTAGGTGTTTATTTACGGTCTGCGGGGGGCTATGCTCCTGTGTTTGTGGATCCCCAGCTCAGCTCGGAAGATTTCCTTCACGATATGGCCGGAATGGCAGCAGGTATCCACTGACCGAGGTGCACCCTGCGAGGGAAGGCTGCTCCCCTTCCCGGTCAGTCCTCCCCAGCCCGGCCTGCGCACACGTTGCTTGCGTCTGGCCCAGGTTTTCCTTTGGTTTTTAAACCGACGTTGTCTTTATTCGTAAGAATTCATCGGAGAGCGAGAGCAAGTGAGTTTTAGCCTGAGGTTTGTTCACAAAACGTCGCCTGCAGATGTGTCCTTTCTTGCTGGCTCTGAGCAGGGCAGCTTGAGTTGGCAAGGATTAAAATAATATAGGAGTTATGCAAGGAGTTTAATAAAAGTGAGCAGATACTGAGCTGCCGTGCGTTATTAACTTGCTTCTCTGGGATTAGGTAGTTCTGGGCAAACGAGGAGGTATCGGTCCAGGTTTGCTTTCCTTCGGTGTTGTCCCAGTGACAGAAGATTACTCCACTTTGGGGATTAGCTGATGACATTACATCGCCAGGGTAACGATGTACGTGCTGATGTAATTCCAGACATTTGGTCGGGTCCGGCCCTCCTGGCGCGAGCCTCCCCCTCGCTGAGCACCCCCCGGCACGTTTCCAGGCTCGCTGCCGGCCGCGCTCCGTCTGCCCGGGCAAGGAGCACACACTGCCCACAGCCCCTCCTCTCCTCCTCACTGCGAGCCCCAGGAGGCACGGGAAGTGCTCGGAGCTCCTTGACGGACGGACAAAACGGTTCAATACGACACTTTGAAATAGTTCCTCTTTGGAAAGAGGGCAAGCGTGCGGGGGGAGAAGGGCATGCTGGCCACTGTGGTAGCGCTGCGTGGTGGTCGCAGCGCGGCAATGCCAACAGCAGAAGCACTTCGTGCTTCCAGCGGCACTGATGTGGACAGCGTGCTGGAGGGAAAATGAAGGCCAATGCCTTCTCGAGCTTGGGGAGGGATGCAAGGCACCGCTGTGGTACCAGGGAATGTCACTGGGGCCCAGGGAAGCAGCTGGCGGGGTGCGGGATGCGCTGCCGTCCCGCCACCCCGGGCACGGCTCTCCTCCCCCTGGCTGAGCAGGAGGCAGTGGGATGGGAACGGTGTCAGCAGCCTGCAGCACCATGAAGGAACAACTTCTTTAATCTGACATCGAGACCAAGGGTTGCTAATGAGGAGCCCGGGCTTTGGTTCCTATGGCAACTTGTGTTCCTGAAAATGCAAAACAAAGTGTGAGAAGGCGCCGGTCCTGCTCCCCGCTCCGCTCGTGCCTGCTGCCCAGCACTCGGTGCAGGCTCTGCGCGGTGCCGGCGTGGCTCCGGCTGCAGCCCCGTGCCAGCACAAGGATGGGGACATCCAGCCGCACCGCCGGCTCGAGCGACTGCGATTGCAAGCGGCAATTTGCTGCTCACTCCTCGGATAGCGTCTCTGGGGCCAGCTGGGTTCCCTATAAACTTTTATAGAAAATATAAAATGACATCTGGAAACCTATGGCAGAGAGGTTTTCGTTCCTCCTGTAAGCAGGGAAGAGCTTTGCCCTCTCTTAATTTCTCACAAATGTTATTGTCAAGCTCGATGGAGAGAACAAAACCGGTAATTGGGTAGCCTGGCTGTTGGAAGCTCTCCCCGCTCCTGCTCCAGCCTCAGAGCCGTTCCTCGCTGTACGGCTTTTTGGAGAACAAATACAACCTCCAGCCATGCAGCAGCCTTGCAGCCTTTTGCAGCCCCCTTTGCAAGTACAAGAGCTCATTTTCGATGCACTGAGCCTAGAGCAAAGCCAGGGTCTGGGCCAGGAGCGCTGTTTCCCGTCCCTCGCTGCTCACTGGTGTGGGGGCATCCTGCTCGGGTACCCAGCAGGAACCTTAAACCCAGGTTTTCCCCAAACGCGCCTGCTCCCAGCAGGAAGGCAGAGGAGGCGCGGGCGTGAAGAAGCATTCCAGCTGATTTGGCCTTAGGGAAATCCGTCGGTAAGTGAAAGCCTCTGCAGCAAGCAGGAGCTTGGCGTTAATTAAGCTGCAGCGGGGCTGCTGGCACAGAAACCTGTCGAGCTTTGGGGGGATTATTTCATCTGGGGGATGCTGAGAGATGCAGAGGAGCAGTGGGGTCAGCCTGAGGCATCCGCGAGCGCCGGTGCCGGCGTTCATCAGCCAAGGCATGGCCGTGTGCTGCCGGGGGGCGGGTGGGGGGCGAGGGTGTCAGACAAGGGATAAGAAGGAGAACAGGCATACAGTAAAACATAGTAAAGCAACACAAACGAAAACCTACGCAGGTTTGTAGAAGGAGTGAAGCTTAGAAAGTAGATGCATTAGCAGCCAAAATAAAAAATATATATACATAAAAAAAGAAACCACCAAGACTTTGACGCAGCAGACGTTTCCGACAGATGCTGCAGGAAGGAGGATGAGCCGCCTGCTACGTCTGCGCATGGCTGGGAGAGGGGGAGATGCTTCAAAGGCACCGGGAGCAGGGAGGGGTTTGTAGTGTGCCTGGTGCCCACCTTGTGCCGTTGAGAATGTGGGTGCCGTCCCCGTCCCCCCACTTTGCCTCGCTGCCTGTCCCCACCCCACTGCTCCCACGTTGCCTTGTAATTCGTGTGCCCGCCGGTCGCTTGCAGCCCTCCCCAAAGGGCTCAGACTCCCCTTTCCTCCCCAGACACCCCTTTCCTCCCCTGCCTGGCCGGGGATTTGCCTTCTCCCTGCTTGCCATGCAGCAGCTCCCCCTGGTTCCTCCTGTCTTGCCCCTGGCAGGATCAGGCCCCGTTCCCCATCTCTCCTTCCCCTCTCCAACCTCGCTCGTGTTTATAAGCTTCAGGAGACCAACTCTGGTGGAACGGCTTAGGTTTTTAAATTTTCTCCTTTTTGATGAAGTCAGGGTCTGGGAAGTCCTTGAGGACCGCCTCAAAGGAAGTGTTAGTTTTACGTGCAGAATGAGGCAAAAAATAATCATCTCATTTTTCTCTCTTCGGAGCAAGAATTGTCCTCTCTCTGGCTTGCCTGCCCTCCACCCTCCGTGTCTGGGAGCAGAGGACAAGGTGTCCTGGCACCGCTCAGCATTTCCAGAGCCTGCGGCCGTTCGCTACAAGCCTGGCACATCCTTGGACCTGCAGCTCCTCCGGTGTTCCTCAGGACCTGGAACAATGGCCTCAGCCATGGGGTTTGTAGGGGTGAAAGCTGCTGGGCTGGACACATGCTATCCTGGAGCTTGGCCAAGCAAGTGGTGATGCTTCAAAAACCACGCAGGCAGAGCCAGGGCATGGAGTGCTGCCCTCGCTGGCCACAGGTTGGGGCATCACCGACCCTCTCAGGCATTTCGTGGGGCATTTGCTGATGGGGACCCTGCGCTGTCTTCAGGAGCCAGCAGCTGAATCACGTCCCTGTGCTGCCTGAGCCCTCTTGGGATCCCCCCTTCCCGTGTGTGTGCGAGCAAGCTGCCCTTGCCGGGGAGAAATGTGCCCTGGCCTGGCACCGGGCTTGCGGCTCCCCTCCGCCACTGACAGCATCCATCGCTCTCGTGCTGCCTGAGCACAGATTTCAGCCCAGCGCTCGCCTTCCCCGTGACTCAGGGAGCTGACAGCTCGCAAGTACATCCCAAGGAGGAATCAAAAGCGACGGAGCAGGTAGCGCTATCTGCAGTCAGCTGGAGTCTCGGCGAAGGCGGTCTCGAAACTGTCTTAGCGGCCAGCGGATGCCTGTCACGGCCACTTGACCTGGAGGCAGATGGTTACTGTCTCACTCGCGCGCTGTCTTTGGGGCTTGATAGGCACTTTTGAAGCACAGATAGACGGAGAGCCCTTGCTGGGGACGGGAGGGAGCCGGATGCCAAGGCAGCGCCGTAAAGACCCGCAAGCAGAGCCGATGGCAAGCAGGGAGCGCGGCGAGGATTTTTGGTGGGGGGCAGTGTGGCAGCCCCCGCCTGTGCTGGGTGAGCACTGGTCAGATGAGGCCAGAGGGGGCTGCGGAAGGGCTTCGTGAGCTGGGGGAGAGCAGGAGCGTGTCATGGGGCCGATGTCATCCGGCCGTGATGTCACTTCTTCGGCAGAGCACTTCCAGCGATAGCAGAGCTTCTGCAGTCTGTCTGCCAGCCTGGCACTCTCTCTGTACAGCGTAATTAAGCAAATGTATTAATAGAATGGGAGCCTGGGCCTGGGTAATGTTCTTCCGTGACAGACAAATGCGGAGACAAAGCAGACACTTTCTTCAGAAGTACTGCAGGATGCTATTAGTGGGCACAAACTCGCATCCCGTTACTGCCGTTGCTGCTAGGCAGCGCAGAGCCATTTGCATTTTAAACGAAGCTCCCAGCCCGGGATCAGCTCCGGGAAGTGTGCGAGGCCGTCCCTGCACTGGGGGAGCCCGGGGGTCCGGGGACACCCTGAGCCACAACGGGCATCCTGTGTGCTCAGCTCCCACGCCGACCATCAGAGCCACCCCGCAGAGGTGACAGCAGCGTGCCACGCGGTGCCACGGCCCCGGCCCTGGCTACGGGGACAACTTCTGCACGTCGGCATCCCTCACGAGGACAATATGCACCTGTACAGCCCATCTCTGGTAAAGCATCTCTGCAAGTCCTAAAACTGCCAGTTTTCCATTGCTGGCCTCTCTGATGGTCTTAACAAAGTATGACATAAATATGCCAGGAGAGGGAAGGTGGCTTTTGCAGGGAATCGGGAGTGTGGTTGAGCAGAGCTCGCAGAGAAGGGACCTTTAATAGAAAGGGATTCATTTCTGGGGATGGTGCCGCAGGAACCAGCCCTTTGGAAGGGTCGGGAGGGGAGAGGGACACGGCGGACGCAAACCGAAGGGCTAATTGTGTGAGTGGTGCGGGGACGCCGTGGTCAGGGCTCCCAGCACACTGGCAGGAGGTTGCTTGGCTACTGCGGCACCGCGGGCAGCGGGCAGGCAGGGAGAGCGAGCGTAAACAGCCGGGAGGAAGGAGGGTCATTAAAGTGTTCCCTACAGATGCTTAACTAGCAGCAGTGGGAGGAAACAAATAAGGAGGAAAAGTTGGTCCGAGTGCCAGGGAGGAAGCAAAGCTGTTAGGAAGATGGCTGATTTTCTGCTGGAAGCTGTCCCTGATTGCTAGTTTCAACCGGAGACGTTTTCCTTGCGCAGTTTCTCTCCAGCATCCCCACTTTCATCCTCTCTCTGCCGCTTTCGCATCTAATTCCTCCCCTAGTGGGAAGAGGCTGGGGAGCTCCCGCACGTGGGGCTGCCAAGCCCTGGCAGGCATTTGGTTGCCTGAGCATGGAAGTGTCTGAGAGCAACCGAGCTGCTTGGTGACCCTCCCCATGGCACAACCATCGCCCAGACCCACACGGAACCACAGCCTGGCTTTCACATTAACCCAAAATCCTTAACGAAGCCTTGCCTGGTCCTTCCAGCACTCGTAAGCACTCATAAGCACTCGTAAGCCCTGGCCGGCGGTGGGCAGGGACAGGTCCATCGCGAGCCGCACTGACAGCACAGGCGCTGAACAACAGTTAGGAGGAGAATTGTTTTAATGAATACATTTCCTTTCAATTGTATGCGAGTAGCGAGATCCCATTAGATCGGGGAAGCAATTAGAGCTAATAAAGATGAACGCGCAGCGCTCGGTGCATGTGGAATAACAAACAGCGAACAAAGGATTCACGAGAGAGCTGCCTCTAATCCAAACAAACGAGGGGCGATGAAAGGCAGAGCGGCCGGGCTGCCCGACGGCACGGCACGCGTCCTCGCCACCACACCTGCTGGCAGCAGGGGAGCAGCACTCGGCGTCAACCTCAGCCACCGGGCCACCAGCGCTGCCAGCCCGATCACTCTCACAGCCCCCAAAACGCGTGTGCCACCAGGCAGGAGGTGGCTGTGGGTCCCCAGCTCGGGGCTGGGCTGGGGGGGGGGGGTTGGGGGCCATCAGCTCTTTCCTGGTTGCGGCTGGGATGGCCGATCAGCAGCCAGCGCCTGCCAAAATTCACCGCCCCGATGGCAGGGAGCAGCCTGAAACCATCATCAGTGCCACGGCTAGGTGGAGCGGGGAGGAAATAATAGCCTCTTCACAATGAAGTATTTACACAGTAGGCTTGCAGGAAAATTGGGTAAACCGATAATTACCCAAGGATATTATTGGCTTTGGCAGAGTTAATAATAATTAGTGCTCTTCCTTTTCCAGACTCCTTACAGGAGAGACCTTTTATAATCCGCAGAACACAAAAGACCCAAACCACCAAGAACAGCTTCCATGTGTGCCTTGGAGGAAAAAAAAAAACAAAAACACTCCAGTCCTTCCGACAGGCTGCAAGGTGAAAATCACCCAAAGACACCAGGCAGCTGGACTGAAAAATGATAGTAATAGTGCAAGTAATAATAATAATAACGATAAACAATTTTGTGTGCTTGAAGACAATCCCATGCCGGGACTGAGCTTGCCCCTGCCCTACCTAGCGCGGCGGATCAGAGATAAAGGATAAAGACAGTGCTGACACTGGCAGCCCCGCGGGATGCCAGGTACTGCCCTGCTGCTCCTCATTTGCTCTCTTGCCCGAGCTGTGCACTTGCTTCCCAGAAAGCAGACATTTTCTGCTGGCTCTCAATGCATTCCTCATCCTCGCGGTGTCTCCGTGCCTCTTCACTCTCCCTGGTCCTTGCTAAGCCCTCAGCTCTGTGAAGTTCCCGAGCCTGCAGCCGCTGCTGGCACCTGAGCCCTCCCGATTAGCGCAGGCTGAGCACGCATCCTGCCTGCCAGAGCTGTGCGGGACACAGCCTTCTGCCTGCTTTGCCTGCTGCTCTCCCCGGAGAACAGCCTTTGCTGGGTCATTGCGCCCGGTAGTTTGGGTTAAATGGGGTGAATTTGGTTTGAGATGTGCTGGAGGAGGAGCGTCCCCAGCCCCTGCCTGCCTGGCGGAGAAGGGGAGCGTGGGGTGAGCGGGATCAGCCCCGTAACATGCACTCAAAATTGAAATGTGTGATCAGCCGTGTGATGCCACGCCGACATCTGCACCGCATCCCCCATGCTCTGAGGGCTGGGTGCTGGAAGGGGTGGCTCTGAGGAGGGGGCTGATTTCTGTAAGAGCAAGGCACGGCTGGCCGGCCTCTGTCCATGTCAGCCCACCGGAGACATCGCGCTCTGCCGCTTGTGCCGCTGCTGCGCCACCCTCCTGCCCCTGCGCTGGCACGGAGGATGCTGGCTGCTTGTCTCGCGATGGGCAGCCTTCAAACGATCCCAAATCACGAGGGAAATCCCCCCCGCCCCTGCCCCAAGCTGGCCCATAAATCACGGCGTTATAAAAATAAAACAGTTTTGTGCCTGCACGCACATTTCAGGTTGCCTTTTAAACCTGAACTTGTTTCTCACACGTTGGCAGAAGAACAGAGGGGAGCTGGAGTCAAAAGGCAAGCTCGAAAAATAAACACATACTTCTCTCTTGCTGCTCGTGAAGGGCTCCCATAGGAAAACAGAGAAAACCAGGGCAGGAAGAGGCCCTGGAGGGGTCGTCGTGCCCTTTCCCCAAAGCAGGAGCCAGCTCCTCCCCGCAGGCGGCAGGCCAGATCGTGCCCAAGGCTGCGGTGATGGGGGGGGTACAAGCAACTACCCCCCGGTCCCTTGGTTCAATTGCCCCCCTGATTTTCCCCTTTCTCCCCTATTTCCCCTGCTTCCCTGTGGCCCCATGCTCATCCCCTGCGTCTCTCTGAAGGACGGGTGGCTGCCGAGGTGACGCGGGGATGTCCCTGCTCCTGCCGCGGCCGCGCAGCCCAGCCCCAGCCGCACCATGTGCGCGCTGCTGCAGCGCCAGCCACCCAAGGAAGAGACTGAAAGTTGTGCTGTCTTAAGCCACAGTTTAACATAATTAGACATCCTGGCTTGAGGGCAGTAATTACTTTTATAATCCTTAAACATTTTTTTTTTTAAATAATTGCCTCCCAATTCAATGCCTTTCAAAAATCCTTTTAAACGGCACTGCCTTCTTCAAACAAAACTCAGCCAACAGTAATTACAATAAATTATTCTCAGTTCTAAAAAAACATATAGAAATTAATCTATGTGCGCAAACTGCTAACCAGTTATTGTTTACCTCCCTCCCACCGGCCGGCTGCTTCCCCGCTCAGCGCCGTGCACCGGCCTCAAGGGCCGGCACCGTGGCTGCCCCGGGGGAGCTGCGCCAAGCCCGGCACAATGGGCTCGGACCCTGGGCAGCCAGGATCGGGGCTCCCCTCCCGGCTCTGTCTGCCTTGCAGAGCACGGCCAGGGGCAGAGCACGGCCGCACCGCCCAGCCCTCCCAGCAAAACAACGCTCCGACCCGCCAGGCAAAGGCGGTGCGCGGGCTGGCCGCCGCATTTCATCCTCAGCTGGGACAAATAAGGCGTAATTCTGCTCGAGTCAAAGGAGAGGCCGTGATTCACAGCAGCCGAGGATCTGGCCAAGAGTGTCAGCATCACGACAATAGCGTAATGTTTTCATTATGCATTGTTTTTTTCCAAATACTTAAAAAATTATCTAGGAATTACTCACACATCCCGTAATAGTTACCAGTCTTGGGTGTTTAAGGCAAAGGTTTCTTGAGACAGCGATGGGGCTGCAAAAGCTTTAGCCATCGCTGCTCCTGCTCCGTGCGCTTCTCCTATCACTTCTGCTCTCCTCCTCCTCCGTGTACACAGTCCAGTAACCTCTCCCTGACAATCTCCAGATCCTCAAAATTGCTCATTTGGAATTTTGCAGTAAATAGAAAATTGCTTTGCTCCTTTCTCTCAGGACAGCACAGAAAATGGATCCAAATGAAAAAAAGCGAGCAGCGTGTATCTGGTAGACATAAACAGTGAAAGAAAGGCAATTCTGCTTTTCAGCCCTGCTGCAGAGCGAATGACCTTGGAAACAATGAAAGGCCTGGGGCCGGAGCCCAGGCTGTACGTTCTGCAGCAGCGTGAGCTGTGTTTGGGGAAGGATTGGGGAAGACAACCTGGAGGAATGGGCTCGTGCAGGCGTGAGTCCCCACCAGCTGAAATATCCCAGCTAACAGTGGGGGGAAGGAGCTCACAGCCCCCAGACTGGTGCCGGCATGGCTCTGCCTCAGCCACCTTCCTCCCCTCTGCCCACTCCTTGTCGTGTGCTGTCCCGTGCTTAAAAAGCTGTCCCCCGTGTTTAAAATGCTGTCCCCGTTTGGCACGGCAAGGCAATGCCACGTGGCCAGGGGGAGCAGCCCGAAACCCGCTCACCCCCGCCAACATTTGCAAGCGATGGAAACGCGGAAAGGAAATCAGAGCTAATTCACACGTGGGGGAGGAAGAAGGGGCTAAATTTATAACTAATAATTCACCCCGTCCTAATTGCACATCAAACCGCCGCACCAAAAACTGGCCAAATGGAAAGCATGTGTCGGAGCTCAGCCCGCAGCCAGCGGCGTCGCCCGCGCCCCCCGAAAGCGCCCGCATCCCCTGGCTCCTCCGTGGAGGGGAGGCCGGGGGGAGATAACAAAGGTTTGGATTTGATCACGCTTTATGTCAGAGGGAAAAGCTGCTTTTCCTGCCGGAGCTGCCAAGGGGCTGATACCACCCAGCACACGTCTCGCAACACCAGGCAGCCCTCCTGAACGGCTGCCATCAGCGCGGCGCGGCGCGGCTTCCAGGGCAAGCTGCTGGGGCCCGCGTGCTCGCCAGTTCTTTGTGTGCTGTGAACAGGGAGGAAAAAAAAAATCATCTTTTTTTCCTGCATTGCTTCTTAGAAATGTCAGAAAATTAAAAAGAAAGAATATATATGAATATATATGTATAAAATCCAGGGCAGACAGCCAGCAGCAAGGATATGTTTCAGAAACGCGGGATCCTGGACAGGATCCTGGAGCAGAGCAAAAGGGCAAGGCGTGCACGTCGGCCTCGGCGCAGTCTGCTTGGTGCTGGGCACACTGTGTCCAGCCGTGGGACAGCTTCGCAGTGCTGGACAATGGGAGAAGAGCTGGAGATGCTCCATCGCTCCCCTGCAGGCCAGGCTGGGGTTTGGGATTTGGGTGATGTTTTTAGGGCAGAGCTGGGGCAGGACGAAGCCCATTTGGGTTTCAGCCCCAGGCAGCTGGGCAATGCCCCGCTGGCCCACCCGCACCCCTTCCTGACCCCCAGGGCTTGTGAACTCAGTTGTTTTTTTATTTCATTGCGAACTTTTCAAGCTGAGCTTTGGAGACACAGCTTTCCCCTGCAAGAAGCAGTGAAACAATGAGGGGAGAAAAAGGGAAAAGCAAACCCCACCTGCTTCCTGTTTTTATTTCCCCCATCCCCCTCCTTTCTTTATTTTTTTAGTGCTCCCTGGTTATTTGGTAGCTCCTGCAACTTGTCCAGAAATACCTCTGCTAGTTCAGGGGCGTTTTGGAGCCCAGGAATTTAAGGAGGGCCTAGAAATTCCTAACCCAGCTTTAAACTTGCTAAGGACGGGTGAAGCGGCTCCCTGCCTTTCCAGCCTGCGTTTCTGCTCTCCTCGGAGTCCCCCTTCCCCTCTGCTCCCCAAGGGATGCTGCCCTGGGCTTTTCCTCTCCCACCGCTTCCACATGGGCAGCGCAGACATTTGGTGCACATCTGCGGCAGCGGCCGCGGGGTCGGGCTGCCCTCCTGCAAACCGTCCTCGCGCCCGAGAAGTCCGCAGCTGGGAGCGTGCGGGCAAATTTCCATTATGCTTCACCGAAGAGGGCGAAATCCCTGGCTGGCTGTGGCTGCAGGACTGGTTTGAGATATCAGTCTGGAGATACAAATTCACTCTGATCTCTGTCGGGTGTTTTGGCGTAGGAGGGGTGGTGCCTTGCCGCCCACCGCGTGCTGTCAGCAGTACTCATTTTGGGACGCTCTGGGCGTCTCAGTAAGGAAGAGCCAAAGTTCCCCACTGGAAAGAGTCTCTGAGAAAATAGTCACGATGGAAACTCACCCTGTGAAAGCACACGTCACCTTCCCACCCAGCAAGCTCCGTGCCTGGAGGAGCCAGGGTGGCAGCGCAGCGGGAAGGATGCTTTGAGACACCGCACCGCTACCTGGAAACCAGCACGCATCTCCCACATGATCTGCACCGCTCGCCTCACAATAAACCAATATATTTTAACTATGACCCGAAATGTTGCAGAGGAACCTTTTCAGCCAGTCTCTTTGGTGCAATACAGATGCGTCAAGCCTGATTGTTATTGTACATGTCAGGGCTGTCGAAGCGCGGGATAAAGAAGGCCATTGTGCGCCCACGGAGGGGACGGCTCGGATGATTAATGACTGCTCCCTCAATTCTCAGAAGAAGAGATGGAGGCAGGATAAGGCCTCTGCTCCGGTAGGGGCAGAGCCCCAGAAGACATCCGCTGAGCAAAAAAACAAGGAGGGCGCTCAGCACAGCAGGGCAGGGACCAGAGGCACCAGCCCCGAGGGCGTGCTGCCCGTGCCGGGGCGCTGAGCGCGGCGGTGCTGGCGGTGCTGCCGCTGGTGCTCCTGGCTGTGCCACCAGCCCTGCTCTGACCGATCTCCCCGCTGCTCTGCTCTCTCTGCACGGAGGGCAGTGGGTCTCAGCAGCGCGGATCATTGCCCATTGAGTAAGACGGATGGCAAAAAATCAGGGAAATTGCAAATTGATCTTTGCCTAACACACACGGCGACTTTGTTACCTATTTTTTGAGCCTCTACGCAAATACCTCCCAGACTAATTCTAAGGCGTGCCAAAGTAAATTACATTTAGTTTGCCTTAAATAAACAATGACTCTTCCAGGAAAGGTTTGTCTCTTCTGGGCACTTGCATCATTTATCATTGCTCCACTGTTTTGAGTTGGCTGCCCTTTTAGGGTGAGATGTCTCTTGGTTTTAGTGTGCGCGCAACCATAGAAAGGACAAGGTCTTACCCCAAGAAAAATGTACTGAGAAGATGTCATTAAAGCTAATGAGAGTCCAGGCAGCTGCAGCTCATTAGAGATTGCCTGGGGCCAATTGTAACTGAGACCTTTAAATATACATCATAGTCAAATAAACAACATCATATTCGATCTGCAAAGTCTCTATCAGTTCCTGCATGGTCCTTATCGCTCAGCCTTACTTTTTGCTGAGAAAATGTTCCCTGTTCAATAACAAACTCGGAAGCAAAGGAGCCCATCGCACTTAGGAATGATGCACCGAGGAATGGGGGTGGGAGGAGGGACCTCTTTTTCTGAAAACACCATTTGAAATTAATTGATTGCAATGGTAGGAGACACACAGGGCTCGAGCTCTCCGCCCTGCCCCAAGGACTGTGGGAAAACAGGTCGAAGAACCTGCAAAGATGCTGAAGATTGGTGCTTTGAGCCGTGATTGAGCAATTTTGTTGTTGTTGTTCCTTTCTTTGGCCCCGGGACATGACTTTACTGTAAAAGAAAATGAGGGGTTTCTGACAGCACTTTCCATGTGTTGTTGTTACGAAGCGTTTAGCGAGGAATTAGGGATTTACAAGCACGGGGGGTTCCCCCTCCATCGGCAGAGCCCCCAGCCCGGCTTCCCGTTGTCGGGAACGCCGCTGCTGCTTCCTGCGGGGCTGCAGACGTGGGCAGGCTGCGTGTTTCCGTGCGTCCTCACCCCAAATAGCTCCACGTGTGATTATTAAGTCCTTATCTCCGCAAGGAGTCACTGACACCGGGCGGCTTTCCAGGGAATGTTGCTCCCTTAATAGGCCATTACATCTCGGTAATAAGGGCTAAACTCTTCTGGGGGCATTTAGTTATAAATTAAGTAAAATAACACCACCGATCCTGCCCTTCTCCCCGTGCTCGTGAGGGGGTTTCTGGTGTGTATGCCTCCAAAGCTGCCCGGCCAGGGACGGTGCTGGGATGTGCAGCTCTGCCTGGGTGGTGCAATGTCCCATCCCGGCGCCGCCTGGGCGGCTGTAAATAACACAGATAACAATAAAATGAACAGTGGAGAGGCCGTGGCTGGGTTCATTGACTCCCGGCCCAAGAGCTGCTTCCCAGCGGAGGTCTCTGCACGCTCCCCCGACACAGGGCATCTCCCCACTCCGTGCCCAGGACCCCCATGGGGTCCTGTTCAGCTGAGCGCCCCAGGGCAAAGCTGTGCCAGCGCACCCCAGCACTGCTCTGTGGAAGCACCAAACTGCCCAACGTTTTGGGGGCTTGTTTGGGTGCTCATTTTGGGGGCTTGCAATGACCTTCTGCCATTGGGCTTGCAAGGAGCCTGCTGGGCTCTTGCCGTTCTCCTCTGTGCAGGAAAAAAAAAAAAAAAAAGTGAATTACAACCAAGCATGTGAAGGACATGGGTGGCAGCAGAAGGAAGGAGCCAGGAGCAGGGGGCACGGGGCCGGCCGCACCTTCCCACCCAAGCCTCACCTAACGCTGGCCACCTGGACCAGCCTGGTCTTGAGCACAGAGCTGGGGCAGATCGGCCGCATCCTGCCCACATAAAGGAGCACTTTCCTGCTCCCTGGTGCCGCTGGGTCAGCTTTGCACTGGGGTCGGATCGCAGGTGCCGCGACCCGGACCAGATGGAGACCTCGTGTGCAGAGCTGGGCGTGGGAGGCAGGGGACCCTGCGAGCTGCCGGTGCTTGGGACATGTCCCTGTCCCCCGGGGAGCCAGGCACCAAGTGCTCCCCTGCTGCACGCCGTGTCCTTGGCCCTCATTAAGAGGAGGCTGCAGCTGCGCTGGCCTGGGAAAGCCCCGCGGCCGCGCGGCGTGCTTGCAGCGGAAGTCGCAGCGCTCCGGCTTCGGCTGGCTTTAAAGCCCCAATCTGGTGAGAGCCGTGCAAACCCTTCCACAGAGACCCTCCCATCGACCGAGAGCCAGGTATATTGATTTAATTTGCACCTGTGCATTTCTTGGCACGGATCAGCCCACTGCAAGCCAGGAGTAAATTCACTTAGGAGACTTCTGGCAGCAAGCTGCCCCGGCTGAGCTAAACCAGGGCGGAACAAAAAGAGTTCAACGCGCCTGGCTCCACGTGAGCCGTGCCTTCAGCCCTGCCCTGAGACGGGCAAAGAGAAAAGGAGGGGAAGGATTTGGGTGCAGGACGGTGCAGCATGCCACCTGTGCCTCCTTACAGCAGCTCCTTGCTGCTCCCAAAAGCAGGGAGGATGCCCTGGAGGACCCCCTGGACTCCCCCTGCAGGGAGGGAGCCTCCCGCTGCCGACCTCCCCCCGGGGTCTGGGCAGCACCGCGGGGCTGCGGCAGGGTGCTGAGGCTCATACTTGAGGTTTCATGCTCTGTTCCTTTCTAATCCCAATTTTCAATTGCTCATAACTTATGTCATTTGGGCTACAATTTTCCAGACATGAGCCCCCTGAAAAGGTGGCTCTTTCCTTTTCCCTCTTTTTTTTTTTTTTGTAACCAAATGAAAACATCCAGCCAAATGTTCTGGCCGTGTCCATTTTCTTTCTTCTGCATACATTTATTTTTTTTTTTAGTGAGTGTACAGCGAACACAGATTTTTCCCATTATGCATTAAATACAGAGAGAGCGTCACCTTTCCTGCTGCGGTGTCAGCGAGGAGAGGGCCCCTGGCCGACCTCTGCGGAGCTGGCAGTGGCAGGGGATGCTGCACCCACACCGAGCTCGGCTTCTCCAGCTCACCCAAACGTTGACCCCCTGTGGGGTTCTTTGGGTGCCTGAGAAACCTGCCCAGAACCCGGGCTGCGACCCGTCACGGAAGGCACCTTTCAGAGCCACGAGTGCTTCTCCTTTATTAATTAATTCTTTGTGGAATTGGAGCGGCAGGGCGGGGGGCTGGCTGCTTTTTAGCTTCAGCCTGGTGTAGGGGCAAGTTCAAACCCCCCCCTCAGATGTCTGAAGGCACTGGTTTCCAAGCAGGGCTGGCAGATAAGCATTTGCAGGGTTGTATTTACGCAGGATGTGTTCGTGCTGCTGCTGCTCATCCTCTCCCCGCCGCAGGGAGCTGGTCCCCCCGGTGAAGGCACCTCATGAGCATCCCTGCTTGGCTCTCTGTGGCCAGCGGTGGGGCTGGGCAGCGCCCATCTCCAACCCCGCAGAGGACGGTTCTGCAGCTGCTCCCTGGCAGCAAAGGGGTTAAACCAGTGGGGTTGAACCGGGGGGCCGGGGGGTCCCGTCCGGGGGTGCGGAGCAGGACGGAAGCAGCCCCCCCGTCCCCGCCACCACTCTCCATGATGTCACCTCCCCGCTCTCCCCGCAGAGGCGTTAAACGAGCCCGCGTGCTAATTGGGGCCGCGCAGGTGGGCAGCACCTGGAGGGGCAGGGGGGGGTTACCCTGGGGTGCTGGGGGACCCCAGCCCACGGGGCAGCCCCGCTGCCCGCCCCACCGGCGCCACGTGCCGCCCCCCAGCCACCGCAATGCCCCGAGCAGGCGGCGGGCGAGGGGGATCGCTCTGCAGCTTGGTCTGCTTTGCTTCTCGCTTCCGACACCTGATGGGAATCTGGAGCAGGCGGCGGCTGCAGAAACTCCCCGTTACATTTTCCAGGCGTGAGCGGGTCGCCTGACGGCACAGGGGTCGCGCGGGGCAAGCCCCAGGTGGAGGAGGCATTACTTCCCTGTGCTTTTTTTTTTGTGGCGAGGACAAGCACGGGGCGTCACCGCTGTGCCTTCTCCATCCCCATGCCGGTCCCCATCTGACCTTAGCAGGCTGTCCCCACCCGATGCTGCTGGCGGGTGTGGGATGGCCCCCAAAAGCCCCTTTCCTGCAGCCTCCCCTCCTCCGCAGAGAAGAAACGCGCACAAAGGAGGATCCTGCGTTTCTCCAATTAATGTAATTAAGAGAATTAAACTTTTGGAGAGAGAGAGTTTTTCATTTTCTTTTTATTTGATTAGGGAAATTCCCACTGCGTGCTTTGTGCAAATGAAAGCCAGGCTCCTTTCCATTGTTCGGCGGCCCCGGGAGGACGCCTTACCTTTCAATCTTGCACGCTAATGTGTTTAGAGTTAAAATCCCCCCCGCCCCGGGCAGCCGAAGGAAGGATCCCGAAGCCTTGATTAAAGCACGGCTCCCCAAGCCAGGGTGTGCACGTGGAGCTGACGGCGAGTGCCCCGGTCCTGCGCCCTCACCTGCACAGCTGGCCGAGCCACAGCACCACAGCAGGGGATGTCCTTGAATCCTGGGGCCCCCAGCCTTCCCACCCATTTAATACAGGGAGGTGCCAATAAATGATGCCAAAAAGGAAAAGATTTGGGGTTGGGCACTGGTGGAGAGCTGTCCCGAGCAGCCTGCCCGCGCTGGCTCCGGCGACAGGGAGTTTTCTGTGGCCCCATCAGATGGTTTGCCCCATGATGCTGAAAAGTAATTATTTTTGTCAGCCTGAGTATTAAAATCGCTTCTCCATGAGACTGGGTTTAGCTATCAAGGTTACTGAAAAATAAAACACGGGGAAAAGTCTTTGTACAATCCTACGGTGAGGCCACGGGAACTTACACTATCCCACAAGTGCTCAAAAATTACGAGCCAGGTCCCCAAAATGAGATAGGCTTAAAAATCAATAAGAATAAAAAATACATTATGGCTTTTAATTTTTCTTCTGCTTTCTGAGCTTTCTGGGCACACAGGGGATGTGTTACACATTAATGAAAGCTGCTATTCTCATCTAAACACAATTTCAGGTGGTCGTAACTTTGGAAACCACAGGAGACGTCACCAGGTCTGCAGTGCGTAGCGGGACCGGCGATACCCACCTCACCACTGACACGGATGGATGGCAACGGGAACCAGTGTGGAAAGGGAAGAGCCCTGGATGGAGAAGAGCAATCTGAAAATTGGTGCAGAACAGCTCCTCGAGCCCCACTGGGGTTTCTCGGAGTTTCTCGCAGCAGGAAGCACATCTAGAGCCAGCCAAACCATCTCTTTTTTATTTTTTTTATTTTTTTATTTTTTTCCCAGCAAAAATCTGCTGACCCAGAGCCTGGGTTTTCCAGTTCCTCCCAATCAATGTACTGAGTGGGAGATCTGGGTGTGCTGCCTGGGATGGGGGAAACCGCAGGGTGGCCCCTGCAAACTGGGACCATCTTCCTCCATCCGTACCCCAGCCAGGCTGGGGCTGGGTCCGGGGGTGGCAGAGGGGGGATGCTGCAGAGATGTGAGGCTTGGGGTTCCTGGGGTTTCTTGGGCTTGTTGCCCATCCAGGAAAAACCACGCAGATCCCCCCAGCAGAGGAGCAGAGCTATCTCCATAGCAGAGTGGGAACTGCTCCCCATGATCGGGAGCTAAACGTGAGGATTTAAAGCCCGTCAGGTTCCTGGGCTCACAGGGAGCATGCCTGATTATATCATTTTTTGATTAGGTGATGTATTTTTCTCCATTAATTCCTAATTCCCCCAGCTTCTTTGAGGGTCACCCACAGGAGAGATGCCATGGGGAGGAGGGATGGGTTGGGCGGTGCCACGCTGGCTGGTGACAACAGCCATCAGGACCATGGCATGTAGAGCCAAAGATGCACCTGGAGGTTTCCTCCTGGCCCTCACCACGCTCTGTAATTCACCACCACGGCAGGGACACGCTGGGGACAGTCCCACGGTCCTACTGCTGCTGCACCGAGCATCTGCGGAGGGGAAAACTTCCCAGGATAACACCCGCAGCCTCTCAAGTAAATAGTCTTTAATGTTTCACTCAAGGGTTGTAACCTTAATACGTAAAATCTCTTTGGCTTTTTTAATTCCTGGATCGTGCTGTGGAAAGGCCTCCCCAGCTCACCTCCTGGCTTTCCTCCCCCAGCCCGTGCCCCGCGAGGGGCCGCGGCACCAGCTGGGAGGGCTTGGAGATGCCCCGAAGAGGGCAGCAAGGCCACGGCCGTGCACGGGACCACGAGTGGGGTGCCCAGAGGTCCCACAGAGTGGCCTTTGAAGCAAAATGTTGAGGTTTTTTTTTGTTGTTGGTGGTGTGTGTTTTTTTTTTTTTTTAAGAGATCAGGAGGGAGAGAAGAGCTTTATAATAAACCCCAAAGCAATACCCATGGATCTTCCTGCTCTATCAGGATTTTGCTCACTGCAAACACCTGTGGTTAGAGGCCGCCCAGCTGCCCTGGTGCTCACCAGCCCCTCAGCCCCCAGCTGTGTCCCCCCCCCCCAGCCCCAGCTGAGCCTTTTTAAGGACCAGGCACGGCCAGCTCGGGTCTTTCCAGTGGCTCTGGGTGTGGGCAGCATCAGGTAAAGGAGTTATTTGGGGGTCTCAGTCTTTTTTTTTGTGCTCGTAGCCTTCAGCCAGGCAATGTCAGGGCTGCTCAGCTGATTGCAGGGAGCAAATCCTGAGCTGGGGGCCTCCGAGGCTGGGTGCTCAGCTCCCCGCTCCTGGGGTGCGCACGCCCCGGCCGGGGCTGCCGTGTAAACGTGCAATTACAAGAGCAAGCAATTTTTTCCTTGGAGATCTCCTGGCCTCAAATTAGGGAGGCTGAAGCTCTGTCAGAAGATGACGGATGTCACCGGGAGAGGCACTGACGAGCAGCGGGGAGCGCGGGGTCAGGGCGCTGCAGGTGGGTGAGCAGCGGCGTGGCCACGCTCGCCTCCTGCCCTGGGGGGGAGGCAGGGAGGAGGTGGTCCTCCCTGGAGGATGGGGATGTGCAAGCTGGGTGCTGCAGCTGGGGTGGGTGAGGGTTTAGGCATGGGAACGGAAAGGCCCAGTAGGTTCCTTATAGCTCAAGCTGGGGAAACACAGCGGTTGCTTGATGTTTTTGGAGAGGAACAGGCCTGGGAGGGGGTGTTTATGAGCTCAAATGGGAGTGATCAGCAGCAATGATGTCCACCTCGCAGCTGAGGGTCCTCAAGCATCAAGGTGAGGCTCCTGGTCGGTGTAAACAGCCCTAGAGCTGGTGGTTGGATGGAGGGAAAGGTCTTGCCCTGACCTGAGTGCCTTGGAGGATGTACAAAGGGAGCTCTGTGCGCTGGAGAGGCAGGACAGAGCCTGCAGACAAGCTGGGGGAGGACTAGGCTGAGATCATGTAAACTCTGCAAAGGTAAGGGATGTGAGAGCGAGGCATGAAACGCACGCAGGCAGGCGGCCAACAACAGCTCCACATGTCTGCCTGCAAACGCAGGGGGCTTCAAAGGAGGAGGGGGAGAAGCAGCGTGCCTGGTGGTGCGGCAGCAGTGCTGCACGTAGCAGGATGCGGGGCTGCGAGGGAAATCCTGTGCTCTTGCTCAGACAAGGGTTTTCCATGCAACGAGGTGCTGGGCTGAGGGTGGCCGGAGCGGGCACTGTTGATATGTGTAATAACCTGCAGCGTCAGCATCTGTGGGGGCCCCAGGAGTCAGCGCCTGGTCCCCTCTTCCTGGAGCCCGGCCAGCCCCAAGCAATGCTTTCCAGTGCATGTGGTCAGGCCGTGTGTCAGGAGGATTAATGATAAAGGCTTCTTGGGGCTTTAAGAGATCTGGGTCTAATTTAAAACCAAAACAACACGTAGAAATTTAGGAGGAGGGGAGTTGCTGTCCCGAGGCGAGCATGGGATGCAGCTCATCACGGATCCTATCTTGCAGTAACATGTGCCAGGACCTTCAGAGAAGGTACAAGCAAACACCTGGTACACAGGAAAAACCCAGCCTCCCAGGGGTGCTTTCTTCTTTGTCTTTTGCTATTAGTCATTAGCTCATGCTCCGAAGCACATGGCCTTATCTCCCCTCTAGGCATCTTCCTTTTATCTACCTTGACTCATGGAGCTGCAGAAACTTTTATTAGCCACATAAACGTCGGATCTTCTTTAAAATCTTACAAAACTCTCTGCCTCGCCGTATCTTACGGCGATGAGTTCCACACATTAATCACGGGTTGGTGTAAAAATGAGTTTCTCACCCGTTTTCTGCCTTCGGATTCAGCCGTGGCCACAAAGCATCCCCGCGTGCCGCTGCACCCGTGAGCATCCAGCCCTGATGCGGAGCCAGCTGGGTGCCGAGGGAAGCTTCAGCTTTGCCTGGTGTCTTCTAGTGATGAGCTTCAGTAGCTTGACAGTGAGCCTCCTTGTGCAAAAAGTCCTTGACTTCCTTGCTGGGAAGAGGGCTCGCAGGGCGGCGTGCAGCGGGGATGGGGAGCTGAGGCTGAAGGTGGCCCCCGGGGCAAGGGCTTGGGGCTGCGCCAGGCGGTGGGAGGTGGGCGTTTGGGAAAGGGCCGCAGGGCACAGCCGAGGGCTGGAGGAAGTGTGGAACAGGGGAGCGTTTGTCTTGATTTAATTTGACACTTAGACTGGAAGGAGTGATTTGTAACTGTGTACATTTAAAAAAAAAAAAAATCCTCCTCAAGACAGGGAAGTGGAGGCAATAGCAGGTTTTGGTGCCAGATCAGATAAAACCATGTGGGTAATGCCTCTGCCTTCCTCCTTTTTATCCAGCTTTGTCTCCAGGCTCCTTAAAAAAAAAAAAAAATCCTGATGGCTCAAAATCTCTCCAGCACCTCTGTTGCAGTAAGGCGCCTGAACCCCACGGGACAGGAGCTGCTGCATTGACTCAGTCTGGCGCAGGGCTCCCTGGCCTCTCCATCGTGCACCCAAGGGCAGTTTGGTGGCCTGGCCACCTCTGAACACCGTGCTGTGTGTGGTGAGGCCGTGCAGTGCGGGGAAGGAGGCAGGAGGCACGTCCCAGCCACGTGGAGGTGGCACATGTCGTGGGTGTGGGGTGAGCCTGAGCCAGGCCCTTGGTGGGCACCAGGGTGGCCAGGGGAGAGCACAGGGGCTCAGGGAAGTGTTGGTTGGGATTAACGTGTTTTGGCACAGACCCCAATCCTTTCCTGCCCATGCATGGATGGGAATTGAATTTCCAACAGGAACAATTGTGGGACTCCTATCTGCAAGCCAGAGAGGAGAGCTAGGGATTTTTACCACGTGATTCACAGTTGTTCCTTTCATTTAAATAATGAAAAGAAGGAAAAATCAGCCGCTGACAACCCTCGGCTCTGCCACGTGGCTGAGCTCTCCTGGGTGCGATGGGCAGGGCAAGTGGGTGCTGATGTGACCGAAGCTTTGGGGATGGGCGAGGGGACGCTCCCCATCCCCTCCCCAGCTCTGCGCAGAGTGGCGGTGGCTCCTGGGGCTTCGGCCTGGTCCCAGCTGCCCCTGGTGGGTGTTTGCTGGAGCTTTCACAGCCCCCTGGGATGGAAACCAGGCTTCTCAACCAGGGATTTGTTATGCTGAGCCTTTCCTTGCACCAAAGCTGGGGTTTTGCTCAGCGCAGCTCCAGCCCGTTGTTTCCCGCTGGGAGCAGACGCCTCCCTCCTCCTGCAGCAGCTGAGTGCCCTCAGCCTCTCCCAACGGATCGGGTTTGCCAGACCTCTGGCACATCTCCCCATCCTTGGCTGTGCTCTCGTTGTTTATTTCCCACCTTCGCCACACGCCGGTGCCCAGAGCTGGGCATCTTCCACGCCGAGACCGCAGCGGGGCTGGGGAGGGCGCTGGAGGCGAGACGCTCTTTTTATCTCAGAACAATGCTCCTTTTTTAATCTTATTTTTTTCTGCTGCAGTGCAGCGCTCCTGCCTCGCATCCAGCCTGTGTTCATTACAACCCCAGGCCCTGCTCTGCGAGCAGCCACCTCGCCAGCTTTCCCCTGTATTTATTTAGGCATCCCCCCGCCCGCAGTGTTTGCTGGTTTGAGGCGTGCTGGTGCTGTCGAACGCTCTCCTGTTTTTCCTGGCTCCATCACCGCTTTATCAAGACCACTTTGAGCTATGGCCCTGCCTCCCCGCATGCTGATGGAGCAGCCCTGGCTCTGACAAAAGCCGTGGCAGCTCTCCAGCAGGTGAGGGGGTGAGTTTTGGTCGTTCAGAGCCACGCACAGGTTAAGGACGGAGCCGGGGGCGCTCATCCTGCTGCCCCCGCGTCGCTTCCTCTTCCTCTGACCCTTTCCATCCTCATTTCTTTAACAAATGAGGCTGGTCCACGTGGGGCGAATACCCAGGGAATGCTGCTGCTGCTTGAGGATAAAAAACAAACAAAAAGATCGGCAGCATGCCCGGGGAAAAGAAAACATCCTAGAGACGTCGGGGAAGGGGCACAGCACGGCTTTGCCCTGGGAAAGCCTCCCCTCCGCCCGTGTTGTTATTGCTGTTCCCTCCTCTGACCTGAGCAGTTTGCAAATATTTTCAGGCCTGCAGGTTGTTTCCATTAGGAGGAAAAATCAATGATACAGCCAAGAATCTGTGGCAGAGCCTGCTCTTTGCTAAAAATGGCCTGAATCCTGCTTTCCTACGCACAGAGGGGTGAGCTCGTCTGCTCCCGGCCCCGATCCCATCGCTCCCCAAAAAATACCCCCAAAGCTGCCTCTCAAGATTGGGGCTTCCAGCCTGCCCCAAAGCTTCTGTGGCGTCTCTCCTTCACCCCCTGCAGACCCCGGGGTGTTCCCGACACCGTGCCCAGCCCTGGTGCTCGGCGGTGCCTCGGCGGTTCCCGCTAATGGGGGAAGGCTGCTATCATTTCAGCCAGCCACCGGATAATTTGCCAGGAATGCCTATTGATTTCCTGCACTCCTCTGTGCAGGCAGGGGTAAATAAGAGTCATTCGTCATTGCATTATGTATCGGTAATTAAAAATTACTAGGTAACTTCAACCAAAAATTGAATAATTTGAAGTAAAATTAAATAATTCTAGGTAATCAGTACTAAATGAGACCATTATTTTACTTATCAGTGACTAAAAATTACCAGGCATTTTTCCTCGTTTGGATGCTCTCCCTCCCCCCCAGTGTCAGTAGAGCCTTTCTAATTTGTTTTAATTGTTAATTTTAATGAGTAGTGTTTTTCTGATAACATTTTAGTATGCTTTTTGTTGTTATTTTTTTTTTGAGATGGCTTTTATTGCATTGCGCAAAGCCTGAAGCACCTCAATGTGGGAGCAATTTGGAAGCTAAATTATTATTATTTATTTAAATCAAACCCTCCAGCCTCTTTAACCATTTGGCTGATTCTGTAATTGCCGTGCTGGCGTGATGGAAATGCTCCATGCTTGCCTCTCCCTGCCACAGAGCTGATGCGGAAGGGCCTGGGTGCTCTTCTCATCTTGGTCACCCTCTGCATGCTGCGTCCCCTGCCACCACTTTTGGTTTTGGGGAGGTTTGGGGATCCAGGTTTTCTTCCACCCTGGCTTTGCACAGTCTTCCCCAGTCATCCTTGCTCGGGGGAACCTGGTGACGGCCCGTGGGGCTGAGCTTGTAGCAGTGTATCCTTGCCCAACCAGGGCTGAAACGAGCTTTGGGGCCAGACTGACCATTTCAGCCCCACCTAAAGCCACCTGAGCTACCCCGCTGCCCTGAGAGGCAGCCAGGGCAGACCCCAAATTACTCGAGGCAATGAGCAATGCCTCCTCCGCACCCAGCCCTCGCACCAGGCTGTGCCCACCAGCCCGGCAGGGACAGCAGGGTGGGATGGGGACAGCACTGATCTGCCCTGTCCCTCCCTGCAGGGAGCTGCCGAACCTCCGTGTCCCCCCCGCACAGAGAGGGTTTGTCACCTCCCTGCTCCGTGGCACGGCGCATTTGTGCGCTCAGCCAGGAGTGATGCTGGCTTGCTTTGCTGCTGCTGGATTGCATTACAGCCTCCTGTCTGCGGTAATTTGCTATGCACCATCACCCCGGGGGCATGGCAGGCTCTTCTGTTTGCCAGGTTTCTCCCCAGGAGCTGCGCAGATGCCTTCCACCCACGGACAAAGCATGGGGAGTCCCTGGGGTACCTCACTGGGCACACCCAGGCGTGCCCTGGAGGTGCTGGTGGTGCTGGGGTCAGGAGCCTTCCAGAAGTGGATCTGGGAATGTGGTGCTTGCTGTTGTCCCTGTTGTGTTGTTTTTTTTTTCCTGTGCCTTGCTAGGAGTACAGCCCTGTCGCCCAAACATCTCTGCGGAGCGTGGATTTTATGCAATGCCCTTACAGCATCCGCTTAGCAGGGGGGCAGCCCTCAGCCCGCGATAGCTCCCGCTGCATGAGCTGACCAAATAGGAGAGCAGATGGGAAGAGCAAATCATTGGAGGATTTTTTTTTTTTTGCTTTTCCTCTTTTTTTTTTTTAATGAGACCCTCTTCCCTCGCCTTCCCCGGAGCGCTTAGCAAATAGCTGTTGGAGAGCTCAGCCTGCTGCCGGTGCCGCGGCGTGTCCCTGGTTAACCCGGGACTCGGGCCCAGTCGGAGGGATTGGGGCAGGGGGAAACCACTGGGGTCATTTCATTTAGCTGAAATAAATAAGGATGGTGCATTCCTGCAAGCTCTGCTCCTCTCCATGTGAATGACACCCCCGGTGACACCCAAAAGCCGAGCAATGCAGCAAAATCTGGGACTGACGGGGCGATACCCAGCTAAGGCTGCTGTCGAGGGTCCCCCAGTTTCTCCTGCCCGCTTGCCCGGCCTGGTGGCCCCAGTCGCTGGCTCTGTGGCCAGCCCCTGCCCTCTGCTGCTGAGACCTGGAAGTGCCAAGCTGAAGCCCAGCAGCCCAAAATCCGTGGGGCGCACGGCAGGCCCATGTGCCGGGGGTCAGGGCGCAGCTTTTTGTTGGGGTCTGCACAGCCCCGGAGGGGCTGGTCCGCGCCTCCTACCTCACACCCAGAAATATTTGTGCGCTTGGCATTCGCTTCCCTTTGCTTAATTCCACCCCATTTAGAGCTAGTAAAACTATTCCCTGCAAGCAATTTACTCGACAAATGTAGCTGGCACTTTCTGTTACTGAGTTGTCCAGGAAGAGACCGCAATTTTTAATGATTTTTTTTCCATTCAGTGAATGCTCTTTATGACCGTATTTGAGCTCGGGGTTGTTCATGAATGGCAGCAGAATAAAAAAAAAATATCCGGTGGCCTATCTGAGCTGCGGAGCTGCTATTCACACCGCGAGGCTGGGCACCTTATCGCACGGCGTATTGTTTCTCTCCCCCGAATAGGAGCCCTCAACTACCTCCACTTCCACCGAGAACAAAATTAATTTCATCATGCAACAAATCTGCCTGCTGGATTAAATGAATGTGTTGCCAGCCCCGAAAGGTCTCGCAGTGAGCAGCGTCTCGCTGCTGGCTGAAGCCTCACCGAGCAGCTTCATGCAGGTTGCACCCAGAGGTGCTCCAAGCTGCCCTCATGCTGCAAAACCCCAAAAGTGAGCTCCCGGAGGGGTGCGAGTCCCCGGTGCCCCCTACCCAGCTCCCTGAGCCCGATGCTCCCGGCTGCACCCAGCCAAGCTCAACAGAGTGAGCTCCTCGATTTTTTTCCTTGGAAATCAGTCCCCCAAGCCCTTTAATCTGTCACAGGGTGCTTTTTTTAAATATTATTTACTATTCTAATTGTGACACAACCGTACAGGAATACTCGCAGTTGCTCGCCTAGGGAAGGGTTTGCCAAAACCTTCCTATTCTGGAGTGGTTTTATGGGAACTGTGTGATGAGGAAAAGATGGTGAGGGCTCGCTATTCTAATTAGGATCGTTTCTGTCTTGCGAGAAGGATTGGAGGGTAGTATTTATGAATACGAGTAGGTTCAGAAAAATTCCTACCACCATCTGTTTGAGAGAGAACAGGAAGAATTTCAATATGCTTTAGACCTTGAAGAGTGATGTTTGTATAACAGGCTCATAAAATCAATTTCTAATAGTTACAGGTACCCCCTCAGGAATTTAAATAGTCTGTTAACAAAGTTATTCCATCTGCCAAGCAAATACATTAAATATGCACGCACCGTACTGTATATAGGGTTGCGTGCTCCTCTCTACTGTACGGCGTGCCCTCGGGTGCTGCGAGCGGGTTCGCTGCTGCGTTACACCCGGACTTTCCCTGGGGCACGGGCTGGATATCCCTATTTAAGCAGGAGCTCGCTTACCCGCCTGTGGCTTAGCAGATAAATCAAGTTTACAGCCACTTTGTCCGCTGGAAGCTGAGCGCTGGGCTGCTCCATCCATCCCTGTCCCCTTCCCTCGGCTGCCCAGCGGTGCCGGGGACGGGACTGGCCGTGAGGATCACAAAGCCTGCAGGCAGAGGAGGTGCCAGCTGAGGCTGCCGGGCTGTTTGGGGTCAGGCTGTTTGGGGTCGGGCTGACAACATGCGGCACGTGCAGCTGAGCTGCAAACACGTCACCCCGCTAATTGCACAGTTTGCATTTAGCGCTGCCCGCGGAGCTGCGCGACACCTTGCCGGTTCTGCGAGGATTGTGTTCTCCGCGTTATCGGGAGTGATTTATGGCGAGGGTTAGGTCGCGCATCCAGAATATCGATTGAGGAGTTTTGCTGCCTGTTGTGTTTAATAGCTGTCGGAGCCCCTGTTTGTGGCGCTGTGCTGTTTGCTGCCTGCCAGCCCACGCAGCTCCGCGAGCGGTCTCCAGCAGGACAGAGCTGGTGATTCCAGTGCATTGGGGTGGCCACTGGGCAAGTGCTGTGCGTGCCCAGGTGGCCCCTTGCAGATGGGCAGCACGTGCCATGCTGCAGCCATGGGCACGGCCATGGACCCTGCCCAGGGCATCCCCTGCTCACTGCGCAGCTTTGCCCAGGGGAAACTTTCCTTTGCACTCTTCCCGGCGATTATTCCTCTGCGCTGGGCGGTTTCTTCTTCTTTTTTAATTTAAAAATCCGCATTCCCACTTCCACATAGCTCGTTATCTCGGGGCGTGTGATGAGGTGTCCGGGCCCTGTCCCGGCAGAGATGATGCAGAACACATTTGCGCAGGCTGTGCGTTTGGCCCCCCCCCTCCCGCGGGGAGCGGGTGGTTTTCATTTCAGCCTCTTCCATTAGAAGCTCTAAGGGGAGCTCCATCTATTAACTGAGAACTGCAGGCCTGTAAATTTTGGCAAGAAAAGGCCCTTGGAAGCAAATCATCTGTATTTTCTCAGGCCTGTTTGTCCTCCCTCCTCGCATGTGCAGCCCTGGCCGGCCGGGAGGCAGGTACCGCTGCCTCCTGCTCCGCGCGTGCAGATTGATGGTGTCTGCTCCGGAGCCCGCGCCGCCTTCCCCCTCTCTCTCTCTCTCCCCCTCGCTCTCTCTTTCTGTTTTTGTTCCTTTCCTTTTGAGCTGTTTCTGCTTCGTTTGGGAGACTCCTTCAGCTGCCAAGTCCTGATGTGTATCTGTTCATTTCCTAGGGCAAACGCATTGATCTGTGATTTCTGTTATGATACTGCAGATTTCTGCTGCCTTTTTTCTTTCTTATTTTTTTTTTCTTTAAACTTTATCCTGCCATCCAGGAGGCGGTTTCTGCTCTGAGAAGTGCAGTGTTTCTAGAAAATGTTCGTTTCCCTGACTCATAGCTGTGCCTAATTGCGTACAGAGCCAGCGTCCATCCCTCTTAGTTCCAGTGTAATTGTTTGCGGTGTGTTCCTTTGTGATTGCGTTATTCCAGTAATAACAGGCAGTCTCCTTCCAGATATTTATTCTTTTCATGAACATCAGCATACTGGCAAAGGGTTGGGCTTTTTTCCATCTCAACGCTCTACTTCATAGCTCAAATCTGGGATTAATGCTTCGGGGATCTCAGAGAAGACTTTCCTCTTTCCCGCTACCTCTTTCCAGAAGCGCCGTCTTTCTGCGCTGGGATTTGGAGATCTTGGACGCGTGTTGCTGCTGCCGGGGATGCTGCCCAGTGCTTTGCTATCTGTATTTACTGCAGCCTTTTGCTCTTTGGTTTTGTTGTTCTCCCTTTTTTGGCAAAAGGGCGAAGCGTCAGTGAAGCAAATGGAAGGTGGCAGAGGACCCAACCCCAGCCTCTCCCCATGTGGCCAGGGCAGGATTTGGAAGCGCAGGCAGGGCAGGGAAGCCTCTCAGATATACTGCCTACCTGTAGTGCACCTCTGCCTGTGCGGGGCATAAGGCATTAGTCTTTCATCTTGGAAGACCTTATTTTTTATTCTGGGTTAGTTTTACAGCACCCTGATGTGTGCTCAGCACTTTACGGCGCAGGAAGAAAGATGAGGTCCACGCAGCGAGGAGTACGCAGTCAGAT
Organism: Anser cygnoides; assembly: GCF_040182565.1. NCBI lineage: Eukaryota > Metazoa > Chordata > Aves > Anseriformes > Anatidae > Anser > Anser cygnoides. The sequence goes on along the minus strand of NC_089881.1, from coordinate 17,849,655 downwards.
TTACCCGGCATTAAATCCTGACCGAGTTACAAGCCAAACGAGCTGTGTCGCTGTGCCCTGGCCTTTCTTCTCCCTGCTCCCACTCGGAGCCACCTCATCCTTTTTTAGTGACGTGAGGGGTTTTCTTTGCCACGCAGCCTTGCCTCTGCTCCTCACATTTCCCCCAGCATCTGCGAACGGGACGGCAGGGACACAAGATGAGGCAAGGAGCAGGCACTTTTGCCTGTAAAATAAGTATTTTTCAGCTTGCTGGCCAGGTCAGCTCCACCCGTGCACGCTGAGGCTCCTTGGCTGAGCCACTGTTTTTGGCGGGTGGGTGGCCCGTGAAAGCCGCAGCGAGGAGGGCAGATGGTGCATGGCTCCCAGATGGGGACCGCGAATCCACGCAGCACCGGGGCTGTTTCCCAGCCTGGCTCAGGCCTCCTGAGCCACCTGTGAGCGAGCTGAGACCTTTGGTGCTGGCTGCCCAGCGCACTGAACAAGCCCAGAGCCTCAGCTGCACCGCAGCCCGCTTCAGGGCACGGAGCTGTGCTGGAGGAGGGCAGGCGGCCCCGGAGCTGTGCTCCATCTCAGTCCCCTTCTCTGTGCCCTGCTGGGGAAGGCCAGCTCCTAGCAGCACCCTCACCCTGAAATCCATGCAGGGGAGATGCAGCCTGCCAGGCACGGCCACCGCATCCCTGCCCCGGGGGCTGCCCACCCTCGGCGCGGCGAGCAGGCGGCGGGCCCTCTGCCACGGCCCCGGGGCACTGCCGTCGCCCTCCCTCGCTGCGTGGGAACCGCTCCTGGGGCCGGAGCATGCCGAATTTCACTTTTCAAACGGGGCTCCTGGCGCCCCGCCAAGCAGCGCTTCGTGTTGTCAAATATTTTGGCAAACGGCGTCTCTGCTTTAGTCTGAAAGCGTCTTTCGCTAGGGAAACGGCGTCGAGGCGAGCAGCGAGCCGAGCCCCAGCACACTGGGGTGGGGTGGGATGGGATGGGATGGGATGGGATGGGATGGGATGGGATGGGATGGGATGGGATGGTGGGATGGGAGGTGCTGGCACTGCTGCCCCGGTGCCATCGCATCCCGGCTGAGATGTGCTCAGGACCACAGCTGGGCAGGGCGGCTGCAGCCAGCAGGGAAGGGTCCAAAAAGTCTTCCAAGGTGACCGAAATGATTGGTGGAATCAGGCTGACCGGGGCAAATCGTATTGACAAGAATAAGTAAACACTAAAAAGTGATTTTCAAGTTGCTATTTTGGCTTTTTGTTCTGAAATTGCTCTGTGTTAAAAAGGGAATAAAAGAAGGAAAAAAAAAAAAAAACAAGCTCTAAGTAAACTAGAAATAAGGGGAATGTATTTTTTTACCAGCTCATTGGAAAAATGAAACATATTTGTTCTGGGTCAGACCAAAATGAGCAAAGCAATCAGTTATCCACAGAGCCACAGTGCAGGCTGCCTTCCCTTCTGCTCGCTCTCCTGGGCATCTTTGAAAGAATATCCAATACCTTTTTATGATGTTTGAAAGAAAATATCTCAGGGGAGGAAAAAGCGAGGTGTGATCCCAAAAACTCGTTTCTTGCAGCTTGGCCGGGCCCTTCTCCCCTTCCCTCCGGCCGTGGCTCCTTCCCTGTCACGTTGTGCGGTGAGCGCGCGCATACTCACGGCCCCGGCACCACGATAGGTTTTGAAAGCCTGAGAAATCCTCCCGAAAAGCCTGGTTTCCGGCCAAAAACCCGAGGTTACGCAAACATATGCAGAGCTTGCAAACAGCCTGCGTGTGTCGGATGGAGAGCAGCTTTGCGGAGCAGGTGTGAGATGATTCGGGAGGATCTGCCTTTCCCGATGTCTGTGCTGCGCAAGGAGCCCGCCTGGGGGGGGGAAGCCGAAAATAAGTGTCAGCCTGCAGACCAAACCCAGGCCTCATCCCATGCACTGAAAAATAAAACAACCCTGACCCCCCTGGGGCCCCACCGAGCCGCGATGCTGCCGCCCACCCGCTTCCCGAGCCCCCTGGGAGTCGCTCGAGGGGAAAGGCAAGAAAAGCCCTTGCGCCCACGGAGGAAGAGGAGGAGGAGGAGGCGGAGGTTTGCAGCAGCCCCGGTTGCAGGAGGCAGGCGAGGGCTGAAACCAGAGCTGCCTTTTGCACGGCAGGAATTCGGTGCTGCGAGCCGGGCGGTGCCGTTGGGAGGCGTGTTGGGCAATAGATGAAGATTTCAGTCTGGGAAAATGGTGAAGCTCGGTCTCCTTTTCTCAGGCGACGTGCTCGTGCCTTTGAAGAGGTTTGGAGGCAGATGGCTCCGTGGCAAGCGCAGCAAAGGCACCCCTGGAAGCCTTGCGAGCCGGCGAAACCTCCAAAAATCCCCGTCTCTGGCAGCTGCCAGGAAAGCTTGTTTGGGTTTTCAAATCTGTTCAGAAGAGTCCTTTTCTTCTGAAAAACTGTGGCTGTCAAAGCGCCATGCTAAGGTCTCATTTATTATGTATTAATGACTCCACATCAGATGGGCTTGTTTTACAGTATCAAAATATTGGAAATATCAAGGTATCAGCAGTTCTGAACGGGAGCTGTCAGAGGCTGAGCTGAACGGGGAGATGCCATCCGCTGTGCAGAGGGGCTTTGGGAGCACACACACCATTGTGCTCCCTGGAGCAGCTCCTCTGGGGACTGAATTTCATCCCCTGGGTTGCCCAGAAATGTCTGGAAGAGGGTTAGGGGAAACTGAGGCACGGAGGCACGGGGAGCTGGGGCTGAGTGCAGGCACGTGGAGGAGCTGGGACCAAAGCCCGGGGGATTTGGTGGCTTCGCTTTGTGCCTTTGCTGCAAATCCACCTTCCTGTGCCGCTGCTGCTGCTCAGCATTAGGATGATATTAGTTTGAGGGAGACTCTGACAGTCTGGTGGCTTTTTTTTTTTTTCAATTGTGTCATATGGGAGCTGTTAAAAAGAGTTGCCTACATTTCACAAATATTTCCAGGAACAAACTTGCCGGTGTCTGGGTCTGTGGAAGAGGGAGCGTGATGCTGACCGGCTGCCAGACCACGCTCTCCATCCATCAGTCCATCCCCAAAACCTCCCTTTCCCCTTAAATTGCTAACAGCGATGTGCCGGGCTGCCAAAGCATCTGCTTTACCTGCCTCGCCTCCGCCAAGGTGCCTGGCGCAGGTTAGAGCAGGATAAATCCCGAGCAAGTCGAGCTTTTGCATCCCCCACCCCCAGGAGGAGAAAAAGCAAGGATTTGCTCTGGAGAGAAGCGGGAGGTGAAGCTTTCTCTGAAGCCGAAGCAGGATCAGCCTGGGAAGTGAGGGAGGGAGGACGGGGAGGTGAGAAGGGATATCCCTGAAGGACACCTCCAGGTACCCCGATGCGGAGAGCAGCGGCGTTTCTCCGTGCCTCCGTCCCCCTGCCCATCAATTCTGCCTCAGTGCCAAGTGCCTCCTGCACCTGCCTGCCTCCATAAAGGGCGAGCAGCAATAATAGTTTGCGGTTAAAATACTGCCCTCAGATGATAATCAGCGGGACGTGGTTTATTTAGAGCAGCTGTGCCGGGAGGGGGTAACCTCTCTGTCCTCGGCAAGAAGCTCAGTTGTGCTCGTGGCTGCCGGCTCCCCGGCACGGGGAGAGGGATGCTTTTGGATGCGGTGCTTCTCCAGCCCCAAGCTCCCCGAGGCTGGCGTGGGTGCAGGGAGAGCTGGGTCACCATTTGCAGTAAGAGCAGAGGAATGATGTCGGTGAAACCTTGGCCAACGTTTCCCCCAGGTGAGCGGGTTGTGCTACACTAAATCCACGCCATGCCATTGTCCCCAGGTTGTCACCTCCCTCCTCAAGCAGAGGCTCCGTGGGGATGGAGACAGGGAGGACAGCGAGGCCTGGATCTCGGCCTCGCTTTGGAGGCTCAGAGGCAGCTTCAGGCCAGCCGAGGGAAGCGTCCTGCACGTGGGTGGCGGTGGCGCGGGGCAGAGCGATGGTATTGCAGGTATGTCGAGCACCTTGTTTGTTATACCCGGAGCGTGTTGCAACAGCGCTGGGTTGTGCAACGGTTTCCAGGAGATTTCAGCGCTTTCAGCTCTCGGGGCTGTCGTTCTCTGGGGTTTGGTTTCTGCCCAAGTGGGATGCTGTGGGGAGAATGGGTTGAAATCATCCCCTCCTCGGGTGGGATTTTGCATGGAGATACCAAACGTGTGATGGAGCGAGGGAGAAGGAAGCTCCCACCTTCCTAAATCACTTCTGTGAGCACCTTTTGCAGGCACCGAGCAGGCTCAGGGTGAATGCCGGGTAGAGCTCCCGATCCTGCTATCTACCCACACTCCCTTTTGTGCAGGTTGCACAAGCTGCAGCCAGGCTTTTTGCCTCCGGGGACTTAAACATTTCCTTCTTCCACCAGCATGAGGTGTTGCTGGAGAACATCTTTACCCCACGGCGGGCTGAGGATGCCGTGCTCCAGCCCCGGCGCTGAGCCCCATCCTTGGGGCAGCTGCTGGTGAGCCCTTGCCCCTCCCCAGGCTCATTTCCATACTTTCTTCCCTTTCCCTGTGCTCCCGTATGGTTTTCCTCCTCCTTCGTGCCCTGCCTGAGATGGGAGGGTGCACGCCAGGCAGCGCGAGGTCCCCCCGCCTGAGCTTTGCCCACTGAAAGGTGTGAGAGCAGAGAGCCCAGCCCCTCCCTGCACCCCTAATTTTGGACATGGCCCGCTCAGGCAAACCCCTCAAGACCCCAGCGAACAAACACAGCCTCAGCACGGGCTTTTCAGAAGTTTAAAATATTGCACAACTCAGAAGAATTATCACTGGGAAAACTGCTGCGGCTCCCCGGGGAGGTGCAGCGCTCTGCCACGAACATGGAGGCAGTCGAGCTCCTCGTTGGAGCGGTCGCGGGAGTTTCTCAATTTGGCCATCTTCATTTTCCAGAACCTCAATCTGCAAGCTGGCGGAAACCTTCCCAGCCCGGGTTGTGCCCTCCGCTCCGGGGGATTTCTTTTTATTTTTGAAAATGCCAGCTGAACACTGGCGCGGTTATTAGGAACGGACGGGGGATCTTAGCACGGAAAATGTTGGGCAACCCCAAATACAGCGTGCGGCAGGGGGAGGACAGCCTCCCTCCTAGGTGGGGACAGGGCTGCATGGGATGCTCCTGTGGTCTGGGCATGGCAAATAGTGGGGTGCAGACACCCCAAACACGCTTCCCATCGGGTTCCTCTGCCAGGAGGCACCAGGCAGCAGCTCATGGGGACCATTTCGTCTCACCACCACATCCAGGCTCCTTGCACGCCCTTCAGCCTTCAGAGAACGGGTTGTGCCATGTCCCCGAGCCCGCAGCAAGGTCCCCCTCTGCGCGTCTCTTGCAAGGAATGAAATAACCTGGAAGCTGTTGGTCTCTGGAAGCAATTTAGCATGGGACGTGGCTATTAATTTAAATAGATTACAGAAATTTGAACTAAGCTGCATATAAATCTTCTGACCAGCTCTTTGGGCTTCAGACTCTGTTGTTTACACTTTTTTTTTTTTTTTTAAAAAAAGGCATTTTATTGATTCCTGAAGCTCTGATGTTTTGGTTGGAGCTCGCGTCTCCCTTTCTGGGCGCGGATGGCAGGCGGCTTTGCTCCTCCACACGTATCACCTTTCAGAGCTACTGTGAGTAAGACGCAGATGTTGTTAGGTCTCAGGTAAAGCCATCAAAGGTGGACGTTCAATCAAGTTTGACATCATCTTCAACCTGAAGGCAAACGGGTTGGTTTTGATTAGCAGCCCGCGGGGCTGCGCCTAACCCGTATCAGAGCTGCTGCTGCTACTTTACCTGAATCGCAAAACCACAGATGGTAATTATAACGATAAGTGCTTACAGATTTCCTAACAACAAAGATAATTTGTTTGCTCCATGCCTTGTTAGAAGGGGAATTTTGTTCTGGTGGCTGGGTGGTTTGTGAATCAGCCATTGCCCTTTCACCCCTCTGTCCCCGGCTTGGCTGCTCCCCCCCGCGCGGCGATTAGATGCTGATCTGACACGACGGGTCCTGCCGAGCCCGCTCGCCGCGGCTGCTGGCCCTGTTTGGAGGGGTTGCCCTATGCAGAGGGGGTGTCCCGTACAGAGGGGGGTGCCTCATGCAGAGGGGGTGCCCCACGTGGAAGGGGTGCTGCACAGAGCGGGTGCTGCATGGAGGGAGATGTTGATGCCTGCTGGATCATCCCTCAGCTGCTCACCAAAACCAGCACCCACACGGTTCATGCAGCGGGGCTTGGGGGGGGATTTGTGGCTTTGCCTGCATCCCACAGGCTCGTCTGCTGGCAGCACACGAGTGCTGGGGAAGCCGGGGTGAAAGCTGGCTGCGAGTCTGCCCTGGGACTGCTGCTGAGGATGAACGGCCGTGCCGGGGGACAGGCAGCGTGCCAGCAGCAAAACTCGGGCCTCTTCTCCCTTTTTTTTCTGGGGACTGCTGCCAAAAATGCAGCTTTCCTCCTGACTGAAGGTGACCCGGCGTCGGAAGGCTGGGGAGGAGGAAGGGGGAGCTTGTTGCACGGCGGCTGCCGTCGGTCTGTGATGATCGGGGGTGTCTCTCTGTGGTTCCCCAGGGCTGGGGGCAGCTCACCCCTGAGCTAACGCGGCCGGGGACGGGGCAGGAGCCCACCGGCAGCCCCGGTGCCATCCACAGCCTCTGCCCGCCCTGGAGCCCCCAGCTCAGGGGCAGCGAGGGCAGCGTCTGGCCCGCTTTGCGGGCACGCGGAGAACAGCCTTGCTTTCTGGGTCTCGCTTTAATTATCCTGGAAGGACGCGGCTCGTTAAGTGCCCGCTTCGCTTTCCAGCGATCCCTTCCGGCTGCCAAGTGCGCTCGGCAAACAAAAGCATTCCTCTCCCTGCCGGGGCCGCGGCGGCAGCCCGTATGGCGAGCAGACGGAGGCGATTAATGCACACGAGAGCAGGCTGCCCTTCTCCCCGTCCCTGCGCACGGCCCGAGACCCCTGAGCAGCCTCCTGGCGAGCAGAAACCACCGTTGGGTAGAGACCCCTCCAAAAATGCCCCTGCGCCTCTGCATAAGCTCACGTTTGCTCGGCACGGGCAGAATACCTGGGGGTCTTGTGCCAGAGCCCGTTTCCCCAGGGCTCCCCTCTTTCCCGGCTTGGATCAGATGATTTTTTGCAGGCCAATAGTGCTCGGAGTAGTTCAGGAGGGTGATATCGATCTTGTTCGTATTTGTTGCTTTAATGAGTCACAAGTTCTGTCTGCGAGCAGAGGTGCTTTGGAGGTGCCGGCCGGGCCGGGGCGGCTGCGGCTAACCTGCATTTCTGGAAGGGTAGGAATTTCAGCAGATTTGGGGAACCGGTGTTTTCTTAGATTCCTGAAGGAAATTACGCTAATTGCAGCGAGCCCCGTGTCCCTGCAGACTGCAGATGCGATAGGATCTCCCCAAATGCCTGCCCGCGATGACGGCATGTTTCCCACAGCGCTTCCCCTGCCCCTCAGCGCTGCGGGACCTGCTCTGAGCCGCAGGGGATCTGCCAGACCAAAGCCTCCCTCGCCGCTCCGAGACAAAATTGTTTCTGCGCTGGTTCATCTTTTGGCTGCGGAAGGTGAACGGGGTTGAGCGAAGACGTTAGCTCATCGTATGGCAGGGGATGTGCTCCCTCGGCCGCAGCAGCTGGGATCTTGGCTGCGGCCACCGCTCTGCCTGTTATTATTTTTAAATGGTTTTAATATTCAGGCTCTCCAAAGCGCCTGCACTAATATCCGCACGCGGGTGTGGCGTGCGGTGTCGCAGCGCAGTGCAGGAGTGGGATTAATATAAACGCTCCGTGGGGTATCCCTAAACAATGGCCCCATATTAATCAGCTTAATATTAATCAGCTTTCTGCTCCGCTCGGATGGAAGGAAGCCCCCGTTCCGGAGCAGGACACTCCTCCAGGCTGGCCGTGCAGCCCGGCTCCGCAGCCATGAGAGGGGAGCAGTCGCAGGAGCAGGGCAGCGCTCGGCTCGCGGCTTGCAGATGCTCCTCGATGGGCTTAATTTAAACATTAAATCCCAATTTGCCTCCGGGCTCAGAGCATGGAAAAAATTAGAGCAAAAGGAGATTTTTTTAATTTTTTTTTTTTTTTCAGGAAGCTCCGAGTGAGGAAAGCAGGGTTGTAATAGAAATACTTTTTGACCTTAATTATGGCTTCTAATGGAAATCATTGTGCAACCTCAGCAGTGGGGCCGAGTGAGCGCAGGCAGGCTCAGGGAGGGCAGCGGCCACTCCTGCCCCTCCGGGACAGCAGTGCTGGGGCACGAGATGCGAGGGATAAACTCCTCCAGGGCCAAGCAATGTGGCCGAGGGCTGCCGGCCTGCGGAGATGTTTGTTTAAACCGTGAGGATTGCGAAATCCTGACCCGGCGTTGGCCGGGGTGGGAGCGGGAGGGATGGATCAGTGGTTAGGAAGCGCGCTGCCTTTGGTGTCGGTTCAAACCTCCTTGCTCTGGGAACCTGCTCTTGTTATTCCTGCTGTAACCCAGGGACGGGTCACTTGGCACCGCCTGGGAGTGATCACACGCGGGGTTAATGCGGTCTGGGAAGCTCCGTTTGGGGCGATGGATGGATGCTGGCCCTTTGCAGGGCCGGGGATCGCCTGGCTCGTCCCCTCCCCTGCCACCAGGCAGCCGAGCTCCTCGGGCATCGCGTGCTGTGGGGCTGGCAGGAGGCTCACCCTCGTGCTTTCTGCTCTCCGTTCTTGGAAACACGCGGAAACCTGACCGTTTGTTTTGGTCCTCAAAAGGGTGCTGGAAAACCCCAGCCCCGCTGTGGGTGTTGAGCTGTTTGGAAAATTCTGGCTTTCCTGCTGAAGATGCAAACATGTTAGTTCCCCTCCATTGCCTGTGTCTCTGTGTAGGCTGCAGAAATAAAGCAAATGTTTAACATGCAGGCATTTAACCCTTTAGAGAATCCAGTTTATATACAGCATTAAATAATATAAAGAACCATTTGCTGCATTTCGACAGTTACTGTTTTAAAGTTCTTATCACATTTATTTCTTCTTATATCCAGGTTTTTGTATTGTGTGGTGAAGATTCGTCTTTCCTTGCCTAGTTTATCTATAATTCAGGACGCTTTTACACTTAGGTTATAATTGACTTTTCCACGCTGCAGCGACTCAAACAATAACTATTAATATTCAGCAGTCTATAGTGATAAAGATTTCCATTTACTCTCTTTTACTTAACCGTGTGAATATACGGCATACTATCTTGCACGGTTAATATTGAATTCATTCATATGTATTCTCCATTTTCCAGTATAACAATATCGAAACAGTGAGCAGCGTGTTCCCAGCTGGGCAGCCCTGGGTGTGCAGGAGGGAGCTGCCCTGCTCCCCTGACTGCCTGCATCCCCGGGGGGATGCTGGCCATGCCACGCAGCTGCGATGCTGCAGGTGTTTCTGAGGCTGTGGAAGAAGCTGGGGCACTAAGCACAGCTCCTCTCCATTCCTCATCTGCAGGAGCAGGGCTGACGTCCTGCCCAGCGCTGCATTCACCACCTTCGGAGTTTTCAGCCGTTGCTGGAACCAGTGGTCTCAAAAACCCAAAGGTGTTTCAGCTAGAATGAAAGAGAGCTGCAAGCTGAGCCTGGGAAGGCTGAAACTGGGTAAAATTTCTTGGTACCCCACCTTGGGGTTTGCAATAACCCCAAGGACGCCCCCCCTCTCCCCTCCGTCCCTTTTCCTGCTGTAAAAGCGATGTAAATGGGATGTAAAAATGCAAAAGGGAAGTAAAATGGGATGGCTGGCACTGTCTGTGGGGGCTCCTGGCCCATATCTGGTGCCACGAGCATGGGGACACCGTGGGGAGATGCCATCACCTCCCTAATGGAAGGTGGAGCAGGGGCCAGCCGCGGGAGCCAGCAGCAGGCTGGGTATTAATTGCAGCTGTGCTGAGCCGTTGTGACTGAGCTCTTCCTTGTAATTATGAAAAATGTCCTGCACACGGGAAAAGTGGCAGATCTGCTGCCCCCTGCTCGGAAACAATGACTTTCCCAGGCAGCTTCTCTCCGAAGCAGAGGGGCTCTCCGCGCGCTCCGCGCCAGCCACCCACAGAGCGGGGCTGTTCCCACCGGTGCCGTTGAGAAGCTGTTCCTGCGCTTCACGGCTAGTTAGGGGCTAGTGGGGTTAAACGGATAGTCCATTAATCTCGGCCCCGCCGAGGTCAGAGCCCAGGGACACACACGCTGCGGATGATTTATGGGCAGCCTGGGCCGGTGCCCCGTTCCCGGGGCTGCTGCCAACGCTGCCCGGCGCGGCGGGCGCCTGCCAAGCGCCGGCTGGAGGGACGCTCTGCCAGCGTGGTGATGCTGCGGTGTTTCTGCATCCCTCCCCCCAAAAACAGCTCCCTGGGGCTGTGACCGGTGCACGGGGATGGAGCTGGAGGGTGCTCCCCGCTCGCTAAACCCACCGGCCTTCCCTCGTCAGCTGCAGCTCGGGGCTGCCCCTGCGGTGCGCGCGGCGATGGGCTTCCCTCCGCCGCCTGTTCCTCTTGGCCTCCGATCAGAAGCGTGTGCTATCTGCCTGCTATTAGCCTGCCTGCTGCTATCTGCCCCGGGAGCAATCTCGGGGTGAATGAATAAACACAACAGCATTTAGCAAGATCTGAAAGGAGATTTGATGATAATTTCTTCCCTGCAAATTGTACGTGCTCATGTTTTCAGTGCGCTGAAGGCAATTAGAGCAGAGCGGAGCTGGCAAGATGAGGGGCGACGCTGAAGAAGCTGCGACTGTGGAGCCATAATAATAATTTAGATTCTATTTAGATACAAGTGGCTACAAGTCGCGTCTCAATATTGAATCAATCGACACAGACAAATGCTTTAATACGGAGGCATTTGTTTGAGTAGAAGGAGGGGGACCAGCCTTTTAGAGACAGCCAGGTGGGATGGATGGATACACGACTGGGATGAGCTTGGAGCGCCCGGTGGGCTCCGCAGCCGGGAGGGGCGATCCTACGGGGAACAAATGGCTTTTCTTGCAGCTTTTGGCATTCTGGGATGGCTTACGCTAGGCATCGATTGGGGAGGTATTTTTAGAGGCAGTCTGGTATTTGTTAACCTTCTCATGCAGAGTGGAGCTTTCTTCTCGAAAGCATGTGTGCGCGCACGCGTGTGGAAGGGAGGGCGAGATCCTTCCAGAGATAAAGAGCAAGTAGCCAGCCCCAGCCAAGCGCCTGGTGCAGCTGTATAAATACGCGGCAGCCCCCTCGCCCCCACCTCCTCTTGGCGAGTGGGATTGGTGACACTGGAGAATGCTTTGCTGTCATTAGCTAATTGAGCTGCTGATGTTAAGAAAAGGTTATGTATTTCTCCTGGTAGTTTTTCTTTGTAAAACTCTGACATGGATCTCTTGCAATAGTGGTAATAATGCCCCAGCTGGGGAATCGGAGCAAATCTTCCCTATGGTGGAGATTTGTTTTTCCCCCCTCTTTTCCTTCTTCCCTTCCGAGCGGCGCTGGCTCTGCGCAGGAGCGGGCGCCTGCCCCCTGTAAGCGATACCTCCCGCTGCCGCCCCGCAGGGGCTGCCCGCTGGGCTGGGGACCACCAGCAGCGTGGGCCCTCCGTGGCCATGAGCCCCGAGAAAACAGGGCCAGGGGCTTGGCACCCAGTGGCGGGTGTCCCCTCGCAGCTGGGCATGGGGTCTCCTCTGGGTGCTCCCCCGGGGGATGAGGCTGTGCCCAGAGCACCCAGGGGACGGGCGGTCACCTGCACCATGAGCGAGGCGCTGCCCGCTGCTCCTGGAGACACCACGGCCGCAAATCCATCTGCCAGCAGCTCCCAGCTGTAGGGGGAGCATAAAGAGGGGTGCTGTCCTCCCGCTGAGGAGGCAGGGAAAGGCTGAGCACCAGATGGGTGCCAGCACACACAGCATGGGGGCTTCACCTGCATTTCTCCCCTGTGGGCACTTAGGCCAGCGTAGCACATCTTGCTTGGAGTCTGGCATCCCTACTAATTCTGCCGAAATCTTGGCTTTTGTTCCCCAAACCTCTCTCATTGGCGTGGCTGTGGTGTGGCCAAACACAGCCACATCCCCATGGCACCACACGTGAGCCCGGGCAGCCGTGGGGTCAGAGCCCGGCCGGCGGTGGCCGTGGCCGCAGAGGTCGCCGACCCCAGCGTGCCACCGCAGGGAGGGGTCACCCCGGCCCCTCCACCAGCGCCGCGCGCTCTGGCTGCTCCTTAATTAATCCCAGGCAAAATTAATCAGTGGATATCCGACAGCTGGAGAGCGGATGGCGGGCGCTGGGGCTGCGGCTCCCCTGGGCAGAGGCGCGGGGCTGGCGGGGAAGGTCTGGCCCCGGGGCTGGGGCCGGGCACCGAGCTGGCTCTGCCAGGGGCTGCCACCGGCGGGACACGGCTCTGCTGCTTGCTTCTCCTCCTTGGGTGGAAGTGACACTGCTGCAGGTGTCCCAGGCCCCTGCCCATGGCACAAAAGGATGCTTGAGCGGAAGGTGCTGTGAAGCGACGGGCACTATTGTCACGGGCTAAGTTCCTGAGGAAAATGACAGCAAAACGGCTCCAGAGCTCCGGGACAGCCTCAATTGATGCCACATGGCCCGGTTTGCTCGCAGACAGGGCGGCGTGGGGCTGAGCCTGCCCTTTGCAGGACTCCTCACACCCTCCTTGTCTGATGGGGAAGAAGCCCGAGCTGGCAGCACTTTTTTTAGGCGGCACCCTGCACCTACCGACCCTCTCCTCGGGGAGCCCAGGAGGTGTGCTGGGCGCCGGGAGATGTTTCCACCAGTCCTGCCATCAGGGTCCTTCCTTGAGCGTGGTTGTCCTGAGCGTGGCTGGGACACAGGCGATGTCTCCTTGGACTGTCTTTGCTGGGCTTCCCTCCCGAAGGGAGGATGCTTTCCCGCAGCCGCAGAGCGAATCCATGCTGGGACTGCGGCAGAGCACCTTTGGTGACCGCGCCGCGTTCCCCTCATCACAGTGACGACGGCTTCCCTAACCCTGTTCTCACTGCTTTTCCTCCCTGCCCGTGCCCTGCCACCTCCCGCTGCCTGCTCCCTGCCCCAGCTGAGCCTTTAGTCTGTCCCTGGCAGCTCTGGATTGCTAATCACGGGTCGGGGTGCTGGAGCTAACGACCCGATCTGATCGACACCTATGAATCCGTAACGAGACTCCATTTTAGACTAATCAGTCATCAGGCCAAAATGCCAACACAGTGCCTGAAAACTATTTGTCTTTGTGGCTGCATTTTATTTATTTCATTCCATGTGACTCCGAGGGGCTCGGTCCTTCCCTTGCAGGGGGAGGTTTTGCCGCCGTGGGCTCCAGACCTGGTGCTGGTGACCTCGTTCCTGCAAGAGATATTGGAAAGCAGTAACAGGATCGGGAACAGGCTGAGGTACGTGGCGGGGCTGAGCTGCCAGACCTGCTTACCGTGAGAAATTTAAGGATCCCAATCAGTTGATCAAAGGGGAGGAGACCTGAGCTGCACCAGGGGAAGATATCTGATAGCAGAGGCTTCTCCAGCTAAGCAGGTAAAGCAGGATGCCACAGCTGGAGGTTTCAAAGGGGGGGAAAAAAATTGAATTCAGACACAAATATTTATTTGGGAGCCGAATTAACCGCTGCAGCAAAGAGATGCTGTGGGTCCTTCGGGGACGGGGTCCTTAAACCTGTGGGTGTTGCTCAGATGCTGAGGTCTAATTCCCTGCGCCTGATCCAGGAGCTGAGGGGGAGCTTTCCCCACCACGTGCAAGGCAGTGCTAATGCCTGCGGCCTCCTCTGGCTTTGAGAGATGAATAAAACAAAAGCAGTTCCCGGCGCTCTCACACACGCTGCTCTTGGAGATGGAGAGCTGGGCGTGCGGCGTGCCTGTGGCTGGGCTGCCCGTGCCTGCACCCCAGCTCCTCCTGCCAGAGCTGGGCACCCCTTGGTGAGGCTCCTGGGGCTGAGCTGACCCCGGATGAGCAATTCTTGAAGCACGCAGGCCTGGGGAAGCTGTGCACACACCTGGGGAATAGCAGCCGGTCTGTACAAGGTGCTGTCGGCCGGGCAGAAGGGGCGAGCAGAGAGACAGGGCTGTGCCACCGACCTCTCGGGAGCAGAGGGGCTGAAAAGCAGGCACCGAGGGATGGGGACACCCGGGGACAGAGGGGAAGGTTTGGGTGGCTCCGAGCCTGCAGCAGCCTGGTTTTAGGAGGGGAGGGCTCACCCGCAGCCCCTCACAAAGCACAAAGCAGAGCCGCCCGCCGTGCCAGCGCGCAGCCTCTGCCAGACCTGTGCCACCGGCTCAGCTGCCTTGTGCCGAGCCCTTCTCCTGGGCTGCTTTGAAGCAGGGAGTTTCCAGCTCGGCAGGGTGCTCGCGTCCTCCCCGAGCGGTGCCACAGGCGGGGCTGTGGCTTGGCGGGGGGCGCTCAGCTGGGCAGTGCCAGGGGAAAGCCTGTGCCCTGCAGCATCCCGCTAAAGGATTCCCTCTGCTCCACGGATCTCACCTCTCGTGCTGTGGCCAGGGCAGGGGACAGCAGGGGATGTCACCCAGATGTCACGGGGAGGGGGAGATGGGGACGGGGGATGAGCAGCCCCTTCTCTCCGGCCGCTCGATGGGGCCGAAAGGTGCGGGAGCTTGTTCGGGCTTCTCGCTGGAGGAGGGGAGTTTATTGGAAAACACCTGGAATCTATTAGGCCTGGAATATGGAGTCAAGGTTTTGCCGCCTGCAGGCAGCTAAAGTATAAATAGCGGCAAAGGGTTTGTTTTGACTACTTTAAATTGTGCAGGTTTCGTGCCCTGAGAATTGGGATTTTGAAGCTGCTCCTAACGTAATAATCCTCTCGCTTCCCCCTCCCACCCCGAACAGCCAGGAATCTGCACCTTGTTCTCTTCTCCTTCTCATTCCTCTCTTTGTTTGACTATTTTCCCCATTTCCCATCTGTTTATCACAAACCTCCCTCTTCCTGGAGCCTTTGGGAGTCTCCAAGGAGGGGAGGGTTGGAAATGTTGTTGCACGCAGGGAACTGGGAGGGAAAGTTTGGAGCTTTACAATAGAAGCCAGAGAGCTCCGAGTAAAAAAATAAAAATAATAAAAAAAAAAAAAAAAGGAAAACAACCCCAAACGCCAAAGACCCTTCCATGCGATGGAGTGACCTGGCTGTGATGGGGGACAGACCCCACACCCCCATGCCATGAGTGTCACCGCCACGTCCTGGGGACAACGTGGGGACAGTTTGTGGGGCTTCTCCCCGCCGCAGCCACGTCCTCTCCCGCTCCCATGGCTGCCGCTGCCGCGGTGCTGCTGCTGCTAATGCCGTAGTAATAGAGCGGCGTGAGGCTCCTAATGGAAATGCTACATCACTGCCAGCACGGAGTCCCCTCGGTCCCAGCGCTAATGATTATTGCTACTCTCTCGTGCCGATGCCACTGCGCCGACGTGTCTGGCGGTTGCAGGCAAAGACAGATGCAGCCTCCGCTCCGAGGAGTTTCTGCTCCAAATTAGAACATATATCTGGGAGGAGAAGGAGGCAGCGAGCGTGAGCGATGTGGGTGAGCACCGGGTGCGTGTGGCTGCCAGCCACCCCCGGCCTGCCCTGTGCCCCACAGCCCGCTGTCCAGCGGGGTCAGTGCCGCTCGCCCTGCAGAGCGGCATGGCGCTGTGTCATGCCTCCCGTGCCCGTTGTCCTGCAGCAATCACTGCTGGCCCTTCGCTTAATTAATTAATTAATTGCAGGGTCTCCCACCTCGCCCTGCATGGGACCACAGCCGCAGCTCACAGCATAGCAAGGCAGCTGCTCTCCTGCTCAGTACGTCCTCAGAGGAGCCACCACCGCCAAATACCACCTGTCCTGGAGGCAGCGTCCCAAGCCCCCGTGACACTGCATTCAGGTGGCACCGGCACCGCACGGGGACCACCGGCAGCCCAGAGCCTGGGCGCAGGTCCCCGTGTCCCCTGCCTGAGCCCAACCAGTGCATCTTTCCGCGGCCTGCTGCCTGGCTCAGCTGCATCTCATTTTTCAGCATCGCTGGGTACAAAATGAGCTGCCCAAGACGTAGCACACAGAAGCACGGGTGCGATGTTCAAGCCAACACGGCATCGAGGAGGAGCCTCTGCTGGCCGTGTCGCGATGGGAAACGCGAGCCCCTGGGGCTGCACCGTGGCCCTGACCCCCGAGCAGCAGCACGGCGGGGGCTGGTGGGGGCCGGGGCTGCTGTCCACGGAGGGCAGCGGCTCTTCCCCCAGCCATCTGTGCTGGAGACCTGAAAGTCAAACCCCGCTGATAAGCCATCTGGGGTGTCCAAACGACTGCACATGGTGCGATTTATTTCCCTACTTTTTCTTTTAATCATTGCTTTATTTCATCTGCCCGGTGAGAAAACAGCCTTAAAAAACAAGGGTTTATGTCCTGGAAAGAGGCTGCCAGGGCCAGGAGCACCGTGAGCACAGGTGTTTGCTCCATGCCGTGCATGTCTGATGGCTGAGGTCGTGCCTGGAGGCTGGGGGACCAGGAGCCGAGTGTGGGGAGTGGGGTCAGGCAGCCTGGAGACAACAACCAGACACTAATCCGCAGAAATAATCCTGGTTGAAGCCACCCAGGAGCATTGCATGGTGGTGCAAGGGGGATGGAGCATGTGGTGGGATGAATGATGCTGCCATGGGAGCGGGAGTGGGGAACTGCCACTCCAAAACATCCTGTGATGAGACTGGGGCTCACAAGGGACATCCCGTGCTCTGTTATCCCTTGTTATCCCAGCCTTTCTGGGGTTATTGGTCATGGAGCAGCAATGTGATGCTCCAGCTCAGCTTGGTTGGACGCAGCTCGGGGGACGTGCAGCCAGAGCAGCAGCGGCACATTTTTGGTGTTGAAAGATGCTGCCCGAATTGCACGGCTCAGCTCAGGGGGCTGCATGCTGAGCCCCACAGCTCTGGCTGCACCCTCCACCAGGCTGCAGGGGAAGCAGCAAGTTCTCCGTTTCCCTGCTCACCCAGCTCTTCCGTGGAGCGAGGAAGCCTTGCCAGCTCCTCTGAGAGCCGCTCGCAAGGATGTGTTTCTGTTCTTCATGCTCTTTTTCCTTTTAATCCAGTTTAAGAAACAGAAGCAGATGAAAGCAGCTTGGATATTAGCTGCTCAGGAAAACCTGTGAGGCGGGAGCCGGGGGATGCTCGTGGCTCCACTCAGCCTCGGGTTTGGGCTGGGGGCACCCTGCCCTCCCCAGGGACACGGCTGCACCCCAGGCATTGCGCGTCCTGGTGCTGGACGTGGATGTCCCATGGGCTGGGCACTCAGGACTTCTCCACCACCTTCCCATGTGCACACACACAGGAATGCACAGACGGCTCCACCACTTGCCCCTTATCTTCAGAGTGGCCTCAGCCGCACGCAGCCGGGCTGAAAAATCCCGCGGCAGCACGGTGGTGACCGGGCCACCGCGGTGCGGGGGACACGCCGCGGGCTGGGGTCCTGCACCCGCGGTGACTGCGCACGTGCTCAATCTTGTCTCCTTTCACGTGGAATTCGTGTGACACAATTAAACCCTCTCGTTAGACAGCATTATTTACTTTAAAGGAAAGCCGGGCCGGACGCAGGGCCCTGGCAGCCCGGCGTTTCGCACATCATTATGTTCCCTTCGCAGCTTTGAAGTGGCGGGGCCAAGGCAGCTCCGGCTCCCCGCGGGCTCGGCGCAGGCGGTGGCAGGAGGGCACCCGCCAGCTTGTGCCTGGCCCGGGCACCCAGACCCAGAGAGCCCTGCCTGCTGTGCCACCGGCTGCAGCAGCAGCGAAGGAGCCTCCAAACCCCTGGTGCCCCCCATCCCACAGTGCCCTGTCCCTGGGATCTTCCCCCAGGGCCGCGGGATGGGACGGAGAGCGGGGCTGGAGGCGAGCGCTGCTTTGATGCCCTGGCTGCATTTACAAACGACGTGCAATATCCTGTTTCTCTTGGCACACAGAGGGGATGGAGCAGCGGACTGTGTCGGCTTGCTCACCGTGCCAGGCCTGCCCGGGCAGCACCAAACCCACGTGCTCCTTCACCTCTCCCTGCTCCCGGCGCGTATTCCACCTCTCCTTCCTCCCTGCTCTGCCCTCGCCGCTCTCCCTTTTCGGCTCACCGATCTCCACCCACGGCACGGACCCGGCCATCCCTCCCCTGGCTGGCTGGGCGCAGCAGGCGCCTCGTGCCCCCGGGTGCCCCCATGTCCCCGTCCCACCGCGGGGACCCTCAGCAGGTTCCTCACGCCGGCTCCAGCCCCGGCGGACGCTCCCCGCCGCGCTGCGGGTTTCCGCCAGCCGCCGCGTCTCAGCCGCCGCTGCCAAATGTTTGGGGAGAGGAGCCAAGTCAGGCAGGCGGGAGATAAATCTGAGCTCTCCTTGGCTGCGCTGGGGCTTTGCTCTTGATTAATTGGAGGCAGAGGTTCTCCTCGTGCTCCGATCCCCCCGCCGAGGGACGGGGAGGCCGGGTTCGCCGCCCGAGGCCGGCGTTTGTCCCGGCGGGGAGCTGTGGCCGTGTTTGCAGCGAGGGAAGGTGCGGGTATTTGTGCTCAGGCATGACTGCCTGCGGAGGTGGGAGGAGGCGGGGAGCGGGGATGAGCCAAGGTCTGAGCCTCTGCCCTGCGAGCCGAGCAGCCTCGCGCCGTGAAATATTTAGAGGCTGTTGTGAGAGGCTGTTAGATCTGACTGCTCGTGGGATTGCTTTTTTCCTTGACAAAAGCCTGGCGTCCACCTAAAGTTAAAGCTAATCTAAACAGTAGGGAAAAATAAACACACAGGATGTGAAAGGGGAACGATAGCCCGAGCACTAAAAAGGCAGGGAAGCGGGAATTGGTGGCTGCTGTTTTATTAGCCGCAGAGCACTAAAAACATCCTGCAAGAGGCAAAATTTGGTCTCTGGGAAGTAGCAGGGCTGGGGGGAGATGGCACAGAGGGTGACAGCAATGCTTGTTGTCTCCAAGCGATGCAGCCCTGCTCCTCGCAGCCCAGTTCATGCAAAGCCTTCCAGGAGCTGCCTCCACCCGACCCCTGTTCGCCCAGGGACGGGGCGGCCAGGAAAGAAGAAAAAGAGAGAGTCAGAGTTACGGTTGTTGTTGGAGGGTTTTATTTTCATTTTCAGATGTCTGGGGTTCTGTTGTAAAATGAATGAACTGCAAAGGAACTTAAATCTTTATGTTTGCAAGATTAACTTCTCATTTCTAGGCTGAAATACTTACGGCGCTTTCTAATACTCTTGGAAATATTCCGCATGTTTATTTTTCTCCCCCAGATGTTTATGTAACTTCCTCTGGAAGCCTCGCTTTTTTAGTTAATTAACTTTTTGTCCAGAAATTTCTGTGCTTGGTCCCTTTGTTAACGTACCCAGCGCTCCTGGTTAGGACCGTGGCTGTGTCTGCACAGGCTCAGCATCCCCCCCACCAAACGCACTCCGTGCCGGGGGCTGGATGTGGTGGGTGGGAGAAGCAGGCACTTTTCTGCTGCCCATGCCTTGGGCAGCTTGGTTTTCCTGCTCCAGTGGGAACCTGGAGGCACAACAACATGCATCCAGTCGATTTTGGGGTATGAAGTCTTCTACACATTGAGCGAGCCCACCACAAAAAGCCCTGCCCCAAGTCCCCCTCCTGAAGTGCCTGGCTCCCTCCCCGCTGCCTGGTGCCTGTTCTCTGCAGTGTCACCTGAAGGCTTAATTAGGGTGCTGGTTGTTCCCTCGCCGAGATAATTAATTGGAGGTGTTAGATAAAGTCAGGCCCAACGCCGGTCCTTGCTGGGGCTGCGCGGCGCCTTCCAGCTCAGATGTTATTGTTCCCTTTTGTTCCCGACCCTTCAGCCTGTTCTCAGCCACCGTGAAAAGGCTCATATCCAAACCAAGCTGAATTAATTTTTCAAGCAAGATACCGCAAGACAGAGATACTATTAAAGGCTTTGCTAGGAATCAGGGTTCATTAGGATATATCCAGCTGCCGCTCCCTCCCTACAAATTCTGCCTCTCCGTGCAAAGACAGAAAGCCAGACCAGCTGGAACTGGCGGGGCCGTGGGTTTTAAGCCGAAGGAGGAGTGGGGCTGCAGGGAAGCT
Organism: Anser cygnoides; assembly: GCF_040182565.1. Lineage (NCBI taxonomy): Eukaryota > Metazoa > Chordata > Aves > Anseriformes > Anatidae > Anser > Anser cygnoides. The sequence goes on along the minus strand of NC_089881.1, from coordinate 17,829,673 downwards.
GTTCTTGGGGAGGGTTTTGGAAGTGACCTTGTGCAGCAGCTCGCCGACAAAGCCCTGTGGTGCTGGTGTATGGGGCGGCTTCTCCTTCCACCAGGTTTTCATCCCGGGCTGTATTTCGGGGGTCTCACTGGTGCCGGCCTCACCGTGGCCTCCAGCACGTCCTCCGAGGGGCAGAGCTAACGTCTGCCCGAGCTGGTGTCTCACTCTCTCCCTCACTGGAAGGGACACTTAGAGATGATCAAAGCAACCGACGAGCTTTTGTAATTTCTCTTTTAAAAGGAATTTTATAAAGCCAGAAGAATCTGAAGCTTGTTATTTAAAAAGGGACCCTATCAGCAGCGGCGTTTTTTGCAATGAGTCAAGCTGGGAGCGTCCCCACAGGCAGTCCCTGTGCCTTTATCATCACCCTAACATGAGGTTTTTCATGCAATTAGCAGGGCCAGTGGGACAGATGCACTCCAGCACGCAGCACCCTGCTGGCCCAAACCAATGGCCCTTTGTAGCCTGCAGGGGAAGATGGACAGAGCCTGAGCAGGTCCGGGGCCCATCACTTGCCTCTCCCTCCCCAGCAAGACAATTTCCAGGGCTGAGTGAGGACACCCGGCCCATCCTGATAGCTGGGGTGGGGAGAAAGAAGGGTATTGCAGCCGTGTGCCCAGCCTGCCTCTGTTGTCAGAGAAAACGTGAGCCCTGCGCCACGCGGGGACACTCGGGATGCTCCCCGCAGCACGCCAGCCCGGCTGGTGTTGCCCTGCACGCTGCATCTAAATGGAGCCCTTTCTGTCTCCTTAACAAGACTGACACCGCTCTGCTTATTGTCTATTAACTCGAGAGGTGAGCACATCAGCCGGCAGAATCAGAAACATTTACCATGGAAAGGAAAAGCTGAAATCCCATTTTCTATCCACAGCTCGATGGGAAGCGCTCGTCAGGGCCAGGCAGGAGCATGCACGGCTGTGCTCATGACACACTGCCCTGCATGAGCAGCACTGTCCTGGAGCCCTCGGGGTGGAAAAGCACCTCAGCAGTGCTGGTGTTGAATGCCAAACACCCATTTTTCCCCACTTTTTGTCCCCAGAGCTCCTGCTCGTCCACGGGCACCCATACACCCGCTCTCCCCCAGGGAGGAGATGGGCGCCGGGCAGTGGAAGCAGGAGAAGGTCCCAGCACGGCCCGGGGTGATGGCACAGGAGGGCCCTGCCCCTGACATTCTCCTCCGAGCATTGCCCGTTAGTTCTGGGGATTTGGGTTTCCATTAGTGCCCATTTGGTGGCCTTTCTCCTTTACACTGGCATTTCCACGGCTGCTTAACTTCAGTGCATTTCATTAGCACAGAGGTTTCTGTTGATATTAGAAAGTCACTGTAATCATCAGAGGGATTTCCACGGCTGTTAGGCCAGGAGCTTCGCTACTCGTCTGCTTTTTTGGAAGCGTTTTTGTAGAAGTGCCTTCGACGTGCACCGTGTTGGCAGGGACTTCAGAGCCCTGTGTCCCCAAGGGTGCTGCAACACCGCTCTGGCAGAGCAGAGGCAACAGTGGAGATGCCAGCCCCAGCTAGGAGCTGCCAATGCCCGTCAGGATGCCCATGCCCATCGGGATGCCCGTGCCCACTGGGATCCCCATGCCCACCATCTCCCCAACACCCCTTCGGCAAGCACTGTTGCCACATCCCTTCCACGGGGCACGCAGCGTGCAGACCCATCGCTGTCACCCATCTCCTCCTCTCAGCATCCATTTATTCCTCATCCCTGCTGGCCCTTCTCTGGTGTTTCAGAAGCAGCAGGGACAGCGGAGGCAGCTGCTGGAGATGGCCGCCCGCCTCTTCCCACTTCCCCGGTGCTCTTCAGGGCCGGCGAGCCTTCCGCGGACAGTGCAGCTCTGTTTTGCATCACCGCTTTGAAAAGCCCTTGGAGAGAGCAGTGATTTATGAGAGGTTTCTTGTACGAGGGGAAATAAACCTCTGACCAGACCCGACTGAAATCCACACTGCTTAATTTTCTGTGGAATCAGGATTTTACCCCTATCTGAGGATTTTGCTTCTTTCCAAGAAAAACAAGCGGTGCCGCTCTCACAGGCAGCCACTTTCTCTCCCGGTCCAGCAGCGGGGCTGGCCGGGCACGGCTTCCTCCCGCAGCCCCATGCTCTGCTCCCCACTCCTTCACCGCCCCCGATCCCAGCCCTGCGGGTCACAAATCACCACGTTTCCTACCGGCGCTGAAGCGAGAACATCTGCTGGGAAAGTCAACAGTAATTAATTAGCTTTTAACTTGGAGATAGAGGAGTGGGAAAGAGGCACGGACCCCTTTAATGAGAATAAAAGGTGTTTAAGCTTGGAGGAGTGCAGAAGCACCCTGGTTACTTTGTAATATGATAAGGGGCTGGGAATTTAAACCAGCAATGGAGGGGTTTGGGAGGGCATTTCGGACACTGGAGCAATGCGCCGTGGTCGTGGTGAAGCCTAGGAGGGAGCCGGAGCTGCAAAGCTGTGGTTCCCGCAGTTCCCCTGACAGCTGCAGAGGGGCTCAAGGTGGGAGCAAGAACAAACGAGCCCCCCTCTTGCCCCCAGGTGTGCCCAGGCAGGGTGCTGAGCCAGGTGGTGCTGGGGTGGGGTGGGAGGTGATAAAAAGCAGGGAGTGAGAGCTGCCAGAGGAGAAGGTGGTGGCACCAGGGTTGATGTCCTAGCAGGCGTGGGACATCTGGGACAGCCAGTCTCCACCAGAGCAGGTTGGCTGTGAAGGTGCTGCACTGTGGGCTGGGGGGGCTGCTGGTGGCTCAGCAGGAGCCCCCACACCCGGTTGGGGTGCTGAGCGTGGGGGCGAGGATGGGGACGCACATTGGGCATGGCTGAAAAGCAGAAGAGGCTTTGGGAGTTGCTGGAGGGTGAGGCCTTGGGACCCTGTTAAAAATAGCAGAGGGAGAAAATGAGGAGCAGAGAGTAAAGGAAAGGAGCCTGGAAGCTGTGATGCTGGGGGTGAGGGGGCTTTGGAGTGGGGGTGAAGGGTGCTGGGTGGGGAGATGGGGGTGCTGGCCTTGTGCTCGCTCTGCTCTCCCTCCCCAGGCTCGGCTGCAGGTAAAGCAATGCCATACAGTGTAAGAGCAGCACTCACAGCCCTAGAGAAAAGAGGGAGGGCTGCTTATGGGAGGAAAAAAAAATTACTGATGGCAGCTGTAGGTGTATAATTACAATTATGATATGTTAAGTGTTAGTGCATGTACCCTCTGCAAATGGATGGCACCAAAGCTGTGAGGGAAAGGCTGGTGCAGGAAGAAACTCAGTTAATTAGTTAATCAGGGCTCTTTAGGAAATGTTTCCTCAACTCGCTGTTTCTCTCCCCCTCTATTTCTGTAACTAACAATTTGGCTGTTGCTCCTCCTTCAAGTGAAATCCCGCCCCGAGCCTGTGCATGGGCTGCCTCTGAGCAGGGGGCTCAAGTAAAAGGGGGGCGAAAAAAACCTCTGCTGTGGAGAGGAGCTCACCTGGCAGACAGTGACTTCTTCAAAAAGCCCGATCTTTCTGAGACACGTGTGAAAATGAACTGTGGGAGTCCCCTCTGTGTGTTTAAACCCTCACCCCACGTGCTAGGGTCTGTGCCTGGGGGGGATGCGAGCTCCTGAGCCCCCCATGCTGCCCGCTGCACCAGCCCTGCCAGGGAAGCGGAGGGAGAGCATTACCCGGCTTTGCACAGGGGAAATGATATAATTGGAGCTGTTTGGATTTAGAAATTAAAATAATTTGGGTTTGCTCGGGAAGGTTCACACAACGTCAGCTTCCATCAGGCGGATGAGAAGCAGCAGTGCCCCGGCGGTGCGGGCTCTGACAGCTCTCCCAAATAACACCCGTCCCACGGGGCTCCCCGCTTGCCTTTCTGTCTCTCTGTGCTGCTTGGGGGCTGGCAGCTCCCTCCCACGCAGTACAAATGTGTGTGCCCTTTCCCAGAGCATCCCCACAGCACGGGGTGACTGAGGTGTAAAGCATTGCCCTGGCTGGCCCCTGCTGCCCCGGGGCAGGTAGCTTTCTCCTGGTCCCCAGAACCACCCTTTCTGCCCCAAAACCTCTGGGTGGGACAGCAAGCGGTGTCCTCCTTGTGCCTGCAAAGTGCCCAGCAAACACCACATCCTGGTGTGGCTGCGGGCCCTGATGTCTCTTGGGGTGCTGGGAGCACAAGGCAGGCGCACAGAAATCCCATCCAAACCGTGGCTTGTGGCTGCCCCTGGGCTCTCCTGAGCCTCTGCTCCCCCCCCATTACCTGCTGCTGCTTAGGGCACCTCCCTCAAGCCCCCCCGTTCAGCTGTTTGCCTGCTTCCCCTCCATGTTTCAGAACTTCCTGGCTCCTTTTGCATCACTTCTGGTCTCAGCGTGACCTAAATTCAGCATCATTTATAAATGCAATTACTTTGCCATTTATCTTTGTGGTCATTAATGCTCATCAGGACCAGGCCTAGCGCAGGTTCCCGAGACTGCCGGGCGGGCTCCATGGCAATTTAATTCCTCCAGGAAAGATCCCTGAGGCACAGGGTGAAACGCTGCATGGTTTTGCCTGTCCCTCCTGCTGCGGTGCCCTCCAAGTACCCATCGGTCTGACCGCTGTGGTTCACCCTTAGCAAATTCTTTTTCTTCATCACTTGTGGCTCTACTCTCCTCCAGGAGTGAGCAAATGCCTTTTCCTTAATCCCCAATTTTTGTGTCGTTCCTTGCCTGGTGGATGAAATTAATTTCCTGGCTACTAATTGTCATTCTCCGTTTTCAGTCTCACCTTTTTTCCTTCTAATTCTGCTTTGTATTTATTTCCTTCCCCGCCAGTCCCCCGTGAGCCCTCTATTGATTTGTTACGCCAGCTCTGAATCTGGCCGACTGCGATTTTATTTTGTTGATGGTGGTGGGTTTTTAAGTGGCGGAGGCTCACCAAGTTTGTTAGTGAATTCCCTTAATAATTCAAAACGCATGTTGCTCGCCCCGGCTGATTTGTGTATGTTTGGTTTGTCAAGCGTTCCCCTACGTGCTTTTTATCAGTAAGTGTATTTACAAGGTCTTCATTACTTCCTAATTGACCATGCCTCTTCTCTTTAGTTATCGCCTTAAAGAGTAATTTAAAAAAGCAATTCAGCAACAGCCATTTTAAAGCTCTTCATTCCTCCCAGCCCCTTTCTCATTTATTATCATCCTTCTGCCTCGCTAGCACTCCTTTTCCCTGACGTCTTTGAAAGCCCTTCGTATTCCCCGTAACGTTTTATTGGCGCTCCTTTTCCACCCTTCGGCTGCCGCCAGCCCCAGCCTGCCCGAGGATGCTCTATTTGGTAGCGGGGCTTCTTTCTCTGGGGTGGGAAATAATGCTGTGCCGTGCCCCCTTTTGGAGCCCTGTCCCAAGGGGGATGCTCCCCCAAAAACAGCTTCTCTGTCCCTTTCATCCATTCCTCCTGTAAAGTGCTTGGCTCCAGCAATTCTTCCCCTCTGCCTGCTCCGAGGTCAGTCGCACCCTGTGCAAAAATCACAGTATTTTCATCGGTGGCTTTGGGGTTTTAATTCCCTGTCTGTGCATGGGTGTGCAGGACGGCAGAGCCTTCTCTCTCCCATCTTCCGTGCCCCTCTTGCAGCCCAGCCCCATCTCCGGCTGCGTCGCGTCTTGGTTCCAGGCTGGGCACTGGAGCTAAGCAAGCATTCCCGTGATTTATTCATATGTCCGCAGGCTTTAAGGCCAGAAGAAATGAGGAGATCACTTAGCCTGACCTCCTGCACATTACAGGCCATTAAACTTCATCCGGTTATCCCTGCATTGAGCTCCGTAATTTGTTTGGCTGAAGCCTATCTTTGGGAGAGGCTCCCGGCCCCGATGTGAGGACAGGTTTATACCACAGCACTTTCTGTCCTGCCCTTTGTGTAGTCTGTGGTGTTTGGGTTGGGTTTTGAAAGCTGCTGCACAGTGTACAGATACATCTGTGGGTATATCTGCAGTGATGCTCAGGGATTTTCCTCCTCACCTCATTTTTTGCTTCATTCAAGCCATTTCTTGTGCATGAATAGCCCAAAATGTCCCCAGGACGGGCCACGGTTAACCAGTGCTTGCACCACACCGTGACTTGGCCAGGCGAGAGCTCGCTGCCCTGTGTCAGCCACCAAGAACAGCTTTGAAAACTTTTATCACTTTGCTCAGAAGAAAGGGAAACAGCTCTGGTTTTGGTGGAGATCTTGGGGCGCCCCATGGTTTAATGTTTTCCTTCTCCTTCCTCTTTGAAAACCGGTCTTTTTTCCCTGTGTTTTGTCTTCTGTGGCTTATGTTGCTTGACATGTCGGCTGGTTTTGATCTTTTTCTCTTTCTGCATTACAAAATTGTCAGCTGTGTAACCTAGAAACGGAGCTGGCTGAATGATATGTTTGCAAATAATATTTGTTAGAAGTTTTTTTTCTCTCTCTTTCATTAATCATGCCTGCCCCAAACCTGATTTGGGGGGGATGTGCTCGTAAGGAGGAGCATGTCCCATGCCACGCAGCAGGCGAGCTGGGGAAACCAGGCTTTGCTCCCGGCTCTGATTTCTCTGGGACCTGGCGTGAGTCTCATCGTTATCCTCCGTGGCACCCCCGCTTCGAGAAGCCATGTGCAAGGGCCTCTCCCTTTTTCTCGGGGTTTAATTCAGAGGGCTGTGGGCTTGCAGGGCTGTGGACACACAGCACCTCACCTCTGGGGCATAGAGGTGCCGCTCCCGCAGGAAGGATGCGTGGCAATGTCCTTCTGTGGGTCGTTAATGACAATTATGGCTTGTGTGAGCAGAGCTCATCCCTTAAAATGATGTTTGGGAGCTTGTATTGTTCCATGAACGGCCAGGCACTTTCTGCACTCCTGCTGGTGCCGCTTCACGGAGTAGGTACTCCCTGCAGCTTCTCCTTTGGGTTTTCCTTCCTCATCCCTGCTTTTCCCCAGACACCTTTGCTGGTTTTGCTGTTTTGAGGCCAGTGTATGCTCTGCAACCTGCCCCGTGCTCCCAGGCTGCTCGTGTCCACCTCCCCTCTCCTCGCAGCAGCATCTTGTTGCAGATCTGCCTCCTGGCTCGGGGTGCGACCCTGGCTATCAGCTACACAGGCAATGGCAGCACTTTTTTCCTTCACCCTTAGGCAGTTCCTCTCCTCTTGCAGCTCACCGCCATCCTCTGCCTTGTGCTAGGTATACAGTCCCAGGTGTTTCTGCCAAAGCTGGAGTACCTCCATGTCCATCCTCATTTAATTTAAACACTGACAAATTCTCCCAGCCACGGTGTTCATCCATCTCTTAAGCTGTCTGATTCATGCAGCCACTTCACAACTCTCCTGGCTGTGCAGTTAATGTGTCCCTGGGCTGGCTGAGCTTCAGAGCTGGCTGGTTTTATTTATTTTTCTTGCAGCTGGCCCTAGTTTTCCAGGCAGGCATCCACCTGCACCCTGCTGTCTGCTCCCTCCTGCTGGCTCAGGCCAGCCCATGCCTGCCCCACCAGTTAGGTGGCCAGTCCCTAACCTTGAGTAGCACTTCTAGGACTTGGACACACCATGGGCAACATGTGCTGGGGACCAGCCAGGCTGAGCTATGGCATGGCACAGGGCATGGCTCCTTGCTGGAGCTTCTCCATCAGGGTCTCATCTTGTGTGTCCCGGACCCGCCGTGAGGAAATCAGTGCTGTGCAGGGCCGTGTGGTTCCCTTCTTCGTCTCCGTGCTCCCTCGAGTCCGCCCACGTGGATGCAAAGCAGCTCAGCCGTGCTCCCCGGGGCGCTTCAGAGGAAAAAAGCTCCCAAAGAGCTCTGCCCTGCTCTGTGTCCGCCTGTCCTGGCTGCGTGGGCTCACGTCTCTGTCGACACTTCATGCTTCAAGTGCTCACCCTTCGCTTGTTGGAGCCTGTTAATCTTGGCAATTAGCTCTTGCTCTGCTGCAATTTTCAGGCACGCTCTCCCTTTCCCAAATCCCTCTAAGACCCCCTTGGAGCGTGTTCCTTTGCTGCTACAGCTGCTTGGCTCCGTACCACCCGCCCCGCCAGAGCCGAGGCACCTCGGGGAAGCCAGGCATTTATCGAGGTGTTACATGCACTTGGATGCCTACCCCCGACACCTCTTTCTGCAAGCCTGACGGGAGCAGGACGTCACCCTTCTACCCCCGCTCTCGTGTCCTGCTGGGAAAATGAGAGAAGCAAATGTCTCCTTTATGTCTGCGAACCCCGGAGGCCTGATAAAGATTCAGGGTGAGCTATCACCGGAATGAGGAGCAGGGAGAAATCTGAGCTGCATAATTAGGTACTTTGGGGACTGTATCAAAATGCAGCTGACTATAGATTTCTGCATGGTACGTGCTCTTCTGCATCGACTTTCCTGTTCCTCCTCTCACTAATGCACGGGAGGTGATGGGAAGCCCCTTCCCCGGCCCCTGGGGATGTGGTCCAGGATGATCCAAGGGAAGCTGAGCACGCCTGTGGATGGTGTTTGGAGAGCTGGTGGGATGGGGCTTGGAGCCGGGGGCGTGGATGCTCCAGCAGCTTGCTTTTTGGCACGCTGGGGGACATGGGGCTCTGGGCTGCTCCGTGAAGAGAGGGGTTGGTGGAAGGGCTGCATGGTGCCACCATCAGTATCTCCTCCTGGCAGGAACAGCTCCCAGGGCCTGGCTACCGGCTTAGGTTAAAGATATGTAATTCCTCAAACTGGTCAAAAATTGCGATGTGTTTTCCCTCTCAGATCAAGACAGGAAGCTGAAATATCAAAAATGTTCACAGAAGGGGAACAAAAAAAAAAGATTAAGAAATGTCAGGCTTTGCTGTCGACATTTTTGATGGAAATACTTTGACATTTGCAAACTCAAACGTTTAGTTTGTCAAACCGAATGAAAATGTCACACCGAGCCCGGTTGAAACGTTAATCTGCCGGCTCCGGAGAGGCCGCGGTTTCCCACGGGAGCCCCTTCCCCGCCGGGGCATGTCCTGCCCTGTGCCTCTGGAGCCCTGCTGATGGGGCTGGGCAGGCAAAAAAAAAAATGCCGAAATCTCTGCAGAGGAAGGCTGTTCATGGGAACTGGGAGGGGAGGGCGGCCTCGGTATTAGGATGCTAATCCAGCAGACAAGAAACCACCTCCCGGTGCCTGCTGTGCTGCAGACTGCGCTGCGAATTTGGGTGAGCCGGTCAGCCCGCCTGTAAACAGGAGTAATAACTCTCCCCTGCCTCATCCAGCGTTTGTAGGCTTAAATCCATTAATGTTTGTGGAGTGCTTGGATATCAGAGTAATGGGGGTTCTGTAAGCACTAGCGAGAGCCTCTCTGGCTGTTTGTAGATGGCATCGCGCGATACGCGATGGAGGGCTGACTGCAAGCCCAGCAGCAGTAAATCCTCGCTGTGGGAACAGCAGCTGAGTGCAGATGTGAAATATGAAGTGAAAACGTGCAGTGTGACGGGGCTGCAGGGCAGCACCCAGCTGAGTTTGTTGGGGACCCCCAGGGCTATGCATGGCCATCGCTGTGCCTGTGTGCCTGCGCCTTGCAGGGAAGAGCGTCTGGGGCCTGTGAAACTGCGAGTAATTGGCAGTGTTTGCCTTGGGTTTGGTGGTGGAGTTGAAGATTACAGCACACACCGTTCTCTGAAGGGCTGGGGTTAGTAATAGAAGCAGGCAGTGTGAAGGTCTTGGTCTGGAGCACGGTGACTGTGTGAGCTGCGGCAGGAGCTGGGGCTTGCCACCATCTGAACAGTTTTTAACCTTCTGTTATGCTGGTTGCTGGAAGAGTTGGAGGGGAAAAAAGCAAAAAGCTTTTTGGAGAAGCAGTCTCCAGAAGTACTTTTTTATGGTGCTTTGTTATTAAAAAAAAAAAGCCTGTTTTTATCTGCCATATGCTGGACTGAAACCTGGAGGTGAGACACGGTTTTCTTATGAACAAACCTCTCCCTCTGTCTTTACGGACTAAAACTACGGGCCCAGCCTCCAGCAAAGCTTTTGTTTCTCTTCTGCCCATACAGAGGAGTACCTCAAGGGTTTCCATGAGCAATGGCTTTCTGCTGCCAAGTTTTTCTCGGCTATAATTACCAAAAAATTTGGACCAGTTGAGCCTCTGGTCACTATTTTGGCAAGAGCAGGCCAGTGACCTCCCCGGCAGCCCCTCTCTGTGCCAGGCCACGGAGCAAAGGCGGCCTGGGATGCTCGGTCCTGCTGCGGCTTGTGGTGACTCGTGGCTGTTATTAATGCCTCCGCTTTGCTTACCCAAGTGCTTAGCTGGTTCAATACATTTTCAGACCTGTCCTTACACTATTGTTGGGAAAGATTCATTAGGACTCTGGCTGGAAATTATAGTGACAGATAGAGCAGGGTAATTTATGGCTTTTCTTGAGGGTTGCACAATTATTCAATAAGTGTCTTTCCTTCCTCTACCTCCCGCCAGCCACTTGTTGGAAATAAATATTGGATTTATTTGTGGAAAAGTAGCTATCGGCGAAGCTAAGAATGGCCGGGAGAAGCCCAGTGGGGCCCTTTGGGCATCTCCGCTTGTGTTTGCGTGCGGAGATGCTCTCCACACGTGCTGCTGCCTCAGCACTGCTTCCACTGCCTTTGTGCCACGGCTCTTCACGAGGCCTCTGTTCTCCCCAAGCTCCTCTGCTTGGTGTTACGGCCCCTGTCCCATGCGTGTGCTGCAGAGCAAACCTGTGGCTCTCAAAGCCCAGCAGCCCGGTGTCGTTCAAGTGCTGAAGCTGAAGGAGGCCCCACAAGACTGCTGGCATCTGCCTCGGGGCACCCCTTGCATGCTGCTGACCCACAATATCTGCGTCTGCTCGCAAGGCACCGGGCCTGCTGATCGCTTTGAAGGGACCTCTTAATGCTGACCAAGTCCAGCCCCAGCTCCTCCTTCCCTCCTCTGCTATTAGCTGTGCTGGGGAGGAGCCCGAGGAGATGGCACCAGGGCTGGGCACGGCTCCGACCTCACCAGACCGGTGTGTCCCGTTGGGCCCGGCCCGCGCTGGGCCCTGCCTGGGACTTCCCACCAGCGGGAGCCAGTGGCCTCGGGGACGGTGGATCCCGGGGGAGGGAGGCGTGGGGATTGCCTCTCAGGGTGGTGTTGGGCTGGGTGAATGCCTGGCCAGGCTCTCCCTGTGGGTTACGGCGAGGGCTTCTCTCCAAGGGCGATCCCAGCCCTCAAAATCGTGCTTTTGCTCTGCAATTCCTGCTGGAGGAGCTGCTCGGTCTCAAACCTTCTCAGTCTTGTTTTTCCATACCTGATGAGGGGCAGGGTCTTCCCCACCCACGTGTCGGTACCGGGGGGATCACAAGCGGTGTGGTCAGAGCAGAGGCTCAAGGCGAAGGAACTGGGGCTGGGCGCGATGTTCACTGTGTCGAGGTATCGGCACTGCAGTATTTCCACTGCTTATCTATCCCACTCCTTATGCGTTTCCACATTTTGTTTGAATTAGTTGGGATTGTTCCTTGCAGCGTGCATGGCTCTGCATTTGTCTACTTTGGATTTCATCTGCCATTGACTGGCCCATTCATCAAGCTCCCTTCGGTCCTTTTGAAGTTCCCTGTAGTCTTCTCTTGTTCTGAATACTCTATGTAATTTGGGTCCTCTGCCAGATTTTCTCATGACATTTTTCATTCTCCTTTTCCAGATCATTAATGCATTTCTTTAACCACCGGTATGAACACAGAAATTTGGGGAGCCTCCCCATTAATACTGTACCCTTCTGCAAGGTAGCCGTTATTAATACACATTGATTTGCCTCTTTGTTTCCGACCTTTAGAATTACTTTTTCCATTTGCTCTACAAACGTTTAATTTCTTTAATAGCCTCTCGTAAGGGACCTTGTCAAAGGGCTTTGAAACCCCAAACACATTATGTCAAGTAGTTCTCCTTACTTCACTCTTCTGACGACGGGAGAAAGCATCCTAGTAGATTAGAGGCATGAACTTCCTTTCAGGAAGCCGGGATGGATCGCCCCCCTCTTACTTAGTTAATTTACGTGTTTTAAAATTCAGCTTCTTACGAGCACCTTCATCTATAACCGCCGATTCAATTCTAGCAGCCTTAAAAAGAGACGCGTCTGTACGTCTGCTGTTGAGCAGGCAATTTCCATCGCGGGCTCTTTTGTTGGCAGCTGGGTCATTCCTCGAGTAAGAGCCGCCGGAGCCTTTGGGTGTTTCCCTTTGAACTCCAGCAGCTTTGTGCTGGACGGCCTGGTGCAATCTCCACTCTTTTTTATTTTTTTTGGCATTTCTCTTTGTAGAAATCCTTCATTGTTATCACCTGGAAATAATAGGTCTCTCCCTGCTGTCCCTGCTAGCTGCAGCGGGTTGAAAAGAAACCTTCATCCGTGCTTCCGCAGCGCCTGCCCTAGCCGTTCCCATCGTGCCGGCGATGCGGGCAGGTCGAGTCACGCCACGGCGCGAGGAGGAGGAGGATGGAGCCGATAAGATCCCATCCGCAGCTGCTCTGGCTCTGTTAAGGTACGGGGCAGGAACCTGTTCCACCCGCCGCAGCGTGATTAATGCTGCTTCGCGCCCATGAATCATTTTCGCTGTTGTGTAAGGTTTACGCCGCCGGAGCGGCAGGGCTGTATTTCTGCGGCTTTTATAAAGTCCTGCACAATTTATACGTGCTGCTCCTGCGCCGAACCATTTACACTCCTTATTCAAGGCGTTAGGATTTACACTCCCTTTACTGAGACCTGTGGAAATTGTGCTGCTGATGGAATGATCCCGGGGCCGTGGCACTATTTATTGTTATCAGAAACAATTCCACCCCGCAGTGATTTCTGACCACGAGAAAGGGGAAAACGCTGTTTTCTCTCCAACACCAATATCCATGAATCTTTAAACAGGAGGAATTATTTCCCCGAACAGCGAGCGCTTGTGAAGACATTTAACTTTAAGAATATGTGACAGCTCATCAGAGGAGGAAGTGAAATGCTTTTGGGGAGGCGGGGGAGCACCGAGGGCGGCGGGAGCTCGGGGGAGCCCTGGGCAGCTGCCAAGTGGGGCGATCGGCCCCGGGGCTCCAGCCCCTGCCGTGGGGGGAGCTCCCAGCACCGCACCCCTCCGGGGCACCAGCCCTTTAAACAGCGAGCGGCGACTTCTGCCTGGGCTTCTCCAGACAAACCTCTTGCACCAAATTACCTGTCTAGCTGGGATCTTATCTTGGTGTTTATCACTGCCGCCTCTCGCTGTCAGCACTGTTTATAGGCAGGGGAACCGAAACCCTATGCTAAGAAATTTCCTCCTCCTCCTCCTCTTTTCTTTCAAATCTGCATCTGTTCCAGACTCCCTTTCATTAGAGACCACATGAAAGCCAAAATAATCCCAGGCTATCAGGCACAGAAACCTTTGCAAGGTAACCTCCCCTGTGCTGCACACTCTGGGGTAAATATGGCACGCCCTGGCTGGGGAGATTTGTTGGGGTCCAGCCCATGTCCTGCCCCACCTGCATCCCTGCTGGGGGTGCCTGCAAGACCCCCAGCACCCAAGGGCTGTTTGTAGGGCTGTGGTGAAGATCTGGGCTGCAAAGGAGCACTAGACCCTGAGGGTATCATCCTGCTTCCCAGTTGTTGTAGGGATGGTGCCCAGCCAAGCCCTTGGGGCAGCTTAGGGCACAGGGTATGTGTTTGATGCATTTTTTACTTTTTTTTAACCTGTTGTAAAACATTTGCAGAGTTACAGCGGGCTGTTAAGAGCAGTGTTGGGGAGGGAGGAGCGGGCCTGATACCGATTAGGCAGGAAATGGCTCGGCGTGGATGGCATCCATATGGGAGAGCTGATAGATTTGGCGTCTTGCAGGCATCGCTTGATGGATCCACTGATAACCTGGCAGCAGAACAGACCTGGGCTCTCTGATTCTCTGCCAGCAGCTCAGCCGAAGCCTGCTCGGTCGGCCTTCGTTAACACCTTTGTGGGCTGGGAACGTGCCGCCCTGCCCCGGGGGCCAGTGGCCCGACGGTCCCCGGGGACCCAGGGGCTCAGCCGGTCCCCACGGTGCTGCCTGCCAGGGATGCTGCTCAGGCTCCTTCCCTTTGAAGGCTGGGCGTGAAATCTGGTAGGAGTTTAGGGAGGCAGGAGGGCAGCGTGCAGAGCAGCCTGCGTCCTTGGGATGAAAAAAGCTACGTTTTGCAGCTCTGGAAAGAATCAGCGGGTTTCCATGCTGGGCTCCTGCCTTGCATTGGAGACAGATGGGGAGCGCAAACACAGGGAAGGCGGCCGGTTTCTCCCGCCGTGCCAGGGCTGGCTCACTCCTGGGTGCTGCTCTGCGTCTTCCTCGTGTGGTTTAATTTCACGGCGGCCTCTTGTGCAGCTCCGTGCCGCCTGGAGGTGGGGGACAGCTGGGGGTCTGGGTGGCCAGGAGCCCATTGCGTCCTGCTCCACTCTGCCTCTGCCTCCTGGAGGCAGATGGAGCCTCCGTGGAGGCTGGCAGCAAGAACAAGGGGCGTTCAGGGGAAAGCAGAGATGGAGCAGGGTGCCCTCACTTGCTGGAAGTGAAGCAAGGTGGAGAAAATGGTGGTGTGCTGGAGGCGGCGGCGCATCACAGAGAGAAATTGGAGGGGACGCTGGAGGTAGCAGCCACCCTGTCTGTTGGCTGGTGTTTTGTGCTGCTGAGGGTCCACAGCCTCCTTCACCAATCCTTGTCTGTGCTAATAAAATGCAAAGTATGAGACCGAGCCCTGGTGTGGCTCTGCAGGAGGCAGAAAAGGCTTGCACAGGCAGGATCCCCTGTTGCGTGGCTAGATCTGGGTAGCAGTTTTGGGGAAAACCCCCGTCAGGACAAGCCGTGCTTCCTTCTCTGCTCCTGGGCAGGTCCAGGGGCAGCGGGGAACCTGGTCCATGCCATGCCCTTCATCCCTTGCTTCTGTACCACCCGGTACCCGTGGGGTCCCTGCTGCAGCAGGGTGCAGGGTGACCATGCTGTGGGTGACAAGTGTGCGCTCAGTGCAAAACCAAGCTCTGGTGGTGGGAGGTGGTGTACATAATGACTGCTGTAAAGCTCTCTGCGGTTATGGCCTGTTTGATGGCTAAAATCCCATCCCTGAAAGCCCCGGCAGCCCTGTCGGTTACTGGTTGTGGTGGTTGCAGGGCAAGTTCAGTGCTACAGCGGGGTCACGGCTCCTCAGCTGCGTGTCGGGCCTGTAATTTCCCTGTGGTTATTTCCAAGATAACTTATTTCAGGTTTTTATGATGCTTACAAATTGGACAACATCTTAAAGCATATTTCAGGCCCAAACTGGTTTTAAATGTGTGTGATTTTACAGGGAGGTGTAAAATATTTTTAAGCGTTGGTAAATTTGGGGGGATGGGAGCTGTGGGTGGGTGGGGAGGGAGGGATGGTCCCCAACCCCAAAAGATTTTTGGAGAGCACTGGGAGCCTGCCCTTGGTGAGAGCTGTGTGGGGGCACCCGGTGCATGTCCCAGCTGTGTCCCCAGGGGCTGCACTCATCCCACGGGGTGCTGGGGCAGAGATGAGGCAACCCCATGAGACTCCTCCGCTGGGTCCTCATCCTGTCCTGTGACACCGGTGGCTTGGGGAGGGTGCAGGCTGGACGGGCAGGGGGTGGGAGAGGGCTGTGAGGTCCCTCCTGCTGCCTGGGGCAGGTGTGTGGTCTGGCAGGGGCAGAGCAGCTTCGAAACCCAAGGTGGAGGAGCAGTCCTGGGCTCGGGGTGGTGACGTCTGGATGAGCAGAGATCTCGGGATGGGTGGGAGACGCACAGACACGGCACCAGCCTGCCCACATCCTCCGCGGTGCCTGGAGCAGGCGGGGCTTTCTGCAGGTATTTGCATTTGCAGAAATAACACTGGCTTCTCGCCCTGCCCTTTCATCAGGGTGCCGGGAGTTCGCTGAAACGCAACACCAGGAAAGGCCTGGGATTTTGGCTGGCTGTTCCAGGCACATAAGGAAGGTGTTATTGTCAAGTGCTCCCTCTGTCCTGGTGGAGAGGTGCTGTGGGCAGGGAGGCCAGAGGAGCCCCCAGGCCAGGCAGGATGGCAGCAGAGGCCAGGGGAGGCCAGGTGAGCTCTCCGCAATCACAGCGGCGTTGGCGGCCGCCACCGGTCTCATCACCGCAGCCCACGTGAGCTCTTCTGCTTGCCTCCCTTCCAAAAAAAGCAACCTCCAGCCCACGGGGAGAGCAGAGCCGTGGTGATGAGGCATCGTCTCCTCGACACCCACCCGCCCGGGCAGCCAGCCCAGCCGCCAGCGCCAGCCCCTGGGGTGGGGTGCACGGGGCGGGGAGGGGGGACCCAACCACAGCCCCCAGCTTCCTCATGGGGAGGCCACAAAGCACGGCCAAAAACCTGCTTTTCCTCCCGGATATTTACCCCCAGCTCCTCTCCAGGCCAGGGGGCCACCCCATTTCTTGGGGCAGGGACCCCGGCATCCGCGCACCGGGGTGAGCACCGGACCCGGTGGTGGGAGAGGGGAGAGCGTGGGGCTGGGGATGCCGGCTGTTGGTGCGCCATAAGGAAGTGATTGAAGCTTTCACGATCTGTTTAACTGGTGACATATGTTTCCTGCAGGCGAGGCGGTGCGCTGCATGCCGAGGTACGGCCGCTCTCGCCCATCCCGGCCCATCCCTGCCGGCACACGGGGAAGGGATGGCCCCAGCCCCTCCGGTACGGCCACGGGGCCGCTGCTGCCTGTGTGGGAAGGGGAAATTGCCCGCGCTGCAGAGGGAAATACACATGAGGAGAGCAGCCCTGACACACACGGAAAGGCGTTTCTCTGGTTTGAGGCGCCGTGGCCAGGAGGCCCCGCTGCATGCGCGGTGCTGGGGACGGGGGGAGGCGGAGATGCGGCGATGGCTGCGCTCCCCCTGCTTGCAGGGGGGTCCTCCCCTCCGGGTCTCATCTCGGCTTTCATCACTGTAACATCAGAAAAACCAGCAAGGGCAGAGCCATACGCTGCGGAAAAGGCCTAATTGCTCAAACAATCAAGCCCAGGCGAGGTGTTCCTCTCGATTCGGCGGCAGACGCAAGGGGCTGAGAGCTTTCCTGGGGCAGCTGGGCATGAGACTCAGCACCCTGCTGCTGGAGGGGTGGCCAGGGGGGCTGCACGGGGACAGGGAACACCAGAAAATCCTCCAGAGGGGAAAATCTTTGTCTCAGACCAGCTTTGGATCCTTGTGGGTATGGGGCAGCTGCAGGCAGGACTGGGAGTGCTGGGGATGCTGCAGGGCAGGCAGGCTGGGGAGAGCCCTGAGGCCAGGAGCAGGAGGGGTCGGATGTTGGGGATTTGGAAGCAGCTGGTGGCTGGAGCAGATCCTCGGGGATCAGCAGGGTGCTGCGAGGGGCGGTTTGCCCTGTCGGGTTGCTGTCGGAGGCGGCAGGAGGGCAGTGCTGCCGCATCTCCCTCTGCAGCGGTAATTGGAGCCACGTGGAGGCCGGGCTGGGGCGAAGGCACGGAGGCAGTGAGACCCAGGGCGAGCGGCGTGGGGGCCCCAGGGGGGCCGTGGTGGCCAGCAAGGCTGCCCCTGCCCCGTGCAGCCTGGAGCCTGGCCAGGATGAGCCTGGAGCCGCATTTGAGGCCGAGGTTGTAAACTCGGCGTGAGAGCAGAGGGAGGAGGAGGGAGGGGAGGCTTTACGGATGAGCTGAAAGCCCCAGGGCCTCCTCTGTCATTCTGTGGGGCCAGGATTTTCCCCTCCGCGCCAGCAACCTGCAAAGCCAACAGGAAAGGGAGAGATTGGAACGGGGCTTCCCGGCCCTTAACGGGGATTTGGGCTTTAAAACGCAGTCATCTTTAGCTCGCAGACAGCTTCCTGGCACAAACGGGGTAACGCCGGGTCACCAGTTATGCTGTCGCCATTCCCGTATGCTCTAAACTTGGGGTGTTGTGTCCACCTCTGCAGAGGGAGCGTTTCTTGCTCGTCGTGTGCTTTTCCAG
Organism: Anser cygnoides; assembly: GCF_040182565.1. Classification (NCBI taxonomy): domain Eukaryota; kingdom Metazoa; phylum Chordata; class Aves; order Anseriformes; family Anatidae; genus Anser; species Anser cygnoides. The sequence goes on along the minus strand of NC_089881.1, from coordinate 17,811,835 downwards.
CACGGAAGGGTGATTTTAGAGAGGGACTCTCGTGTTCCTCTGAAGTTCTCTTAGTGCTTTCATCCCCGTGTGCATATCTGTAGGTTTAAAATCCCTCCTTGTACTAGGAAGAAGGACTCGTTGCCTGCCCAGCACCCAGGCTCGGGAGCAGGTTTGTGCCCAGAGCTCTGGGAGGGCTGCATCGACGTGCACGTTAGCTATAGCACGGGGTGCCGTGGGGCCTCGGTGCAGGTGTTCGGGCTGCTGGGAAGCCGGTCGGAGTCGATAAGGCACCTCGAGCCCGGCTGCCTGCTGGCGGGTTGCTTTGTTTGGGGTTGGCGCTCCCCCAGCGAACCTCCACAGCCAACATCAGCAGCGAGCAGAGCTCCCGTGCGCCGGGGCTGCTGCACCCCACTCGCCACAGCCGAGGCTTTCTCCAAAGCCAAGCGCGGCCCCAGACACCCCAGCCCTGTGTTCGTTAGCAGATAGCCAAGGCTCGCCCGTGCCTTGCCCTGCAGTTTTTTTCCCAGCCGCGGATTACCTTCCCTCGCTACAAATCAGCACTGACTGTCTCCGTGGTTTTGGCATCAGCCAGGTGCCTGGAGCACGTCGAGCTGGGGCTGCGGGGGGAGGAAAGCACCGGGGCAGGCGGCGGGGATGGAGCAGGTGAACGCCGCTCCTCCAGCTCTGGAAAAAAAGCTCCCACTTCTGACCAGGGCAGCCCACGCAGGGAGAGGCAGCATTATTTTTCCCAGCGGCGCGGCGGCGAGCCCTGTGGTGCCGCGGCCGTGCTCGGGTGCAGAGCACCGGGGTGCCCTCCCAAAATCTGCTTCCCGCTCCCCAGCACGCGCCGAGGCTGCCCGCGCCGCCAGCCTCGCTGCGACCGCTGGAGATGCCTAAATAATTCATTAATGGTTTGGGGAAACGAAAATATTGTGCAGTGAGTAATTGCTTGCGAGTGACGTTTGGCATTGCTCAAGCAGGTCCCGGGCGGCCTCGGCGGAGCGGTGCTGGTAGTGCTGAGCCCTGAGTGCTGCGGAGGGGAGCGGCCAAGAACAGAGGACGTTGGCACGGTGCCACCAGGGCCCCTCGGTAAATCTGTCCCCAGCTCCACCTTTCCCTGTGCAGAGCCACACCGGTGCCACCTGGAAGGGGCGCAGGGGCCGGGGGAGGAAGCTCCCCCAGGTTGGTTTTGCAGCGAGCTATGCAGATTGTTCCCTCTGATTTTTTTTTCTTCTTATTTTTTCTTTTTCCCTTCTATATGAACTTTCCTGCCTCCGGCTCCGTGCAAATGCGAAGGCCTCCTGTTACCGGGGAAACTGGTGCGGGATGGCAGCGTGGGCTGGCGGCACGGGATGGAGAGCGGCTGGACGCTGCGGGGGCTCTCGGGGCTCGCCCCCACGATTTGCTCTGTGCTTGTGTGAGAGTGGGCAGGGGGAGCAGCCCAGCAGGAGGGGGTCCTCACCTGGAAGCCAGGGGGGTCAGCAAGCGGGCAGCAGCGTGGTGGCCCCTTTTCTTCCTGCAGTTCTCAGAGGCAGGGAGAGCCCAGCAGCGCCGGGGAAAGGCTGGGTACAGGCTCAGAGCATCCTGTCCCTGACCCTGCAGGAGCCCCGTGCTGATAGCAGTAACAAGGGACTTTTGTTTTGCTGAAGGGGTCTGGGAAACGTCCCCGGCTGCCTGTCCATCCCTGGCGTATCGCAGCTCTGGGGGCAGCAGGATGAAGCCAGGGCTCTGGCTCCGTGTGGGCGCCCAGAGCAGGGGGAAGCCCCCGTGCCACCCTGAGCGCTGGGTGTGATGGGGACGGGAGCTCGTGCCCCAGCGCTCAGCTGCGGCTCGTGTGTGCTCCTGCAGGCAGCACGTGCTGCATCCCCAGCAACCCCTGCTTGTTACTCTATTAAATTTCCATTTTAACATGAAAACAGCTGGTTTCATGGTACCTCTAACTGTGTTATTTACACAGTCATGCACACAATCCCTGCTGAAAATCGCATTACTCACTGCATCGGCAGCCCTTTGTCTGGCAGGTACCGAGCCGGCGGCTGTGGCAGTGACACCGGCAGCTCCAGGCAGGGAGCAACCCATGGAGCCGCTTGTCCTGGGCACTTCTGGTCAAACCTGGGTGATTCGGGGGAGGCAAATCCATCCCAAAGTGCTCCAGCTCCGTGTGAACCTGCCTCCATCCGCACCACCTTGCAGTGCCCTGCAGACCCAGCTCTCCGTGCTGCCGCTGAGCCCCGGGGTCGGGGTAGCTGATGCACATCAAGGGGCAGAGACGATGACTGCTGGCCGTGCTCAATGGTGCTTTGTTCTTGGCCCAGGAAGCAGTGAAAATCCTCCCGCTTTGAAGCCCAAGGAGGCCTTTTTATTGTATCCAGGACTCCTGGAAAAAGGGAACTGCAGGCGCTTTCCCATAAGGCAATGAAAAGCTCTCCTGCCTGAGACCGCAGCAGCTCGTCACACGTGCGAGCAGTGTCTGCCTGGCCACTGGAAAACACTGGTTATAGTGGTGCACATAGCTTGGAGTTGGCAGAGCCGGGGTGTTATCCCGTTGACCTTGCACCCCCTGCAGAAAACCATCCTATTTTTTGGGAGGTAGGGTCCTCATCCTGCGCCTCCTGGGTAAAGCACGTGGCAGCATCCCGATGGTGAGCACGTGCCCAAAACCTTGAGGAGATGAGGATGGTTTTTGGGGCAGGAGCTGCCCGGGGACTGGCCGCCCTCCTGCGTCAGCTGCATGGGCACGGGACGTCCTCCCTCGCGCAGCCCCGGCCGGGCTGGGAAGCTCCTCAGCGGTGAGGCTGCCCTAATTAGTCCGCTTAATCTTCCCCCATAAATCACTCCTCCCCATCCCCTGCAGACTATCGGCATCATCTGAAGCCATTAGTTAATTTAAACCCGGGAGTTCACACGTTCGCTTATCGGCAGCCATCTCCCCTCCCGCTACGCCCTGCTCCCCTCTGCCTGCTGGGTCTCCCCGCTTTGAAGCGGGGCCGTGCTGCGGGCAGGTGGGAGCGCGGCGGCTCCCTGCCTGCCGGCGGCTGCGAGCTGGGAGCCCGCTCCCTGCGCTCCCCCCTTTTTTTTTTTTTTGAACTTCTCCTCTGACTCACCCTTTCCATTTGGTGTCTCCACCTTTGTTTTACAAACAGCGGCTTGCCCGGCTGCTGGAAGGAGCAGGCGGATCCCAGGCTGCCAGCAGAAGCGGCTGCGGCTTCCCCGGCTGCGAGCGGAGACCCCCGCATGGCTGCAGCCAGGTGAGAGGGGCTGGCAAGGGCGGGGGGGGACAGGGGCTGGGGAGAAGCCTTAGGAATGGGGGCTCACACCAGGGATCCCTGCTAACACCTTGTATTTCCCATTGTGGGTTGTATGGCCTCACCGCTGTCCTGCTCCAGCGCAGGGTTTGGGTGGGGAGGAGGGAGGGAGCCCCACTCACCCTGGGACCTGCCCTGGGGCTGCTCACGAGGATGCTCTGCACATCCCTCCTCCGGTGACCCAAAATAGCTCTCTGGGGGCCGCATTTGTGTCCAGAGCACCCTGATAGTGCCGCTTTAAAGCCTCCCAGCTGCTAACCAGGCAGTCCCACAGCCAGGAGGGGATGGTGCCTGTGTCCCCTGGCTGGCTTTGTGGCCATCCTCTTCCTCTCTCTTGCAGCAGGGAGGGAGAGGTTTGAAGGGGGAGCTGCCACCGTGTTTGGTTTTGTAGTCCAGGCTCTGGATTTATTGCTTCCAGGTCCTGGTGTGTTTGTTTGTTAAACGAAAGGCGGCTGGGTGATCCTGGGTTCCTCCCCTCCACCCCCCTGTGCAGCCCAGAGGGGGTCCCTCTGCCCTGGGACCGTGCTTCCCATCACAGCTCAGACGCCTGGTGGGGCTGTGCAAGCAGGGGACACGTAGGTGTGGGGCGATGCCCCTGTTCAGCCACTAAAGCTGTGCCCAGGGCAATGGGGCGGCTTGGGGCAGGTGCTGGCTCCACCCTGTCCTCCTCCAGATGCGCTCCTGGAGGAAGGCTGCCTGCAGTCATCCTCCTCTGGTGCGCTCCGCAGCCGTGGGGAAGAGAGGAGCCCCTGAAAAAAAGGGTAATTCGGCCAGATGCAGGGGACAGGAGGTGTGAGAGATGGGAGGAGAAGCCAGTGGCGCCCTTTCCTCGGGTTTACAGCGCAGAGCAACAGCTCCAGTTAGACGGGAACTTCTCAGCAGGATTAACTCTGAAACCTAATGACAACGGTCAAGTGTCTGTGGTGTCTGTGTCCCCGCCGCTCGCCCTAGGAGCTCGCTTGTGCTAATGAGCTTTAGCAACAGCGCTAGATTTGTCTGTTAGAGCAGTCTTTGGGGATCGAGAAGTAAGTGTTTGAAGATGCAAATACCCTGTGAGACATCCAGATTCAAATGTCTTTTTTTGTTCTTTAGCCTGGAGTCCAGGGATAAATAAAGGAAGTGAAGAGAGCCTCCAGAATGCTGGACAGAAAACCTTTTAAAACGAAAAGACCAAATAAAGTGAAACCACAAATATTTTAATATTTTTTTTAAGCTTAAAGCTGCTGGACGATTGGGACAATTACAGAAACTTAGCATCCTCGCAGGTGTTCTGGGTGCTCTGCTCAGAAACACCAGCACCCACCAGCCAGCAAAAGCTACGAGTGGCAACAAAAAGCCTCAAACACATCCCGAAATCGTGGGAGCAGCCGGGCTGGCAGCAGGATCCTCTCCAGCCCCCGATCCTGGTGCAAGGACAGGGAGTTGCAGCTCGGACGCAGAGATGCTGAGAGAATTCACGCCCCGAGGCAGGTTGGGTTTTACCTCCCATAAGTCTCCTCTTTTTTTTTTTCCTTTTTTTTTTTTTATTTTTTATCATTTTAAAGCAGGAGTAATAAATGCTAAAGATGCATATGGAATTTGAATATGAATGATAAGAACAGCTGTGTATATCTATTATGAATGAACATAAACAGAAATGTATAAACTGAGATTTTGGGGCTTTTGGAAGAATTAGTGCCTTTGTTCCTGGATTTTTTTCCTATCAAAGTTTGAACCAAAGCCCATTAGCCTGGACTTTCCCGCAGCCGACCAAGCCAGGAGCTTCATTTTGTGCTGGCTCCGAGCCACACCGAATTCTCCTCAACAGCTCAGTGAGCCCTAATCCTAACAAATTTACCCAGAGAAGTGGTTCTCTTATTACACAGCCTAATTTGAACGCTTTCCAAGGTTAATTTCTGTTCCCTCTCCCTCCAAACGCGCCTGCCCCTCCAGAGTCGGCTCCCCCCATCCCGGCCCCCCCAGCTCCCTGTTAGTGCCAGCCCGGGGGGAGCAGCCCCAGCCCTTCCCTTCCCTGCTTGCCCGCGATCGTTTTTAAATGAGAAAATAATGCACTGTGCGTCCCCGGGTGCGGGGTCTGCCCGCGGGGTTTCCTAATGCTAAGCCACTTCCTTCACAAATTAATTGCAACTTTCGCTGGGTGAAAATAGCCCTGGAAGCCCGCTCCCCACGGGCTCTTCCTCGTGTAGTATTACTCTGTTCATAATCTGATTCCTGCGACTCTTGTTTCTTCCTTCCACCCCCTCTGCGGCCGCCCCCTGGTGCGATGGAGCCCACAAGGGCTTTGTGCTGCCCACGGGGCATCCCTGTGATACCCACGGAGCATCCCTGCGGTGCCCAAATCGCACCCCTGCGGTGCCCAAAGTGCATCCCTGTGGTACCCACGGAGCATCCCTGCACCAGGGGACTGCTGCTGCCACCATGGTGTCCTCCCCGTAGGTCCCATCCTGCTGCCACGCTGCTGGGTCACTTGCTGCTCGCTGTCCCCAGTGCTGATGGCCTCTGCTTCCTCTCACCAAGCGAGTACCCGTGTTTGATTATTTTGCTCCAGGCGCATCGGCTGCAGGTATCAAAGCGGCGCTGCGTCTTGTCTCCTGGCCGTGAGAGGGGCTTCACGGTGCTGATTTCGGGCTGGGAGACAGGGGTGGGCTGCTCGTGGTGGGGGATGGAGGGGCTGGCACAGCAGAGGCCTCCTGGTCAGCACTGTGATATCAGCCTTAAGTAATGGGAATAATAAAAATAATGTGGTCTGGAGGGAAGGAGAGACCAGGCTGCATCCCAGTGAGGTCGCACGGATGCATCAGTGTGTTAATTTGCTGGAAATTATTTTGAAGGGAGAAAAAAAAAAAAAAACATAAAGTTGAGGTTGAAAGTGAGTAGAGACAATGATGTGGGACAGCAGCAGACCCCCAAAGCCACGGAGATGCCCTGTGCCATGGCCACCACCAAGGTCCTGCAGCACGGAAGGCGAAGCTGCTCGGTGTGGGACGGGGCCGGTGCCTTGCCACGAGGTTTCCTGCAGCCGAGCACGCTGCCTGGCTCCAAGGGGCGGGACGCTTCTTTTGGGGATGGCCGGGATTTACCCAGAGCCTCGATGGCAAACGCTGGAACAGGAAGTTTCGGGAGGGAAATAAAACATGCATACCTCGGGGCTTGAGGCAGTGCTCCGTGCCAAGGCAGGAAAGAAATTTGTGCTGCCAATAGAGAAATAACTGGCGCTACACCAAGGCAGGGCCAGGACAGGTTGGTGGGGCCGGGAACTGCTTGGGAGCTAGGGCAGGAGGGGAAGGGGTTCTCAGGGGGCCAGGAGCCGGGCTGCAAGCCTGGGGCCCCCCAGGTCCCCGAGCAGCGGCCGTGCTGCGCGTCCCCGCGCCCGGAGCTGTGCGTTGCTGCTGGCCCAGGGCCAGGCACGGGGCTCCTGAGAGAGCGGCGGGGACGGCTCAGACCCTGCGCAGCTCCCAGCCATCCCAGGCTGGAGCCCCTCCAGCAGTCCCATTCCCGCTCTTCCCCGACCCTGCCTCCCCTCTCAAAGCAATTTGACTTTTATAGTAATAACTTCTGAACCCTGGATTGGGGCCGTGCCAAGGAAAGCAGCAGAAAACAATGTGATGGGCCTCGGCAGGCGCGGAAACTCCGACGACTGAGACCAGCCCTAAAATAACTTTCATGCGATTGTTATTTATTCTGGGAGAAAGTTCGTTCATTCAGAATTCAGGAGGGAGATAAAGCGGCGCAGGCTCCAGCTGCACGGAGGCAGCACGGGCGCCTGCAGCCTCTGGTGCCACGCGCTCGCCGTGTGCCTGTGCCCTGGTGCCAAACCAGGCTCTGTTTTTTGGGGGGTTTGTTTAAGGGTATTTGGGGTGTGGCCGGTTGACCGAAAGTTCAGGAGCTGGGGGCTGTGCTGCCTGTGACCCCCTCTGTGTGTGCTGGTGGTTTGGGCTGGTGGGCACGTTGGGCTCAGCACCATCGCCTTGCGCACGCGCCCTTGTGTTGGTGCGCTTGAGCCGCTAGCAGCAAGTGTGAGCAAACAGGGCAGGGAACACAAACAGCATCCAGCAGCCGGTCCTGCTTAATCTCACCATCCCTCAGCTTTTCTTCATGTTTCTTTGCAACAGATGGCTGGAGAACTGCCCTGGGAGCAGCGCACGATGGAGGTGCGCCGGAGCCGCGTGCATTGTCCCCACCTGCTGAGGCTGGGCACGCGTCACCCCGATTCCTCTCCCGGCCACCAGCTGCCGTGGCTCGGGGCAGCATCGCCACCCGCCCTGCACACCGGTGGATTTCGGAGGCTGCTGTGCTTTGGAGAGGGAAGAGCCTTGTGCATGAGGACAGCACAGCTTGCCCAGGTTGCCTCCCTCCTCGTGCTCCGTGCAGCCCGAGGGACTTTGCGGAGCGTCACGTAAGGATTTTGCTTTGGGGTTTGTCTCTCGGATGTGCCGAGGAGGCGAAGCTGGGGCCCTGGAGCTGCAGAGCCCCAGCCGGTGGTGCCAAGGGGAGAGATTCAGTCCCGTCCTTGTTCCTGCCTGCACGAGGGGAGCACCAGTCTACATTTAGCAATGCCAACAGCCCGGAACTATACAAACTGCCCCTCTCCTGTGGCCACTGAACACCAAGAGGAAAGCCCCCATCCTGCCGGGCAGGGAATCCAGCATGCTGGCCCTGGTCCCTGCTGCTCCTCGCCTCCCACGGCTGCAGCTTTCCTGGGGCTCCTGGGCTCCGAGCACCTCATGCCATTGGCAAGCAGTGCCAGGTGCCACCAGCCATTTTTACAGTGATTGCGTTTGTTTTCCTTGCACAGAGCAAGCCTGGCTCCTGCTCACTTGGCTCCCGACTGGCCAGGGATGGAGAGGGGAGCGGGATGGGGGACAAGGAGGTGCCTTCCCCTGTCCTGGAGTTCAGATTGCAAACCCAAACCCTCCTGGGCAATCCCGCAGCTCCCATCAGAGGTGGCTGTGCCCCGTGGCCCTTTCTGCAGCAGGAGGCTTGTCGGCCTTGGGGCTTCTCCGTGAGGCCAGGCTGGGCTCTGGTGCCAGATCTCCCCGCTCGTCCCCTGCATGGGTGGCATCTCCCTCTGGTTCCTCCACGGCCTGGCTGTGGCTGTTGATTGAGTCGGCCCAGAAGTAACGTGTTTGTGATGATGATGTGATGCAGTGACCCTTAGCTTCTTCATTAAAACGTGTACGTGTAGATGTGGGTTTTGCAGTTATGAATGTAATTCCACAATCCACTTAGGAGCCAGTAATTTTCTGGCTGAGGTGGGAAGCTGCTGACATCGTGTGATACATGACTAGATTGATTGTATTTACTTACCCTTTAACCTAATAAAGAAAAATAATGTTCCTTCATCTCACTAATTCTCTATAAACTCGAGCGTTGCTTTAAATCAGCTGGAAGAGCAGGCGCTGAACCTTAGCATCGCTGGGGCAGAAGAACGGGGAATCCCCTGCCTTGAAAACCAGCAGGCAGACCCAACCCCCAAGCCATTTTCCTGTTTGTTTGGTTTGTTTTCTTTTTAAAAAAATAAAAAAATAAAAATAGGGAGGGTGCCTGCTCCCTGCTCGGCTTTGTCACCCCAAAGCCCTGCTTGGTGCCCACTGCTCCGTGTCCCCCCCCAGGCCCTCTGCAGCCCCCCAGGTGACCTGAGCGCGGGGTGGCCGTGCGTGCTGCTCTCGGGGAAGGCATTAACCAATTTGCTGCTAATCGCCTTATCGGCAGCAAAGCCAAGCAGCTGCTGGCACAGCGCAGGGCAGCGGCTGGCCAAAGCAAACACCACCCGGCGCCCCAGGACACGGAGCACTTCAGAGGCAGCTGTGCCTGCTCTTGGCTTTCCAGGTCGCTGGTTTCCAACCGTAGCCGTCCAGTTTGCCTCTAGAAAGAAGGACGAGCACTGTGGTGCCAAGAGGGGGTGGGCAGAAGAGAAGCACAGGGCAAGCACAGGGCAGGGAGGGATGCAGCGAGGAGAGGGATGCTGTGGCTAAGGAGGGCTGCTGCATTGGCCCAAACCTGGGCCCACGCGGTGCCTGGGTGACCTTGAGCTCCTGCTATGGGGAACCAACAAAAAAATGGGGTCCAGGCTTGCCCAGCATCTGCTCTCCTCCACAGGGAGATCACACACAGGTGCTGAAGGACTGGGCTGGCTGCATGCTGCAGGCGGGCTGGCAGCGTGGCAGAGAGCTGGTGCTGCGGAGAGGGGCTGTGCATCCTTCCTGCCACCTCCTCCAGCCTCCTTTCCCAGCCAGCTCCAGGCACGGGGACAGCCCTCCTGGGGGGAAGGGATTAAGCAGAGAGAGCAATGTCACTAAAACACGGTTCCCCTCAATTACTCGCCCGCCCTCGGGGGAAGCATCGTGCCTTACTCACTTAGCGAGCTGTACGCTTGCAGATTTTTCAGCCCGGCTCAGCTGCTCTGACCTTCCCTGTAAGAAAAAGCAAGGCAAACAGGGTGAGAGCACGCACCCAGGGCAATAGCATCAGCATGTCACATTGCCCCGTGGCACTTGGCTGTGCACACGGTGGCGAGACCTGACCCAGGGCTGCACAAGCTGTCCTGGATGGGTTTGAGCAGCTCCAGCAGCCTCCAGCATCCACCGCCCCGCGCCTCCTCCCTGCTCCCACCACCCTACAGCCCCCGGGATTTCCCTGCTGACTCCTCCAGGACAGGATCCGACCTCGCTGCCTGCCCTCGGCCCCAGGATGCTCGCAGAAGTGGCTGGAGCTCGGGGTGGCAGGACAGGCAGTCGGAGAGGGATTTGGGGCAGTGGCAGCTTACCTGCTCGGCGGTGGTTTGTGTGCGGCCAGCGAGGGGCTGGGAATTGCCTTTGGAGGAGGGAGGGCTTGCTGGTGTGCTTAAAAATAACCCGCTTGCTTGTCAAGGTTATAAACAGGGAGAGAACAAATTGCCTTCCGAGTTGATTAAACCGCTCGGTGTAGCTGTGCACGCGGCGCTCTCCCGTATGACTGGGACGAGCCGGAGTCTATCGCATTAATTTGCGCTCTGCAGTTCCTGTGTTAATAAGGCCTTGATGAGCTGCCTCCTCTTACCCTTAATGCTGGCTCCGCCAAGCTCTGCTTGGCTGGCCCCGAGGCCTTCAGGGCTTTTTGTCTTTTAGAAACGTTGTGAAGGTTTTTTTATTGTTGTGTTTGGTGTGTTTTTTTTTCACCATTGTGTTGCTTTCGAGCAATGCCGTGTGCTGCGCTGCCCCAGTGCCGCCGGACCAAATCTCCAGGTTTCATGGGGTTCCTTTCCCCCAGTTTTTTTCCCCCATAAAAATAGGTGTGGGGAGCAAAACCCACCTGTGGCAAGAACTGCTCCCGGGCACAAATCTCCATCTATCCTCAGCGCTGGGCCGCAGCGCTCAGCATCTCCCTACGAGGCTGAGCCACGACGGGGTCTCCGTGCTTAAAAGAGGTTTCCAAATATAGGCAGCCCCTCTCCTCCCCTGCCCTCCCCCTCCAACTTTCTGGGAAAATCCCTTTCTGCCTAAAATTATCCAGATGTGCTTTACAGCTCGAGGGGAGTTTGTGGGAAAAATATGAGGTTAGTTGGATGAGACATTTCCTGAAATGTGGGGCTACGAGCTGGTTCCATTTTGCAGCAGCCCCACACCGCTCGCGCACCCGGCGCTGCGAGAGCTTGGCGTAGATAGTCCAGATCAGTTTTATCCTTTAATGAGAACTGGGGAGCGAGGGATTTTTTTTATTTTTGTTTTTAATTCGTACATTGTGTTTGGGAAAGGAAGAAAAGGATTTGCTAACCAGCACGCTGCGACCCGTGGCCCCGTGGGCATCCCGAGGAGCTGGCACAGCCCGGGCTCCACGTTGCCACGTGCACACTTGGGAACCAAACCTGGGGCCGAGCAGTGCAAAGTCCCCCCGACCTCACCCGGGAGCATCGTGGCCCAACGGACTGAGCCCTGGGTAGCCTCCAAGCCATTAATTAATTTTTAGTGGCGACGAACCAGTGGTTGGTGCAGGATTCTGGGTAGAGGCTTCATGTAAATTGTAGCAATTTGCTGGCTCTGCCACTCTAAATCCCGTCTAATTATACCGAGGGTAGCATCTGACATTAATTTGTTACAGTATTTGTGTACTGAGCGCTAGACATTTTGGGGACGAATTTAAGAGCAGCCTTCAGATCTTTGCCCTTGCAATCCGCTGTGAGTCGCAAACGACAGAATTTAGCCGTCTGGTTACCTGACTACGTTGGGAAATCAGTGATTTTGAAGTCCTAAATACTATTGTTTTTATCCGCAATCGTTTCGCAGCTGCAGAATTAGAGGCTGCATTCAGGCGACTTCGGGGAAAAAAAAAAAAAAAAGGAAAATTAGCCCTCTTTGCTCCTAGCTGCCCTTTTCAGCCTCTGATCTGTAAAATAAGACTGACAGCAACTTCCAGACCCTGGCAGCAAGGCACAGCCCGGGCCACGTGCCCACGGAGCGCTGGGGCGGGGAGGATGCCCAGGACCAGGCTGAGGACGGGGCCGAGCAGTGCCAGGTGTTCAGCCAGAGCTCTTTGAGGACATTACTGCTCTGCTAGATAAGAGAGATTCGAGGGATGCGCTATACTTAGGGTTTCAAAACACTCTCGGCATCATTGCAGATCAAAGAGGAACGGTGCAGGCAGGATCCCGGAATAGAAGGCAAAAGAGGGAAAAGATTTGGAATTTACTGGGGAAAAAAAAAATAACGCTGAAACCAGCGGCACGGTACTGACGGACTAAAAATAGCAAAGAAGGTATTAGCAGCGGCTGCGAGCTCACATTGGCGCTCAGCTCCATGCCGGGTTTGGGGAGCAGCCACCAGCGAGGCGGGGAGATGCCCGAGGGATCGCCGCGTAGGGACGGGGCCTCTGCTGCCCCAGGCGAGCCCCAGCAGCAAGGGGCAGCCACCAGCGGGTTTTAGGGCATGCCCTGTGCCCGCCGTGCCCCCGAGCAGCCCGTCCTGCCCCTGTGCACCATGGCGGGCTGTCCGTGTCCCATGGGCGGCTGTTTCCCGTCCCATAAAGCAGAACGTTGCTGCTCTGGCAGGATCCTATGCCAGCTGCCAGCAGCATCGGGGGCTCTGTGTGACCCCCTCCAGCCTGCTGTCCCCGGGGCAGCCTTGTACTTGTGGTGCTGGGGACAGGTTTGCCCCTTGCCACCCAGGCCAGCAGTCTGGCAGTGCCAGAGGCACCCGAAATGCAGCCCCCTCCCCAAATCAGGGCGAACCAGGCAGGGCTGGGGCAGCCCCTGTGGGACATCAGCCCCAGCTGGGTGATGCTGGGGCAGAGACCAGAGCCACACCAGCAGCCACCTGCAAGCGATTGGGGGCTGGGGGCCCTTATAAGCAGCAGGCGAAGTGCCCCCAGCTGGGTGTTTTGGCATTTTCCGGCCCCAAGGGATGGCAGCTTATGTTTGGGGGTGCCAAGGAGCCGGCCTGGCCACGCCACGCGCCGCCTGGTTTCCTCCTTGGCTGTGCCAGACCCTTCCCCGCCAGCTGAGCTTGAGGTGAGGCATTAGCGCTGGTATCTCTGTTAATATTAGCATGAAGCAATAAAGGTAACCTGATTGCGGGAAGGCAGGGAGACCAGAGGGTTTGGAGCCGTTCCGCAGCGCTGCTATTAGAGAGCTCCAAATAGGAGTTATTAAATTACTGCAAGGTACTGCAGGCTTCTCCTAACGGGGAGACTCCGGCTTGGCTCAGAAACTTAAGCTCTGGCTTGTTCAGGTTAATTAAAAGAGGGCTGGACACCTTCCAGGGCCTCGCTTCTCCTTTCTGATGGCCGCCCCCTCCTCGCCAAGGCTGCGCTGTGCCGTGGCACCGGGCAGGGTGCGAGCCCTGCTGCGGGGTGCTCCGAGCACCTCGGGCACCGGCACCAAGTGGGGGTGGCAGAGCAGGGGGGCCAGGGCTCATCCATAGCTTTCTGTGCTGCTCACCATGCAGGCAGCTGCTCTGCCTCCACCCCGCTGTGCCATCACCCCCTTCCCCAGCAAATTCCTGGCCCCTTCATAGGGGAAACTGGCCGCAAGCATCAGCACAGCTGAAGCTCTGGGTGAGCCACGGGGTGGGAGGGCAGCCGGGGTCCTCTGCTCCTCCTCCTGCTGCTTTGGGCTTGATGTGTTTCCCCACACCGCGCTCAGCTGCCCCTGCTGCTGTTTTGACTCCCCCCTTGGCCTCTGTGGGGATTTTTTGGCTGTTTTTCGGCCACCCCTCGCCCTGCAGCACATCACCTGCGAGGTGGCTGGGCTCTGCGCCTCCCATGCTGGCAGGGACTTGCAGAAGGGCTGGGGGCTGCGCTGACCTTCCTCCTCTTCTTCCTCCTCCCCGCATGGCTCGGCTTTCCCAGCCGCGGGGCGAGGAGAGGCTTATCCAGCAGCTCCTGCCCCCAAATCTCACCCTGACTTCAAAGCAAAGACCCCTCCTGGCCCACCCAGGAAACCCCCAGCCCCAAATTTCCACTCGGCAGGGGGGTGCCTGGGTTCGGGGTCAGCACCCAGGGGGGATGGAGGGGTCTGTCCCACGTCTCGCTCTCAAGGGACGTGGCAGGTGAGGTGGGGTCCCCGGGGCCACTGCATGCCACCGTCCCCACGCCTGCCCCAGCTGGGACTGGGGCTGGGCTGTCGGAGGCGCGGGCCCCACGTGTATAAATACCTCTCACAGCTCTGTCAGTGACTCAACCCCCCGAAACGCTTTTTTGGACTCATTTTCCCAGAGAGAGTTTAATGGGGTTTGTCGTGCCAAAACCCCAAGCTATGCCTCACTTTCATCCCCTAATGCAAGCCATATATCAAGAGACACTAACGGAGCAGGGAGGGTTTCTGACAAGGGGATCCTGGGAACAATCAGCCAATACCCCCCCTCCCCAGCCTCCCCCCTCCCCGTTTTATGCATTCCTGGTAATGTAAATAGAAAGGAGAGCGTTCGCAGCCCTCCTCGGACCCGCGCAGCCGAGGAGCCCGTCTGGGGACGGCGCCAGCAGCCTTGCAGGCAGTCTGCTCTCGGGGGCTTTGGCCGGTTCCTTTTGAAGTGTCTCGAGTGTCAGTGCAGCGCTGGGTCCCTGGGGAGAGGGTCCCCAGGGCCACCCGTGCCCCAGAGCATCCCTGTTCCGTGCCCATGGGGGCGCGGGGATGGGGAGCAGCAGGTGAGGGGGGGCTGCGGCTCAGCTGGGGTTGTCCCGGAGAGGCTTTGGGTGTGTTTAAATATCTGTGCTTGCTCGCTGTGCCTGGTAGAAAGGTGGGTTTTGGCTTTCCTGGAGGATGCAGGACGTGTATGGCACCGTGTCACCTGGCAGGGGACCTGCAAGCCAGCCTGGGCGCAGGGTTTTGTGCCCATGAGCTTCACTCACTGCCCTGGGAGCAAACCGAGCCCTCCCCAGCCAGGGTGAGGGAGCCCCAGTGAGCACACCTGAGCCTTCAAAGGGGGGGGGAAGCCAAAAAAACCTCCTTAGGGCTTCTTTCAGAAAGGCTCCTGAGCTTCAGCTCACCTCAGAGCAACTGGGAGGCTCCCCGAGGCTCACCTGCAGGAGGCCCCCGGTGGCTCTGCAGCTGGGACAAGGGACATTGGGAGCTGAGGTGCCACCAGCGCCGGTCCTGAGGCCACATCTGGGTGTGGAGGAGAAGGTGGTGCTGGCGGCCGCGATGCCGACGAGGCTCATGCTCCGGGAGTGGGGCAGGTGCCGGCTGCGGTGTCCTCGGGGAAGTCCCAGGCGAGCAGGAGCCGCCTGCGCTTCCCCCAGCCCCGCCGTCCTCCCGGCTCCCTGGCTGCAGAACAGAACACAACAAAACAAAACAACCCCCCCCCGGGGAGGGTTCGGCTCACTGAGCCAAGCGGCCCCCAGGAAAGGCTGCAGAGCAGGAAGGTGGGAGCAGCGCCAGGGCTGTGCGCGCCCCCCGAGAGAGCAGGGGATGGGATGGGGGCGAGTGGGCTTGGGATGAGGATGGGTCCCAGTGGAGATGGGGATCCCCTGGGGATGCTCTGCTTGTCCCCAGCCCACCAGGCAGCAGGGAGGGAGCTGTGGGGTGATGGGGCTGCTCCCCTCCATTGCCCCTGCAAGTAGGGCCAGCTGTGGGATGCCCAGAGCGGGGAAGGGGCTTGCCCACCCTCAGGTTATCTCCCCCCCGCTCTCCTCTAGGTGTTGGTAATTTGGCAAAACACGAGGAGGAGGAGGGCGGCAGCCTCCCCAGCAGCGAGCTTCCTCGTGGCCGCAATTAAGGCACGTATGGAGTTGGGAACAGCACCAAACCGACGCGTGGCTGAACCGAACCCACCGTGAGAAGTGTCACCCTGCTCCCACACAGGTGAGGGGTGTCCCCACGGGGGCAGGGGGGTCACTTTGTCCCCATCCTGCTCCCGATGGTTGTGTGAGCCTTGCCTCGTGGCTCCCCGGGCACCGTGCCGTCGGGTGGCACTGCTCTGGGTGCCCACGGGAGGTCCTGCGAGGGGCAGGTGACACTGGGTGGCCCTGGGGGACCCCAGGGAGCGCACAGGGGGCTGAGGGCATCTGCAGGGGTTTTATTTGCTGGGACCAGCCCTCTGTGTCCCTGAGGTTTATGAGGCCGCCGATGCGGCTGCTTCCTTGTGGGCTGCAGCAATAAACCTTGCCGGGGGGGTCAGAGGTGACCGTGAGTGCTCTTAAGCGGGCAAAAACGGTGGTCTGGGATGGAAACTGAACTTGTCGAGCCATAATCAGAACCAGCGGGGTTAAATTCCTACGGCTGAATGCCGAGGACTTAGCCTAAACATCTCCCCGGCGTAGCTTGGGCTGTCCCAAACAGGATCCGACCGCGTGTGGTTGTTTGGGCAAGGTCAGGGCTCGTGTGCCACGCGTCTCCTCTGCACGGACGGGCAGGGAAGTGGCGCTGGGGCCACTTGCGCTTCTCCATCTCGGAGCTTATTGCACTGGGTGAATGCCTCTGCACCGCCTGGGAGATCCAAAGCGACCCGCGGATGGATGCAGCCTTAACCAGCTCCCAGCTTCAGGTGTCTGCAAAGCGCGAGGGTGAGGTTGATCCTGGAAACCTGAGCCCTGTAATTGTATTTTTATTTTTTTATTTCTGCCTCGGTGATATCTGACAGGTTGGTTTGTTTGTTTGTGTGCGTGTTTGTAGTGCAGCTATCAAAGGAGGCCTCGGCAGCGATCTGCACAGCCTCTTATAAAAAAAAAAAAAAAAAAGGGCTTGCCCTGGAGCCAGCACCAGCTCCTCCACGTCGAGCTGCTGCACGCCTGGTGTGTGCAGCCTGCCCGGTGGCGGATCCGTGGCCTGTGCTACTGGGGACGGGGCAGGAGGCTCGGCCTCAGCCCTCCGAGCACCCACCTGGAAACAGCTCGGCCACCTCCTAGCGCTGCCAGGGCATCCCGGTCTGGAGCAGACCCCCCGATGCCTTTCCTCGGTTGTGGAAACACCCCAAAAGGACACTGGTGAGAGATGTGGAGGTGTGGCCACGCAGCCAAAGGTCCACGTGCTGCCCCCCGGGGCTGTCTTCTCCACGGACCGACCCCCATAGCAAGGTGGGGAGCCCTCGGCAGCATCCACCACGCGGAGCTGCCCCCCTCCCAGCACCTGCCCCAGCATCGCCCAGCGTGGTCCCACCTCGCCAGGTCCCGATTTCCACCTCCTGCCTGCAGGAGCAGCGTCGGTGCTCGCTGTGGTGAGAGGTTATCACGGGGCCAAGCCGGCGGCTGAGGGTTAGCGTCGGCGTGGTTTATTACGCTCATTAATGATGTGGAGAAGGCAGCGTGTTAGCAAAAAACGTGACATATTTAGGTTAGTTAAGGCTGGAGGACTCCGCCGTGGCAGGAATGGATTGCACAAAGATATATGACATTCACCATGGGCCCGTGCAAGATGATGCATTTGGATAGACTAATCAAGATAATTCACATATATTGTCCTAAATTAATTATAGCCACTAAGTACAAGCCCAACATGTCAATGCAGACAGCTCAATTAAGAGCTCTTATTCAATATATGCTGATGGTCAAAAGAGCAAAGAAAAGATTACAATGGGCAGAGAGCATGGAGCGAGGCGGTGGGAACGTTGCGGTACCGCTGCGTAAAGCAGCACAGCTCCGGCAGCGGAGGGGAGGGCGAGGATGGGCTCAGGGCAGCGTGGTCAGAGGATAAAAAGTCACAAATAGGGACCTGCTTCTGCCCTGCCTTCCTGATAGGCTCTTAAAAAATGGAAGACAGGGAGCAGTTGTTAAAATACCGAGGTACAGGGGGAAAGAACAGGGCTATCTTAAAAAGCAAGCACTGTGCGGGGCTGTAGCTCCGGAGCTGGTGGGGATGCGTGCCCCAGGGGAGGAGGTGGGAAAGAGGATGGGGATGTGCCTCGGGGGTGTGGGAAACAGGGAGAATGCTCAGGAAGGAGCTGCAGGAATTCAGGAAACCGCCCCGAGGGGCTCCGGAGCCTCCCTTGAGTTGGGGTCTCATTCTCGGGGGCACCCTGACACCGGGTGCCCTGTGGCCAGGTGCCACGTCTCGCCCCGAGCCCAGGGGCTGTTTTGGGAAATCCTCGGGCTGCTTTCCTTCCTCCAAGAACGCGGCCGGCATCATGCAATCTGTTTTCATTCCTATTTCATGAGATGTGAATAATTGATGAGAAACACAATGCAGGGGGGAGAAAATGAATACATATCTGTGTATACACACACGCACGCATACGTGGTGTGAGAGAGAGCTGAGGCTCAGACGTAGGGAGAGCGCTGCCCTATGGTGGCACTGGGCAGGGGCACGGGGTCACCTGTGGCAGGGAAGGTGGACGGAGGGGCTTGGGGGCTGTCGGTGCTGGGATGGGGGTGCTCGCTCCTATGGAGGGGAGGGCACAAGCAGGCTGCCCTGAGGGACCCCAGCATGGGGTACCTGCACCCGCCAGGTCGGGCAGGGGCACCCATGGGTGCGGCAGAGCCTGGCCCAGCACATCCTGCCTGCCAGCCGCAGGGTCAGCGGCTCCGGGTTCCCAGGTCTGATTTATCACCTTGCCTTTTTTTTTTTTTTTATTATAAATGGGTCATTTCCCATCCCGATCCCACAGACAATTGCAGAAGGCCCTGGCACCGCGCCACGAGCTCCTTTCAACTTCATAGCGAGTTCATCAAAGGCCCGAGACGCCATTTCCCCAAATAGTAAAAGTGTCAGAGAGACGGGCGTGTTGGGAAGCCGCCGTGACAGCCAAGTGCTTAATTAGCGGTAATGCAGGGTTTACAGCCCCCCTCGCTGCCTCTCCCCCCTCCCCTCATTTCTGGGAAGGGCACGAGGGGTGAGGCAGGTCCCGCTGCTGCTCGGTGACCCGTGACGTCCCATGGCAATGCGGCGGTGGGGACGGGGACGTCCCGTGCTGGCTGCTGCAGGAAGCCCAGCAGAGGTTTCCCTGTGTGGCAGCATCCTCGTCCCCACGTCCTGCCCGTGCCCCAGCACCCAAGGGTGCCCCTACAACCGCAGCGCCCTCTGGTCCCCGGGTGATGGACCCGAGGCTGGGGATGTGTTGGAAAGCCCCAGTGCGGGGTCAGCAACAGAAATGCCACAATTCCCATGGCTTTCTCTGTGCAGAGATCTCGTGACTCTCCAGGATGCCCCGTGGTGGGGAGCCAGGCCTGCTCGGGGGGGCCTACACCTACATGCCACTGTCATTTCCCCTCTCTTTCTTTGCCTCTCTGCGCTAATCCTCTCCTTTTCCCACAGAAATCACACTTCCCTGCCAGGCACGCTCGCCGCCTGTCTCTGGGCTATTTTTGCCGCATCCTTTTGGAGGCACAGCAGCCAGAACCGAGCACGGCGACTTCAGCATTCAAAGGCAGACCGTAAGCTTTAATGGAGCTGGTGGCATTATAATATTTGCACTCGCCTTCCCCACCGCTTTCCTAATATAGCCCGACACCGGCCGGGATTTTCAACTGTGGCGGCGCGCGGAGCAGCTCCCTGCTGTCCTGTCACCCCCGACCTGGCAGGTGGGTACAATTTTCCATCAAAACTACTATATCTGGCAAAGCCTGAAATTAAAAAAATAATAATAGATTGATTCAGAGGCTGTTGGCTCCCAGGGCAGCGAGGTGCCATGGGCAGCGTTCCCACCAGAGGTACCAGCGCGCTGGGCGGGCAGGTCTCGTGCTGCGGGATGCTGCGTGGGGGTGCAGGCAGTGAGCTCTTCCATCACTTGGCCAGAAAAATACGATGTCCCACGCTAGGATGGAGTCGGTCCCAGCAGGACCACCGCCGTGCCCTGTTCTGCCACCTGGCAAGCACCTCCTCACCCCTCCAGGGACGTGCACGCGAGAGACGGGAGCGGAGCGAGGCGATGCGCGGTGCCGTGGCACGGCTTGCCCTCGACGTTCTTCAACCCCCCGGGCGCTGGAGCAGCGTGGAGCTGATAGAAAGCAGATAGCAAGCTGACTTTCATTAGGGAGCAGTCTCGCAGGAGCGCCGGCTCCCACCACGGGGCCCCGCTCGCACCCAGCGGGCTGCGACGCCGGCGGCTGTGCCGCGCTCCCCAGGCAGGCACCGGGCGGCATTCCCCGGCACAACCCGCGGCACCTTCGTGGCGCTGGCCGCATCCTGCCAGGGACAGGGTGACAGCGGTGACAGACTGAGGTCCTGCCCAGAGGTCAGCGCCACCTGGAGAAGCCCACAAGGGACCCAGTGCTGGTGGCTGAGTGTGCCGGGGCCGTCCCACCTGGCCGCAGCTCCGCGGCCTCCCGCTTCCTGCGCTCCCCCCGCCACCCTCCTCGGCACGGCTGGGGCCTCGCAGCTACAACCAGGAAACTATAAAACTTTACAGAGTGCGGCTGGAGAGAAACAGGAATTGCTGCAGCAACTGCCAGAAGGGCCAGCGTTAGATTCACAAGATTTTCCAGGGCTCGGACTCGCCAGGAAGGGATTTATCCACCTAGGAGGAGCTGTAAAAACTAAAATTAAATTCTTCATCTCGGAGAGGGAGGGGGGAGAGGGAAGAAAATGCTTGACCTCCCTCCCGAATGCTCTGCTGGAGGCTAAGGGGCTGAGGGGGACGTGGGGCATCCATGGCTGCACCTGCGGCACCCCGGGGGTCCTGCCCCAAATCCTGCACAGGGGT
Organism: Anser cygnoides; assembly: GCF_040182565.1. Taxonomy (NCBI): domain Eukaryota; kingdom Metazoa; phylum Chordata; class Aves; order Anseriformes; family Anatidae; genus Anser; species Anser cygnoides. The sequence goes on along the minus strand of NC_089881.1, from coordinate 17,791,506 downwards.
GCTGTGCGTCCTGGACCCTCTGGTCCTTTGCCTTCTGGACACCGTCTGGGGTGGGGGCTCTGCGGGTGCCAAGGTGAGTGTCCCCTCCCCGGTCCCTGCTCCCATTCTGCATGGGTCCATCCAACGTGGTAACACCCTCACCAGCAGGCGAGGATGATGCTGGGCACAGCGTGGGAGTGATTTAGGACCCCCACAGGGGGGCGAGCAGGGGCATTCCTCCAGCCACCCTCCGGGATCCAGTACCAGGGCCACCGGCTCTCAGCCTGGGGACATTTCAGGGCCTGGGCCATTCAGACACCGGGTGCAGATGCAGGATGTGTGCCTCTGCCCGCCTGCCTTCCCTGATGCCTCTCCCTTGGCGGGCAGGCATGGGGCAGGCGCATCCTCCTGTGCCCCATCCCCTCCCTGTCCCGCCACGCTCCCACAGGAGCGGCAGCCAGGCGGTCACTCGGCCACGGGCTATGGAAGGAAAGCCTCCTGCATTCCTCACAGCTGCTTTTTTTTTTTTTTTTTTTTTTTACCCAATATAAAGGTGCAGGGAAGCGCAAAGAGCCAGCCCTGGTAGCTTTTGGTTTAGCAAAGGTGCTCGCTGCAGCCAGCGACGGGGATGGCTCCACGGTGGGAGAGGCAGGCAGGCAAGCACGTGGTGGAGAGAGCAGCGCTGTGCCCGGCTCTTTTTAGGAATCTGGTGCTTACTAGGCTGATGTTGCTGGTCTCTCTGCAGCAAGCCCCGGCCCCAAAGCCTCCACTTGGGGAAGTGGCTGGGAGAAGCCGGGCTGCTGCTCCCGACGTGCGGAGGCAAAGATCAAACGGCGCTCACTTGGCAACCTCGCAGCCCTGTGCCAGAGGACAGGGGGGTGTCCGGTGCTCGTCTTCCAGGCTGGGGAACCAAACCGACGTGCTGTGAGCTGGGAAGCCCACATCCAACAAGTTTAGGTGCAGAACCACCTTGTCCGAGAGCCCGGCCGCTCCATGCGGACACCCCGGTGCCGCGCTGCTGGCCGTCCCTCCCCAGGACTGATGTGCTGGGTTTGATTTGCATCATTTTCCTTTTATCTGAGATTTTTTTTTTCCCCCCACTGCCTGCCACAGATTTTACACTGAACGCATCAGAGCACCGCTGTGAATGTATGTATGGGGAGCGCTCTTTTGTCGCTTATTCTGGTTTTCTTTCTTTTTTTTTTTCTTTTTTTTTTTTTTTGCCCATTACTGCCAGTGCAGGCTCTTAAAATAACTAGCTACTTTAACCCGCGTCCCTTTGTTCCCTGCCCGAGCACGGCTGGGTGCCATCTTGCGAGGGAGGGAGGTGAAGTGTCAGGGCCCCGCGGAGAGCTTGAAAGGAGCTTTGTGGTGGCGGGGACAGGGCGCTGCGCCCCGAGCCCCTCCGTCCCCTGGTGCGCCTGGCAGCGTGGGAGCTCCCCGATCCCTCTGGCCCAGGCTGTGGGTTTCCCCGGGGAGAATTGGGACGGGGGCCACGTGGCCGCCTTGACCCCAGTGTGGGAAAGGGCAATGGCAAAGCAGGTCAGGGGCTGGATCAGGCCCCATGGGGAAGCGATGGCAAAGCCTGGGCTTACCCCTGCCCAGCCAAGTGCCGGGGCAGCCGACAAACCCATCAGGGTAGGCTCCCCGGCACCTCTCCAAGCAACGTGGGGAGCCCAGTCCCTGCATTTCCCAGGGCCCCCAGGGAGGCAGCAGCAGGGGGATCCCTTTGGCCAGAGGGGGACCGGGGTGCGCCCGGCGGGGCGCTGCCAGCGGGCTGGGCTCCACCGCCCGCGGGGCGCTGGGGCTGGGCTGGAGCCCGGCTTGGAAGCGTTAAAGTCGGAGGCTCGCGCCGTGCCTGGGCACGTCCTGGCTTTGTTTATTCCTTCGGCTTATTATTTTGTTCAACTATTTATTCCTGGCTGCCTTTTTCTCACGGTTGCTGTGTTTATTTAGCGCAGCTCGCCTGGAGCCCTCCGGCTTCTCGCGCTGCTGCTGAGCGCAGCCGCAACCCCGGTGCAGCAAGTGCAGCCCCGGGAGCCCCGCGCTGAGGTTTCCCCGAACAGTGAGTCTGCACTGCACGCAGGGGCGAGACGTTTTATCAAGGGGACAGCGGGCAGGGGGGCAGCAGCATGCAGGGCAGGGGTTGTGCCTGCTCAGTGCCGTCAACGCAAGGTGTGCCTGCCCACCGCCGCGACCTGCGGGGCCAGGGAGGCTGCACGGAGCGGAGGAACCCTGGGCAGAAAGGAGACAAGTTTGGGAAGTGGCCCACAAAGTGATGCCAGCACCCTGCCATGGGTGATGCTGCCAGGGGACGCCATCCCCATCAGCCCCCCGAGCTGCTGGGTGGTCACGGAGCCCGTCCCCCCCATAGCACCAAGGAGCAGGGAGGTGCCAGCACGCCCACAGCCCTCGGCCTGGCCTTGGCTTATCCCGGTGGTCCCAGGCCCCGCAGAGCATCCCTCTGCCGTGGCAGCCCCTGGGGACCCGAAACGCCGGGTCCTCTCGCGCTGCGGCTGCGGCTGGGGGCCGGGGAGCCATGGCAACCCGGCGAGGATGGGGGTTGCCATGGCGACGGGAGGCGCAGCATCCGGAGCGGCTTTTGGGCGAGGGATGCTCCAGGTGGGATGCGAGGCAGGGCCGGGGTACCCCCGGGGCTGGCGTGGGGAGGGAGGGGGGCGACACCTTGGGTGTGGGGCCCAGAAAGCCCCCACCCCGCCCCACGGGCTGCCCCTGGCCCCGCATCGCCTTGGGACCAGGGGGCTGAGGGGGTCCTGGGGCAGGTCTGGGGGGCTGCACGGGCGCCGCCGGCAGCAGGGAAGGGGCGAGGGGAGAGCAGGAGGGAAGCGGCTTCCCAGCCGGGAGTGACATTTGCCAGACGCCGATGCTGCTTTAGATAAAGAGCGGGGGGCATTCTGCTGCCTGCAGGCACCCACGTTTCGCACACCTCCCGGCAGCTGGGGCCGGGCCCCCACCCTGCAGCCTTCTCCTCCGGGTCCCCCCGGTGCTGCCTTGGCAAAGCAGGAGCCAGGCGAGGCCTGGCGGCTCCTTTCCCTTTCATACCCAACGTGTGCAGAGCAGCAGGAAGGGGGTGAAGGGAACCAACACGATTTTTTTTTTATTTTTGCTGTAGCATTTGTCAGCATCCTGATACAGAAGCGGACAGCGTCACCGGTAACACCGCCGTGTGCGCCCCACGGCTCTGCGCGGCCCCAGCACGCACCAACCCCGCTGGGTTTTTCCCAAGGGCTCGTCCTCCGCACGACAACCAGCCCAGGAGCCAGGTTGGCAGCCACCCTTCCTCCCCGCGATGCTCCCAGCACCTCACGGGCCGGGCCCTTTCCCCCGTGCAGGAAACGTGGCGGGGCTGCGCCGCCAGCGTGTGCCGGCAAAGCGGGCTCGCGAGCGCTCGCAGCAATTCCAGCCCCGGAGCTTGCGGCTGGGCTTCGCCTCCTAAGCCTGCTTCCAACTTTTTTGCGCTGGGAGAAGAGATTTGTCTGCAAATGTATGTGGTTAAAATAAACGCCGAGAATTTTAATCCTGGGAATTTGGAAAGTAGGAGATTTAAAATAACAAAACCCTTTCATATGGCGCTTAATCCGAAATTAGGTGGGATTTTAAGTTTTGTTACGGTGGTGGCTGATCGTTCCTCGGCCACCTCCTGCTTGCTGCGGGCTGGGGACTGCTTGGAGTGCCCGGGCGGGGGCTGCTGGGGACCGGCAGCTGCCCCCCAGTGCTGGGGGCGGTGAGGGAGAGCGAGCGCTCTTCTTTGTTGACGTGGAATGGATCTCCCACAGCTACTTAAGGTTTTAATTGCCCTGTGATTAAAGTTTTCATTACTAAGCAATTAGCACCTGAAATTTTAAGTGCTGAAGTGTTTAACTGCATCCTGAAGCTTGCCAGAGGTGCGGGGTGGTGGATGTGGGTGGGACGCGAGAGGGTTTTGAAGTGGGGATGGGGAGCGGCGGGAGACGGCCTCCTCGCTGGGCTGCCACCAGCAGTGCCGGCTGCCCCATCCCACCCCACTGCCCCCCATCCCACCCCATAGCACCCCATCCCATCCCACAGCACCCATCCCGCCCCATCCATCCCGCGGGCAGCGCCGCACGGCACAGGGAGGAGCGCCCGGAGGGGCGAGCGCCCAGGCAGCCTGGGAAGGAGACAGGCTGGAGCCGGCCCTGACCCGGCGGGAGACGCCGGCTGGGCGAGCTGGCACGGGGCGGCCCTCCCCGCCCTGGGAACGGGGCCCCCCCGGGGTGCCGGGGGTGGCAGCGGGAACCCCGGGGCAGCCACACGGAGGTGCCACCTGCGATGGGAACAGCGCGCAGGGGACCCCAGTGCAGCTCACGTCACCCCGCTGTGTGCGTCACCTGGCCCCAAAATGGGGATGATGCACCCAGCCCGGCTTCCCACAGCCCCCCCGTTCCCAGTTACGGGGGGCTCGGGCAGGGTTTTCTCCCCCCCACTGCCTCCCCTTCAAGCACGCGCTCGCTCTCGGCGGCCACGCTATCTCCTGGCGGTGCCCTGCCGGGGCTGGCCGCGTGGCAAGGAATGTACGCCCGTCTGTTTGTTTTAAAACTTCTGCCGGGCGCTTTTCATTTGGTGCCCCTTAGATCTTCTGAGAAAGCAGGAATAATTGTTCCCTAATCGCCTTCTCCTTATTAACTCGGAGCTGAGGTTGCTCCATGCAAATGAAGCGAGTGCCGGCGGTTGGGCGCACCGGGGCAGGGTGTGCAGCTACAGCCCGCGTGCACCTCCAGGGCCTCATTCAGCCCACGCTGTGCCCACGCCAGTAGGGACAGCAGGGACAGCGACACGGGCACGGGGACGACACGGGGCCGGCAGATGCCTGTGTTTCTCCACGCACACATGGGTGCACCCCTGCTGGCGGTGACGGCGCGCCCGGCACACGGGGACCGCGGCAGCGCCGTCCTCGGCGCGGTGTCGTTGCACCACTCGGCCGGCTGGCACATCAGAGCCAGCCTCCGCCAGCAAATTCCACGCAGCCACCACAGTTATTTCCTATTGTGCAGGCGGAGGAGCCCTGCCAGCGCTGTTCCCGAGGCCGGCACCCTCCGGCTGCCACGCAGAGGCGGCGAGCGGGGACCCTCGGCACGTCCAGCTGCCACCCCCACTGCGGGCCAGGCCCCGAAATCCTCAGCCCCCACCCGGGACCACGGCACCCTCCTGCACCCTGGGGAGAGGCCGCTCGGAGGCACCGGCCCCGTGGGAGCTCGTTAATTACAGCAGGGAGAGGGGATTACGGCCAGCATCCTCCCTGCGCCCGTGCCCCCCCCCCTCGCTCCAGTTCCTTGTCCTTTTCTGAAATAAATTCCTTTAGGGCTGAAATTTGCCAGGCACGGCTTGTCTCCGAAGGGGAATTCTCGGGGAAAGTTTAAGCAAAATTTCCTCAGCCATTTTTAAGTTATTCAAGTGTGAATAAGCAATTTCCCCGTGTGCTCCGTTCAGAAATTTCGTGCTCGGGTAACTCGGCCCTCTGAAATCGCGGAATAAACGAGGCTGCTGCGTCTCGCGGCACGCCTTGGTGCCGACGGGGAGGATCTCCCAGGAGCAGCTTCGTGGGGAGAGGCGAGTCGCCCCACGCCACGTCTGGGCCATCTTTAAGTTTCCTGGCATCTCCATCTGGCCCCTCGGTAGCCCCTCAGTGGCCCCCTGGTACCCCCCTTCCCTGCCAACACAGCACCACTCCCAGCGTGCCAGGGAACGGTGCCGGCTTGGCCACTTCTCCCTCGCTCACCTCCTCGAGTGACACCATGTCCAAAGCTGCAACTTCTGCTTCTTGGCTCTAACGTTGCCATTTTTCCTCTCTTTTTCACCTTAAGCGAGCCGCCTGGCTCTCCAGGGCACAGCCGGTCCCGTTGGGCCCCGTGCCCGGGACGTCGGGGTGCTGCAGCAGCCCCGGGACTCGCCGCCCTGCCGAGCCCCGTGGGGATGCCAGCCCGGGTCCTGCAACCCCCGGGCAATGGTGACCGGTCAGCCACCCCCAAATTGGCTGCAGCTCGGTCTCTGCACGTGGCCAGGGCTTGGGAAGCCAAATCCTTCTGCGCCAAGGGAGGAGGAGGTGGTACGGACATGGGACGTGCTCGGGGCTGTGCACAGGGCTGAGGCCGGCCGTGGCTGACCCCGATAACCCCCCCGAGTTCCCCTTCCCACTGGAAGTTGCAGGGAGGGTGGCCAGGAGCTGCAGCGGGTTTCTGGGGCAGGTTTCTGGGGCAGGGAGCGCCGCGGCGGGGCGGCAAGCAGCGAGGTGCTGCCTGCAGATGGTGCCGGGGGCTGCCCAGATGGCGGTGCCCCGGGGGCACGGATGCCCGGGGGGGGGACACACCCGGCTGCGTGCTGCCCTACAGCAGCCTGACAGAGCTCCCAGCCGCCCTGGGGACTGGGAGCACCAAAATGCCCTAAAATCAGGGACTTGAGCACTGCTGAGCATCCGAGGAGGGGGCTTGCAGGTGGTGGAGGGGCTCCCTCCTGCCCTACGCAAGCAGCCCCAGCAGTACTGGGGTGGCTGCTGCATATCCGAAGAGGTCCAGCCCCACACCCTTGTGGTCCCCCAACCCCAAGCAGCCCCTTGTGGTAAATTCTCCCTCTCTGCAATGCGGCACGGAGGGCCAGGACAGGTCGCAACCCTGCACAGGGCCCCAAAACCTACCCGTGGCTGTGGGGGGAGAGGGGAGGAGGATGGCCGCAGGCTGGGGAGCTGTGGCCGTCTGCAGGGGAACCGTTTCCCATGGGAGGTGGGGAAGGTGGAAAACGGGTGGAAAATGGGGGATCCGCGCAGGGTCCTGTGTGTGTGCGTTGTCACCCTGGCCAGGACCCCAGCAGTGAGACGTGTCACCGCGGTGGGGGTCACGGTGTGATGGGGATGGGATGAGGTGGGGTCAGAAGGGACAGGAGAGGATTGTAGGGTGGAATGGGATGGGATGGGATGGGATGGGGTGGGATGGGATGGGATGGGATGGGATGGGATGGGAAGCGATGGGATGGGATGGGATGTGTGATTGGGATGGGATGGGGGACGTGGGATGGGATGGGATGGGGATTGGGATAGGGATTGGGATGGGGATAGGATTGGAATAGGATTGGGATGGGATGAAAATAGGATGGGATAGGGATGGGATGGGATGGATGGGATGGATGGGATGGGGATGGGATGGGATGGGATGGGATGGATGGGATGGGGATGGGATGGGATGGGATGGGATGGGATGGATGGGATGGATGGGATGGATGGGATGGGATGGGATGGGATGGGATGGGATGGGGATGGGATGGGATGGGATGGATGGGATGAATGGGATGGGATGGGATGGGATGGGATGGGATGGGATGGGATGGGATGGATGGGATGGATGGGATGGGATGGGATGGATGGGATGGGATGGGATGGGATGGGATGGGATGGATGGATGGGATGGATGGGATGGGTTGGGTTGGGATGGATGGGATGGGATGGGATGGGACGGGATGGGACGGGACGGGACGGGATGGGACGGGATGGGACGGGATGGATGGGATGGATGGGATGGGACGGGATGGATGGGATGCAGCAGCATGGGATGGATGTGATGGGGTGTGATGGGACAGGACCGTAGAGAGACGGACGGGGTGGGATGGCGGTACAGGCCACCGGGGGTGCCTGGGGACCCGCGGTGCCGCCACCCCGCGCCCTGCCCCGCACTGGGGGGCGAGGGGCAGGACCCCGCGTGCCGGGCGCGCGGCCCCTTTAAGAGCCCAGTTCCGCGCGCGACCGCTGGGTGGGGCGCGCTCCCCGCCCTGCGCCTCCCGCGCCGGGGGGGCGTGGCCGCGGGAGGGGGATGGGGGCGTGGCTCCGCGCCGCGCCCGCCCCCTTCCAATTCATCTTTCCGCGAGGCCCCGCCCACTCTCCCGCCTCCGCCCAATGGGCGCCGCGCTCGGCGTCGCCAGGGGCGCCGGGTTGCTAGGGGCGGGCGCTGATTGGCGGGCGGGCCCCGCCCCTCGCGGCTGAGCGGCGGCGGCGGCGGCGGCGGCGCCAGAGCGCGATCGTGGCGCGGCGGCGAGAGGAGCCGCGCGTGGCGCCGAGCTCGGGACTGCCCGGCGGGGCCGCCCGCACCGCCCCCCGCCATGGCCGCCGCCGCCGCCCGCCCGGGGGCCCCCCCGCCGCCGCCGCCGCTGCTCCCCCTCCTGCTGCTGCTCCTGCTGCTCCCCGGCGGCCGCCGCGCCCTCGAGGGTGAGTACCGGGACACCGCGCGCGGAACCCTCCGGGGCAACCCCCGGGCCCGCGGGGCGGCTCGTTTGGCTTCCCCGAGCCGCCGTCGGCCGCCGGGTCCCCGCCGGCAGCTCGCTGCCGCCGCCGCAGCCCCGCTCCCAGCCCCCCCCCTCGCCTTCCCCGCCGCCCTCGGTAGGTTCCAGAGTGAACGCCCCGCGGAGCCCGGCCCGGGCGGCCGCTCGCTTCGCCTTCCGAGGCTCCTCGCCGCGAGCCGGAGGGCTGGGAGGTTCGTCCTTCTGACGGTGGAAAGCTCGCGGCGGGCCGAAAGCGCTGGGGCCGCCGCAGGAGTGGCCGTGCGCCGCCGTGTCCGGCTCCATCCCTTCCCCCGGCAGCCGGCTTAACCCCGCGGGCTCCGGCGTGGGGCTGCCGGGGGGGAGCGGCCACGCGTGTCGCATCCTTACCGGGGCCGTGGCGGGGGTGGGGGGGGCACGCAGGAGGAGGAGGAGGAACCGCTCCGCTCGGTTTCAAGACGGTTCCTTGGCCCCCACCCGGGGGCTGCGATCCCGGCCGGCCCCCGGGGCCCTGCGGCTGGCCCCGCTCCGGGGTCCCGGGGCGGAGGAAGGGGCCCGGGGGGGGGTTGTCTGGGCACAAAGTCTGCGCGGTGTCCGGTAACCGAAGCCTCTCCCGGAGCTCCGGAGGTTGGGTGGGGGCTAAGGGAGGCCCCGGGCCGGGAAGGGAAAGGAGAGGGGGGAAAAAAAAAAATAAATAAAAATCCCCCGATAAGGAGAATTCCCCGGTTCGGCGGCGAGCCCCGGAGCTGCCCGGCCGGCCCGGCGGCGGGGGCCCCGCTTTTGTCTGCTCGGAGGCGGGTTGGGGCTGCGCCTTCCGCCGCTGCGATCCTTGGGCTGCGGCCCCGGGGGGCTCGGGGGGCTGCTGCGAGCGGGAGCCCTGCCCCGCTGCCATTTCGGGGGAGCGATCCCCCCAGGGCTGGGCTTCCTACAAAGTTTGGGGGTGGCTCCGACGGGTGTTGCTTTTCCTCCCCCCTCCCTCTCTACCCAGTGGATTTTATTTTTTTTTTTTTCTCTCTTTATTTTGGCAGAGGGGTGGGGAAAAAAAAAAAAAAAGAGGAAAAAAAAAAAACATCCTCCTTTGTACGCTGTAGGAAAACGAGCTGGGATTCGTGGCCTGCTCGGTCCGGGAGCGCAGGGGAGGGAGAAGCCAGCTTGGCACGGACGCTGCCAACGCCAGCCCGGGCACCGCCGTGCTGGGAGGCAGGAGGACAGGAGGATGGAGGTGTGGGCAAGGAGCACATCCTGGCGTACCCCCAGCCCGCAGGCAGCCCCTCGCCCACCCGCTTGCCGCCACCGCTTTGGGAACGGGGAAGGAAGCCGGCGGTGGCGGCGTGGCAGGGCACCGCGAGCATCGGCCAGGGCTGTCCCGCTGCTCCCTGGGGAGGCTGGGGCCCGGCCTCTCCCCCGCCGCCCGGGCGTGAACTGGCGCGAAGAGCCGGATGGAGAGAAAACAAACAGCTCGTGCCGAGGAGCCGCCGGGTTTTCTTGGCTTCCCGAGCGTGCGAAGGGGTCAGGGAACAAACGCGGTGCCTGAGGAGGTCGGGGCCCAGCGCCGTGCCAGCACGGGGGACCGCTTCAGGGCCTGGCTGGCACCGCACGGTGTTTTGGGGGCCGGCCCTGATTCCCATGGGACTTTTTTTTGTTTTCTTTTTTCCTTTTTTTTTTTCCTCCTCTTTTCCCTTTGCTCTCGTCCGAGCTGGAGGGAAAGTTGCTGAGGTTCCCGTCCCCGCCGCTTTTAGGAAGCCACAGTTGGCGTCGGGGTCAGCGAGCTCCCGCGCTTCTGCTGCGCTGGGCGTTCCTGCCCGCTCGCACCGCTGCTTCCCGACGGGCACCGGAGCGCGCGAGCAGTTGCTGTAAATCCAGCGTGCACGTTCGGCCGGGTATTTTAGTGCTGATCATAAATCTGGCGCGGCCATAAATCTGCGCTCACGTCCTCCAGGCAACGGCAGCCGGTGGCCCCCGGATCCAGCCGCTTCGCCGTCCCCTCCAAGGGGGTGACGGGCCGGGCGTGCGGCCGGTGCCCGGCTGGGAGGGCAGGGTTCTGGCGGCTCCGGGGCTGGATCGGCTCCCGTCCTCGGGGGCACGGCGCGGCGTTGGGTTTCTTTACAAGGCCCCACGGGGGTGGGGGGGAGCCGCGCTCAGCAGCGGCTCAGTGAGGGCTTTGTGCTGCCGAGGAGAAAATGGTTTCTCTCCAGATCCTGTAAGTGCGCTGGGTTTGTTTGAAGTCACAATGTGTTTTTCTTCTCCGGTTCAGCAGTCCCCGGGCCGGCTGCAGAAGGAATGCTCTGTCCGGGGGCAACAGCGGATCCTTTCTCCGGTGCGGGGACTGGAGCCGAGGAGCAGAGTTTGTCCTGGCGGGGCTGCGGGAGCCGAGGCCCCGTGGGGAGCCGCAGCGCGGGGCGAGTGCTGTGTTTGAGGCTCTTGCTATCCATCCGGCTTAAGACCTTGGGCCTTGAAAAGCCTTGGCAAGAGGGAGCTGGGCACCACCGGGTAGCTCTGCCTGTCCTCCTCATGGGGGGTTTGGGTGGGCTGGGACCGGCACTCGGAGGAACAAACTCTATGCCCCTCTGCTGCCTGAGCAGCCTCTCTGGGCACGGGGCTCCATTTAACTGGGGTTTGTCCACGCGCTTCTCCATCAGCCCCAGAGCAGAGGCAGCGTCTTGCTGCGTGCAGCCCTGATCTAACTCAGGCTTTAGCAAAATACCCGGACCAGGAGGATTTATAGAGGTTTTCCTCGTCTGGCGCCGTCCCTTCCCTGCTCCCAGGCTCCCGCCAAGTGTTACGCAGGCGGACCACGCACCGGGTGCTGTGCTGCTCGCCGCACCGCAAACCCCGCTCAGCTGCCCCCCGTGCTGGAACCGCCAGGTATTTCCTTGGCGGGGAGATTCGCTTTTTGTTTAACTACTTTTCACTGAAACAGCTTGTTTCTCGGTGGGGTGATTCAGGGAAGCTAGCTAGCCCTGCTGTTTTATTGATGCTCAGGGTAGGGCTGCGAGGGAAAGCAGGTTGCGGGGCTCCGTTGCGCTCGCCGGATTCATTAAATCTCCCGTTCCTCGCAAAAAGCTCCGTCCGTGGGAGCCCGCCCCGGCCGTGCCCCAGGCGGGGAGGAGAAGGGCTTTCCTTTGTGTCACGCAGAGCATGCGGCCGGTCGGGGAGAGGGGGAACTTGCAGCCGGGGCTCTGCAGCCGTGCATTGTCCGTGCCTCTCCTCGGCACGCAGCTCTGCCGTGGGCTGGAGGCGGCGAGTGCCTGGCCACAGCTCCGGGGCCGCGTCTGCCTGGGCTCCGCGATTGGGAATAGCGGCCTCTGGTTTTTAAGGAATGAACCGAAACTCCCTGTTTTGTTGTGATGACTTACTGCAAGAGATATTCGGGGAAACCAGTTTGTTGCATTTTCTTTCCGTGAGCCGTTTGCTGCTGCTACTGGAGTAGGGGAGCTTGGCGTTTAATTAAAACAGCCAGAGCAATCTGAATCACAGACTTGCATGTTTTTAAAATTGTAGCTGTTCCTGTTGTGCTGAGTCAAACTGGTTTGTCGGGATCCAGCGTCTCCGCCTGGGAGCCGCACTGGGGGAAGGGTGCTGGGGCCGCCCCGGCCGGGGTCCCCCCTTTGCTGGCCGGGGGAAGCAGCGGGTTGGGTGCTGGTCCCCGTCCTTGTCCCCATGGGTCTTGGTAGAGCCGGTGGCTGCCATCACCTTGTGCTTCCCCAAGATCAAAGGCAAAAGGAGCTGGCATCGCTCGTGGAGCGGGCGCGTTCCCAAGCAGTGTTTTGGGGAGGAGGGAGCCGCCGTGCAGGGACCCCGCCGCAGCCACCAAACCCCATGCGGGAGCGGTCATGGCCCCTGGGGACAGGCTGCTATCTTGAAGGCCAGGAGACTTTCTGTAGTGACGTTCCCACCCTGGCGGGACAGCCTCATTTGGGTTTTGTTTTTTGTTGTTGTTGTTTTATGTATATCATCGTCATTATTGTTGCTCAAAATCCAGTCCCGGGCTCGGGCTGGGCTTGCCCCGTGGCGGTGCCAGCCGAGGCCGTCGGGGCTGGTGGCAGGCGTGGACCATCCTCCCTCATGAGCAGAGCCCCACAGACCCCGCCAGCAGCCCCAGGGCAAGGCAGGAGCCATTTTGTAGGGCGGCTGGGCCTTCTCGAGGCCTCGTCCTGCCTCCCTTGGCTCCCAGCATTGCCCACCCTTGTTGAAGCCTTGTGGGGACACCAAGGCCTTACAGGGCTGAGCTCGGGGGCTTCGTCCCCTTCCTATCCGCAGAGGTCCCAGCTTGAGGGGCCGCGGCCCACCCCCGGAGCCTGCTTTCCCCCTCAGCGAGGCAGGAGGGAGCGAGCCCGCCGCGGCTCCGCATGGCCGCCCCTCTGAGGAGGAAGGGGAGCCATCTTGGGAAGAGGCAGGAGCTCTGCAGCACGGCCGAGCGCCGGCCCCGCTCTCTGCACGCGTGCCAGCACGTGGCGGCCGGGGGGGTCCGGGGAGGGGGTTGCTGCGGGGACTTTTTTTTTTTTTTTTTTTTAATTTTATTTTTTGCGTGTTGCTAAGCTCCGGGCTGACGAGGCCTGGTGTTTCTCACGCATGTGGCGGGAGCTGTTGACAAACACCTGTTTCCCAGCCCCCTCCCCAGGAATGCCCTGGGCGCGGGGGCCCAGCAGGGGCTGCGATGCTGGGGGGGGAAAAAGGGGGGCAGCAGGATCCCACCCCCCCCCCCAATCTCTGGTCCCTTGCCTGCCCCAGGGGAGCCATCCCCAAGGGCTTTCCTGCCTGGCAGCAGCTGCAAAACAATTTGGGCCTCCCGGTTCCTCTCTGAGGTGGGGCCATCACGCAGGCCCCTCTGCAGAGCTGCCGAAAACCCGTCCCGGGGAGGGGACACCGGCCGCCCCCGTGCCGGCCTGCTTGTCCCCGGGGTGCCTTGCAGCTTGCCCAGCGAGGGCTGGGGCGCAGGAGGGACCCCGCGGGCTGGGCGAGCGGGGAGGGGGCGCGCGGCATGCACGCACACACGGCGTGCGATCCAAGGCCTTTTTTATTAATGAGAAAAATGTGCAGGGCTTGAACGATCGCCAGGAACAGATTTATTCTAGTTCCCCAGAAATTAAACTGAAATGAAGGAGCGAGTCAGCCCGGCCCGGCACCCCCTCCTGACTCTGTGCTTGTTTTAACTCTGGAAGAATCTGACTTTGGGGGTGGGGGAGGCGGGGGGGAGGATATTTGGGTTTAAGCAGTTCCAGATGGGCTCTGTGCTCGAGGAAGCGAGCGGAGAGCAGCGTGGAGATTTGGGTAACTGCCCCAGGCAGGAGAGAGGAGGGAAATCTTGGCAGAAAACCCTGCTCCGCGCTGCCTGGATGGGATGCAGCTTGGCAGCCAAGCCGCCCCGTCTGTGGGGCGAACCTTTGTATGTGCAACGAGTAACCTTTTTTGGGGAGGGGGTGTTTTTTAAATATCATTACTCCTTCCCTGGCCTCCTTCCAAAAGTACAACCTGGAAAAAACAGAGCTGGGGGGAAAAAGAGAGGCGTTTCGGATCGCAGCCTGCTGCACGCGGTTGCCTCGTGGAGGCAGACCCACGTCAGGACTCGTGCCCGCCTTCCCCGGGGATTTTGGGGCTCTGCATCCGTCTGTACCGGCCCGGTGGCCCCGTGGGGGTGGACACATGCCCTGTGAAGCCATGGCGACACTTCCCTCTCTTTGCATGGCCTGGAAACGCGGGTGGCTTTGTGGGCCGGTTTGCTGCCTACATCCTGGTTAATAGCATTCGCGGCTCGAACAGGTCTGGCGTCTCCGGATCCGATGAGTTATTTCTGTGGCAGTGGAGGGCGGCTGCATGGCTGCTCCTGCTGGGGACACCGACCTGTAAATCTCCCCTGCCTCCTGGCCCACACGGCTCCTGCTGACCTGGCACGGCTGATGCCGCACTGGTTGTCCCACGGGAGCTGGTGGCAGGGCACTGTGGAGGGCGTCCCATCCCGAGCGGGTGGCAGTCATCGCAAGGCTAGCAGGGTCTCTGGGGGCTTATCATTGGGGTCTGCTTTTCCCGTGGCTCAGCAGAGCGAATTCGGCTTTTCCTGAAGGAGAGGAAAAGCAGCGAGCGCTGGGGCACACGCACCACGTGGGCAGGGATGGCAGCTCGCCCCGGCGAAGCTGACCCCGGCACGGCGCACCGGGCTCTGACATCCGAAATCCCCGCGGTATTAATAGAACAGTAATTGCAGCGCAGGGCTGGACTCGGGCAGCTGGCTCGCGTCCTCTCCCGGCGTCAGCGCGGCCGTTCAGAGGGACTGGGGGCTGGCAGCAGGACCTGGCAGGGCTCGGGCTGCACGCGTCCAGGGCGCAGCTGAGTCCTCGGCATGCGGCTGCAGGGCAGGGACCCGCCGTCCTGCTGCAAAAAAAACCCCGTGCTGCAGCCACCGTGATTTGTAGGGGGTGCGCGCTGCGCGCCAGCCGGTGTCGCAGCCCAGCTTGGCACGGCCGTGCTCCTGCAGTGGCAGAAATCTGCCCTGCCCGGCTCGACCCGGTGCGTGGACGCCTGTCCCTCCCCGCGTCCCGGGCGCTGCCACTTGATCTGCTTTTCGCAGTTGCAGAGCTGGCACCTGTCCTCTCTCACATGCTTCAGTCTGTCTCACGGCCATCAGGAAACAGCTCCTGGCGAGGAGCACGCGGCCGGAAAACCCTCTTCAGCCAGTCAGCGGGTGGGTGATGGGGCAGGGCTGGATGGAGGCAGCGCTCCCGTCCCCCTCTGTCCCTTGTGCTCGCGGTCATCCTGGGGCTGGCTCTGCCCGTCCAGTAGGTGTGGGGCATCGGGGTCAGGGAACGAGGGGGAAACGAGGAAGATGCAGCCGGGTGATGGCTCAGAGCCACGGGGCCATCTTCCCTGGTGAGGTTGTTACATCCCGGTGCAGGCTGCCCTCGCAGGTGCGGGGTTGGGAAATGGAGGGGGAGGACGCAGCCTCGGTGCATCCTTGGGCTCTGCAGGGAGCTCAGGACCCGGGACCAGCGGTGCTGCCCGTCCTCAGCCGGGCTCGGCTGGGGCAGGGGCTGCCTGCCCTTGTGCGTGTGTGTGTGGTGTGTACAAAGGGGCCTTAATCTCAGTTGGGGCCTCTGGGCCCTGCCATAATGCAGAAATAATGAGTCTATTATTAAGTGCCCACAGTACTTCTTCACTCCGGTGGCTCGCCTCCAGCAGCAGGCAGAACCTGCCCCGCTTGAAGTGGATGTGTCATCATTTGCCTCAGCAAATCCGATCCCCTTTGATGATGGGCCAAACGCCCTTGGCACGAAGGGCCACAGCTGTGATACAGGCCCCACTTTTTTTTTTTTTTTTCCTCCTCTCTTCCCTTTGTTCCCAGCTCGTTGGCTCGCCCCGGACCTGGGGCGAGCGCACGTTGGTGGGTGCGGGCAGCCGGAGCCCTGCGTCCCCCAGGAGAGGGGCTGGGGGGGACGTCCCCACAGCATCCCCACGTCCCCCTGCTCCAAGCAGCCTCAGCACTGGGGAGCAGGCGCCCTGCTCTGCGAGGACGGGTTCCCAGCGTGGGCGGCGATAGGGAGCGCTCCTGCCCTTCCCTTGGGCTGAGCCGCGCCACCCCAGCCCGAGAGCCGAGGGTGGGGACCCTGCGTGGCCCCCGGCCCCGCGCTGGACGCCGGGCTGTGCAGGGCGCCGGGAGCCTGGGGGTCCCCAGGGGAGCTGGGGTTTCCCTCGTGGGCTGTGCTGTGTGCCGGCGGTGCTGCAGAGGGAGCTGGCAGACAGCGTCTGCAGGCTTCTTCGCTGGGCTCCTCAAGCCTGCGCCCAAAGCTTCTGCTGTGGGTGTCCCCAGGGCTGTCCCCTGCCTGGGAGGAAGAGGAGGAAGGAGGGCTGCAGGGTCTGGCTGGGGCCAGGGAGAAGCCGGGACCCTCCTCAAGGAGGGGAGAGCAGCGTGCTCTGGGAAAGGTGTCGCGGGGTCTCCCCACGTGGGCTGACCCAACGCCCAGCGCTCTGTGTGGCTCCGCTTTTGTGTACGTGAAGCACTCGTCAGCGGGAAAAGTGCAACCTCAGGTTCTCTCCCACAGGCAGCTCTTTGTTCCCAGATAAAGGGCCCTGCACCAAAGGCCCTTTGTGCCGCTGCTTAGAACGGTGCCGGGATTAATTGTGCCGATAGGTGCTTGAATGGCGAGTGCGCAAGGCCGCCCGCTCCCGCCGTAATCATCTCAAAACTGAGGAGGAAATTAAAACGTACGGGAGATGCCCCTTTTGGTGGCTGCTTGACTAGCAGGCACCGAGCGAGGCTGCGAGCGGATCCTGCTGTCCCGAAGCAGCCACCTCTCCTCCCGGCGCGGCCAGAGGTGACGGCGAGGGAGAGGCAGGCGCTGCCCCAGCACCCCGACGGAGCCGCCGTGGCGCTGGGTTATGGGACGGGACGGGATGGGACGGGACGGGATGGGACAGGACAGGGTGGCCCAGCCCGGCTGCCGGGGCTCGGCTCCCGCGGGCCGGGCGCGATGGTGCGCGTGGCTCCCAGGGAGCGCAGCGGCGTTGCAGAACAGGTTCCTCTGTTTGCAGCAGGGCCGCGTGGGCGTCTTTACTAACTTTCCTCCCTTGCCTTCTTTCAGGATGCTCGGGACTGCGCTGGCTGCCTTCTCCCCCCGTTGGGGCGAGGAGCTGGCGTCGTACCCTGCCAGCGCATCCTGATAAAGCCGGCAGTCCCCACGTTCAAAGGGAAGAGCGCTTAAATCGGAGCCGGTCGGTGGAGACGCTCGAGTCTTCCCCAGCGGCTTCATCTTGAAAGAATTTTCCCTCCTGGCTCAGCCAGCGCTGAGCGCAGACCCCGCCACGGCCGCCGCGCGCGTCTGCCGCCGAGCAGCGCGGGACGGGCTCCCTGGGCCTCTGCTTAGGGGGGGGAGCTGAAGCGTTTGGCTGGCCGCGGGGCGTGCACGCAGCATTCCTGGGCCCCTGCGTGGGAAGAGGTCCCGGTCTTCTCCAGATGGGCCCACGCCGGGGCTCTGAGCGCCCCGCGAGCTGCCGGGGACCCCGCAAAGGGGATGGCAGAGCAGGGGCTGGGACCCCTGCTCTTCACAGCTCGAGGTGTGCGTAGGAGGAAGCTTTGCAGGGCAGGGAGGAGGCAGCCAGAGCCGTGCTCGTGGCCCCGTCTGAGAAGTGAGGCTCTTTCCCGGCTCCTGGATCCGTCCCTGCCATGGAAACCCTGCTTTTGTGTGGGGGCGGCTGCGGATTGCTGTGCTTGCCAAAACAGAGCAGGGCTCGTTCTCCATCCGAGCTCCCTTGCCTCGGCCTGGCTGGAGGTAAGGAGAGGACACCTTCCCAGCACTGCAGACAGGAGTGATAAAGCAGGCCTTAGGGTGACTTCCCAAAGCTGGTGAAATTGGGAGCCAATTTCCCGTTGACTAATGAAACCAGGCTCTCTCCTCGGTGTGCGGGATTTGGGAGGCTTTGACTCACAGCTCCGCTGGCCATGACGCTGTTCACGTCTCTCCAAAGCACCTGCAAACCGAGACTGAGCCGGGAACCACCTCCGATCCCACCTCTGGTGCTGAGCACGGGTGGGAGCGAGCCGCCAGCGCTCCCGAATTTACCCGTCAGCCCAGCCCTGGGTGCTGACGTGTGCCCTTTAGCAGGTGCCAGCGCACAGCACGGCCCGGTGCTTGCTGGAAAAAGGACAGGAGCCCCGTGCCGGTCTGTCGAGAAATCCTTGTGGCAGCTCCGAGGGCACCGCGCGGTCTCTGCAGCTCCGCTGCGGCCGGCTGGGCTCAGCGGGTGGCCGCCGGCCCCGGGCAGTGCCGCAGCCCTCGGGGCCGTCCGTCTGCGACCTTCACGCACGGCAGGCTGCGAGGGGAGGCTGGGGACGACCGCTGACCCCGTCCGGCCCCGTGCGCTCCTGCAGCTGCAGGAAAGCCCCGCCGCCCTCCGCGCCGGGTCCCGTTTCCTTTCGCTGCGTTGCCCGGTGATTTTATTTTTATTATTTTCCCTCCCTGCTCTCTCTCTGTGTGGTTTACGCAGCTCTCGCGCCAGCGGGGCCGGCTCAGCTCTGTTGTTTTCTTTCCCCTCCTCGTTGGTCAGCGGGTAGAAGCTGCCAAATTAGGGTGCAGTGCGTCCAAGCCCTGCGTCTACCCCGGGCCGGTGCTCGCGGGGAAGGGCGCTGCCGGAGGGGACCGCCGGCCGGCGCGCCCTGTCCTTCGGTGCCGCGGGGCGCTGCCTTCGGCACGGAGGCTGCAGGGCACGCGGGGCTTTCCCACGCACCGGGGGGCAGATTTAAGGCCGCTGCTGCGGGACCAGGCTGCCCGCAGGACCCCCGCACCACCCCATCCTGGCAACCCCCCCGCAGGCGAGCTGCCCGTGGCCGGCCGTACCCCTCGCCCCGTTACAGCCCTGGGTCTCCGCTCCGGGACTTGGCAGCCCCGTGCTGTCAACGCCGAGCGCACGCTTGGCTCCGCTCCGCCGCCGGCGCTGCGTGCCTGGCCCCCGCGCAGCACCGCTGTGCCCTTATTAGGGCAGCTGGCGCGCGGGGCCGTGCCTCGGAGAGGTGCGGGTGGCCCCGCTCCGCAGCCCCCTCTCCCGTCCCCCGCGCGGGCTGCCCTCGCTAGGAGCCACCGTGGCCACCCCGGCACGGCACGGGGGCTCAGGGGAGCGTGGCAGCTTGCCCAGGTCTGCGTCTGCCGCGGTTCTCCCTGCTGGGGATGCTGCCCCCGTGATCCAGGCAAACGGCGGGGCGGAGAGCCCGTGACCCCTGAGGGTCCTTGTTTATCCGTGCCGCGGTGGCACTCGTGTCCCCTGCCCCGCTGCTTCAGGGCTGCGTGCCAGCGCCGGCTCCTGGCGCGTCCGTGGGTGCCAGGCCAGGCGGTGCTGGCTGGTGTCCCCAGGGTGGGACTCGGAAGGAAGGTGTTTACCTCCAGCAGGGCTTCATCTGAAACCCTGTAATGTGCGAACGTTTCCTTCCTCCTCCACGCTTCCTCCTTGGCTGGGTCAGCCGGTGCTTTTCCTGAGGTGGAAGGAAAGAGGCTGAAATTGCCCCTTTGCTCCCGGGGCTGAGCCGCGGCGCCCGGGATGACTGTGCCCGGCTGCCGGGAGCGAGCCATGCTCGGGGAGCTGTGGCTCCGTGCCCTTCACCTCCGGGGCAGAAGGGGTGAGGGACGGACAGACGGACATCCCTCAGGGTTAGGGTGCGAAGGGAGGGGAAAGGTTTTGGAGCTGGTCCTGCCGGGGACCCTCTGAGCACACCGGCTCTGCAGGGGGCTGTTACCCACCTTGGGGCTTTGCCTGGTGTTTGCAGCTCCTTCACCCCAGGCTCCCCATGGGCAGGAGAGGACCAGGAGGACCCCAAGGGTGCCGAACAACTCACGGGGCTGTCCTGGACGTAGGGTAGCAGAGCCAGCGTCCCATGGCAGGGCAGGCCCCCATCCCGCCCCGGATGCAGTGGGGCGGTGAGCCGGGGAGGGAACCATCCGCAGCGGCCCCCGGCACGGTGTCGTTCCCTGTCACTGCGTTTTTTCTCCCGGTTTTTTGTGCCCGGTGCTCAGCTCGGAGCCGCGCGGCTCTGCCTGGGATTAGCGACAGCTGCCTGCAATTGCAGCTCTTCCCAGACAAGCGTCTCGCTCCCCCAAGGCTGGGGCTGGGGCTGTTTGGGGAATGCTGTCGGGGTGGTTTGTCTTGTAGTCTGCTCCAGGAATGTTGGCCAGACGGTCAAATTCTTCTCCCCTCTTGTAAAATGAGTGATGTGGGGCGTCTCTGGGAGAGCAGCCTGCCAGTCCCTCCTCCTCTGGATAAACCTGCCTGGCCCGCACCGCCCTGTCATGGGAACGGGCCCTTTCAACCCCAGCCACAGTAAATACGCGCCCTGCCAAAGCGCGGGGGGGAGGGCGCGGACGGGGGGCCGGGGAGGTGGGGGGCTCGGCGGCCGCGGTGGGGCCGGGGATGGCAGCCTGTCCCCGTGCCACCTGGCCGCCCCTCGTCCTGCACCTCCGCGGGGACGCCTCGCTCTTCCTGTTCTCCTGACAGCAGAGCAGAAATCTGGAGTCTGTCTGTGCCGCTCCCCCTCCTCCCACCACGTCTCACCCCCCAAGTCGCTGTTTTCCGCAGAAATGTCAGCTCCTTTCTTCCCCCACTCCTCCTGTTTTTTTTTTCCCCTCGAATCTTGGCCCTTCAGCTCCAATTACTTCTCTCCTTCCTCCCTCTCCCTCCAGAGACCCTGATGGACACGAAGTGGGTGACCTCGGAGTTGGCATGGACAACCCATCCGGAGACGGGGGTAAGTCTGGAGCCGGACCTGGTCCCCAGTGCCAAAGGGCACGGCCCTGTGGGGGTCGGGGTCGCTCCCCTGTGCCTTCACCCTGCCCTCCCGCGCATCCTCTGCCTTGTGAGATTACACACTCGTAGCCCCACGCTGACCCCGTGCCGGTGACGCACGGGTACGCCGTGGTCCCTCAGCACCCCGGTGGCCCCGGAGGGCTGGGACGGGCGGCGGTGCTGCCGCTGCCCCCCGTTAGCTGCTGCCCTGCCCCGTGCCGTTCGCCTGGTGTCCCCAGCTGGCGGTCTGACGCGCTGCCTCCCTCTTGCAGTGGGAAGAGGTCAGCGGCTACGACGAGGCCATGAACCCCATCCGCACGTACCAGGTGTGCAACGTGCGGGAGGCCAACCAGAACAACTGGCTGCGCACCAAGTTCATCCAGCGCCAGGACGTCCAGCGCGTCTACGTGGAGCTGAAATTCACCGTGCGGGACTGCAACAGCATCCCCAACATCCCCGGTTCCTGCAAAGAGACCTTCAACCTCTTCTATTACGAGTCGGATACGGATTCTGCCTCGGCGAGTAGCCCTTTCTGGATGGAGAACCCCTATATCAAAGTGGATACAATTGCCCCGGATGAGAGCTTCTCCAAGCTGGAGTCCGGCCGCGTGAACACCAAGGTGCGCAGCTTTGGGCCCCTCTCCAAGAACGGCTTTTACCTGGCCTTCCAGGACCTGGGGGCCTGCATGTCCCTCATCTCTGTCCGGGCTTTCTACAAGAAATGCTCCAACACCATCGCTGGCTTTGCTATCTTCCCGGAGACTTTAACGGGGGCTGAGCCCACGTCTCTGGTCATCGCTCCGGGCACCTGCATCCCCAACGCGGTGGAGGTGTCCGTCCCCCTCAAGCTCTACTGCAACGGCGACGGCGAGTGGATGGTGCCCGTGGGAGCCTGTACGTGTGCCGCCGGGTACGAGCCGACCATGAAGGACACCCAGTGCCAAGGTGAGTGCGTGGCGGGGGAATCGCTCTGCCTTGGCCCTTCCGTTGTGTTCGTGCGCGCACGCGCTGCTGGAGGAGGCAGATCTGCGTTGCGCGAGGTCTGGTTTTGGGGGCTCGGGAGCTCGGCTGGCTCGCTGAGCACGGAGCGAGGGTTACTGCAGCGATGGGGCGGCATCTCTGAGGGCTGCTCTGCACTTTGACTTGCTGCTGTCTGCCGTGCCACGCCGGTCAGCACCCGCTAAGCTGCGGAGACCTGTGCGCGGCGGGACGTGTCCGCTGGCGAGGGGCCGTGACTCAGGGGCACGGCTGTCAGCAGGGACCCGGCACGTCAAAGCCCCCACGCATCATTAACAGCCTCTTTCACCCCTGCTGTCGTGACCGAGGGCTCCGTTCCCTCCCTCCCTCCCGCGGCGCACCAAGGTGCTGATGGCCGGGCTGTTCCCGGCAGGCGTGATTTCACGCTGCCGGTGCGGAGGCATTCAGAAACCCCGGCGGCGAGCGGGGCCCCGCTGTGCGAGCTGCGGGAGAGGCGCGCGCCCTGCCAGCGCTGCAGGCTTCCAGCAGGCTGCGTAGGGAAACAGGCAGGGGAACGTGAGCTCCTGCAGCCCCTCGGAGGGAAGGGGAGAGCAGCCTGCCCGCGGAGGGGTGGCGCTGGAGGTTTGGGGGCTGGCGTTGCTGTTTCACCCCGCGTGGGGGATGCTGCAAAGGAAAAAATCCGCCTGGGTGGATGTTGGGCTCGCTCGGGGTGATTTTGCCCTCGGGAGCTGCCTGCAGCACGCAGGACGCTGCCCGAGGGTGGCTCGGGCAGCGGGAGGGATGCTCGCTGCTCCCCAAGGCTGGAGGCATTGCGCGGGGGAGCGCTGGGCCCCCGGGGCTGGATGCCTCGTGCTCGCCGATGACGGGATCCTTGGCGCCAGCCCTCCGCTCTTGGCAGGGGCAATGGGATCTGGGATGTATACATGACCGGAGCGGCTGGCCGTGCCGCTGCTGGAGACCAGAGCCTCCGTTGGTCCCGACGCAGCTCCTGCCCCGCCAGCTCCAGGCAGCCGTGGCTGGGCGAGAGCCCGCGCTTGGTGTGCGCTGGGGTCCCCGCTCCTGGGGAGCTGCTTTCCGTGTTGCTTGGGCTGGGAGATCTTGCAGACCAAGGGCTGATGGCTGTTTCCCTGCATCGAGAGGGGCTTGGGCTTGAGGTGACACCTTTTCATGCCGGCGTCTGTGGTTCCCTGCTTGGGGGAGGCAGCAGAGGCTCCACAGAGGCGATACTCCAGCCCGGGCCATGCCTGCAACCACCGCACTCACCAGCGAGGCGTCCAGAAGAGCAGCTCGGGGCAGCAGCTTGGCTCCCATCCCAAGGCAGGGCCGGAGGGCTCCCCAGGTGACATTCAGGGCATCGCTGCAGAGCCCGGGGCCGTGTCCCCTCCCTGCTCCCCCCAGGAGGAGCAGAGACTGGCGCAGCACCTTTCCCAGCACCGCGAGCACGCCTCCTCCTTTCTCCATCCTCCAGCACACGGGCAGCACCTTTGTTTTCTCCCCCGAGCCTCAGCTTCTTTCCCCGCGTGGGGAAGGCGCGCTGAGCCGTACAGGCACGTCCCCATCCACCAGCCTGCCCTTCGCCGGGTAGAAGAAATGGTGTCTCCACGTTTCTCTGGGAAAGTCGCGCCGCGCTCGTACAATCAGATTTTCCGCCATATGATCGTGTGCTCTAAGTGGAAACAGCTGAGGAAGGGCTCGGAGAACCCAGCTCCATTTTCTGCTCTTTGTTGGCTGCCTCCTTGCCGCGTTTCTGCTCTTGCCCCCTCCCCACGCTTCTGCAGCTCGCCCTGCAGAAATGCCCCCGCCAGTGGCTGGTGCACGGGGGGGAGCGGGACGGAGCCCGACCCCGTAACCCCAGCAGGCAGGGGCCGTGTCACGGCACCGGGGGGCCACGGTCCCCATCCTGCTCGGGGACACCGGGGCGCTGCCGCCCGGCTTTGTGGAGCTCTCCCAGGCGTCCGGGTGAAGAGTGCCGCGAGGTGCCAGATGGCATTTTAATAAATAACAATACTGCGTTACCGCTTAGATGGGATAAGCCCTGTTGTAAATCTCCCCCTTTCCCCAGACTTTTCCGTGGCCTTTGAAGATCTCCTCCTCCTCCTCCTCCTCCTATTTATCTCCATCCAGCGCCAGGATTAGACTTCGCATTCAGACCTGTTACAATGCAGCTTGTATCCCGGTCCCTCGGGAGCCGAGGGCTCATCCCGCCCGGCTGAAGGCAGTTTCTTTGGCATGCTTTGTAATGCGATATGCAAGGCTGGTATCTGGCGCTCCGCTCAGAAGTTGCCACAGCATTGATTTGGCATCTCATTCTCAGCCTCATTATCTTTATTTAATTAGCACACGGCCCTTCTGGGGGTTGTGCTGCTTCCCACACGCTCCCCGCCACGGAGATGCGCGGAGGCAGCGCTCGCGGCAGGGAGACGAGCTCCCGGCCAGGGGCTCGGTCCGTGACGACCCAAATCACGCCGGCTTTTTGCTGATGAGGAGCTCCCCGCCTCGAGCGGGCAGGCGTCGGGATTCCCCCGCGAGCGGCGAGCTCGGTGCCCGTCGTGGGAGCACGGAACAGGTCGGCCGCCGGCACCTCCCCGAAAACGCTGCCAGGCGCGCACGCCCCGCACCTCCTTCGGGAGCTGCGCCCCAAATCGGGGCCGTGCCGGGGTGCACGGCCGTGCAGCGCCGCCTTCACCCGGACACAGAAGGGTTTGGGAGCCGGCTGCTGCCTTCCCACCACGCTGTGCCAGCAGCGAGCCCCCTGCACCGCCACCCCGCAGGGCTCCTGGCACTGCCCGCTGCCTCGTGGCTGCTGAAAACCCAGACCGCGACTGCAAACCCAGTCCCACAGAGCTGGTGCGCGGCGCCGGGCTCCTCTCAAAGCCGTTCCCTTTGGGTTCCCCCCAGCGGAGGCGCTGGGGGCCGGCGCTGCGTGTTTGGGTGCCGTCAGCAGGCGATAGCAGGTCAGGCTGGGGCCAAAGCGTGGCTTTTGTAAAAATGCATTTTCCTTGCAATCAGTGACTAATGGAAACATCACCGTGAATTAAAAAAAAAAACGCCAAGCAAGCAGTCCCCTTGCCAACTGTTTGCAGCTTTGCATTGCAACACGGGGTTGCTGCATGAAAACCAGGAAGTGAAACTGCCTTCTATTAATTGTCCGGGATTACAGATCAAAGGCAGCTCGGCAGCGCGGAGCTGGCGCTTCAGAGCCAGGCAGCTCCACAATGGCTCGCTTGTAACACGGTCGAGGAAATCTGCCTCTGCCGTCCTGCGTGTTGACCCGCTGCGGCTCGAGGGGGCAGCGTCGCTTATTGGAATTTTTTTCCTTTTAAAAAAAAAAAAATTTTTTTTTTTTTTTTTTGTTTCCTGCCTGTTACTCGGATGCCACCGTTCAAACCCCCAAGGGCTCTTCCCTTCCTCTCCCCTTCGACTTCGCTCCGTTCGCGTTTGGACTGCGCTCGTGTAAAATATTTCCACCCAAAGGGTGGTTTGAAAAAAAAATCAAGTGCCTTTTAAAAGAGGCTCGAAACGAGAGTTACCGCCTCGGCTGTAGCTGGGCTGCTGCTCGCATGGCTCTAATCCATCTGCAGCCACTTACGAAAGCGCGAAGGGAGTGAGCAGTGTAGGTTCATAAAGCACAGATCATCCCAGGCAAACCTGATTGCTGCCTTTAAAGAAATTACAGGGTTGCTGGACAAAGGGATGTGATCAGTTTAATTTATCTCGACTCGAGTGAGGCGTTCTGCCTCGGTCCTACGGGGAGAGAAACGGCCGGAAAGATGCTGCCCGGGCTGGAACAGCATCGCAGGGGTAGAAAAGCAGCCGAGTCCTCAAACGGGGTAACTCGGAGGAGTTTTGCCCCGCTGCTGGGAGCTGCAGCGAAGCAGGGCTGGTGCCCCGCGTCCCGCCGGGGAGGGGGCCGCCAGGTTTCGGGGGTGCTCGGCGTGCCGGGTTCGGTGCCACTTGCCCACGTCCCGCGCCGTAATCGCCGGCTGCGCGCGGGGTGAGTCACGGCGCCCTGATGCTGCGCCGGTGGCTTGATTTCGGTGTTTTTCAGCTCCCTCCCTTGGGCTTCGTTCACAGGGGTGGGGACCGCGCCGGGGAGGCGTGGAAGGGTGCCCTCCCCTGCCCGACCGCCCCCTGCTGCAGCTCGGCACCAGCGGGGCAGGATCAGGCCCCAGGGGGTCGGAGGCTGCCGCACGCCCAGCGGCGCTGCCGGGAGAAGCAGCTTCCCCTTCTGTTTCCCCCCCGTGTCCCCCTAAATACCCGCTGCAGCCCTTCGTCCCCGGCCGTCACACCGCGCTGCGCCCCCCTCCCCGCAGCTCCGGGGCCCTCCGCCTCGGTTCCCTGACCTGTTGTCCTGCGCCTGTCAGCCCCTGTCATGTTCTCCCCGGAGGTGACCGCAGCCCGGAGCCGGGCGATGTGATCTGTGTGCAGAGGTTGGGGATTGTTATTTTATATTTATTTTTTTCAGCAGGAAAAGCGCTTATGCAGAGCTCGGGGAGGGGGAGAGGGGAGCCTGGCTGCCCGGCCGGGGCTGCGGTCGCGCTCCTGCTCTGGTGATGCCGGGTTCCCTCGGCGGCGTGCCGGCCGCGGCAGCGCTGGTTGTGCGGGCAGCTTCTTGCAGAGAAGAGATGACACAGCGGCTTATCCGCCGGGGACCTGGGATCAGCTTTCAGCTCGGTTACAGCCTTCAAATGTGGCTGAGAGCTGTCACGCTGCCACCGAGGTCTTTACGCTCTGATTTATTAAACGGAGCTGGATGCCGAAGCGCCGCGGCGCAGCTGGGCCTCGGTGCCTCTCCTGCTCTTCCTCGCCCTAAATCGGGCTCTGCCCCCTCCTTGGCCGGGGCGGCAGCGAGGGAGAAGTGCAGCCGCCTTCAGCTCTTGCTCCGTGTCGTCTCCGAGTTGCCCTGTGCTCCCACGGTGGCTTTTGGTCCCCACGCTTACCCGGGCGCAGGAGCCGTGAGGCTGCCCGGGGCGAGGGGAGGAGGAGGAGGAGGCAGAGAGGAAGGCGTCTGTGCTGGGAGGAAGCTCTGGGGTGGCTGCGTGTTGGGGTAGGGGGGGGGGACAGGGGTGGGTTTGGGCTCGCCGGGGCAGCCCCTGCTCCGTCCTGAGGGCGCAGGAGGCAGAGCACGGCGGGGTGTCCTGGCGCCTCCCCAGGGCACCTCGCCGTCCCCGTCTGAGGCGCGGGCTTCTCGGCTTCACGCAAGCGCTGGTTGCTCCAGTTTCATCCCCCGCAACAAGCCTATTATTTCAGGGGGGGTTTGTCCCTGATGGATCTGGGCTCCTGTCCATAACCAAAGCATGTTTGGCAGCTCTCGGAGCCCAGAGTGTTCCTGTCCAAGAGGTTTCAGTCATCTCTCATTCCTCAGCAATCTGGTTCCTTATGTGTGAATCTGCATCCACCCAGTTTTAACTGCCTGGGACTGCGGCTGGGGTGGGTCTGTGCGTGCTGAGGCTGCTCCGGCACCTTTGGGCAGCTGCCCTCCGCGTCCCGGCGTGTCGGGATGGGGGGGACGCGAGCCCTGGCTCCTTTTCCATCGCTGGCAGACGGGCACCGCGGCGTTATCTGCACGCTCAGGATGGGCTAAACTTTAATTCCCAAAGGCCGGGTGAGCTCAGGTCAGGGAGCTGCAGGAGCTGAGCCGTGCGGGCAGTCCCGGTTTCACCAAGCAGGAGCCCTCCTGGGGGCTCCAGCCCCTGTCCCCGCGGCGTCTGGCAGCAGGAGAGCGGGGTGAGCCCCGCACCGTGTGGGGCTGCCAGGAAACTTCCACGCGGGGTGTCGGGAGAGGCCTCGCAGTGAAGCAACTCCTCTTGTTTACGGCTGATGTCACCTGGCAGGCACGGGACAGGAGTTGCTGCTTTGGGGACAGGACTGCCAGGAGGGCTACGTGCCCCCGGTGCCGTGCCGGCCAAACGGGGGCGATGCCGGAGCAGAGCCGGTGCTGGTGGGGGTCTCGGTGCAGAGCAGCCCCCGTGGCTGGAGGCAGGCCCCGTGCTGGCCTGGTTTCAGGCCACATCGTTGCAGGGCTGCGATAAAACGAGGCGACGTGGAGGCGTGGGGCGGTTTCCCGACGCTGCTGGGCTCGGCTCGAGAGCCGTTAATCCCTTCACGTGCCCCTCGTTAGGGCCGAGTGGCCGTGGAGTGAGCGGGGGCCGGATCCGGGCTCCTGGCTCCTTTACGGGGCCGCTCGGAAGCGGGGGCAGGAGGCTGGCGGCGCCGGCCCGCAGGAATGCTGGCATCTGGCTCGGCACACGCTGCTGGAGCCGGCCTCGGGGCTGCCACCGCCGCGGGCCGAGAAGTGGCTGAAAAGTGGCCGAGGCAGAGGCTTGGGGTGGAAGGGCCGTGTTGGGGCTTGGGGGGGCTCCGGGGGGGGCTGCCCAGGCGGGGCTGAGTCCTTGTGTCCCCGGGAGAAGGAGCGAGTGTCCTGCTGCAGTGCTGGGCACGGCGTCAGTGCGTGGCAGGAGCCCCTCCTCGGGAAATGGGGAGAGGAAGCAAAATGGGGATGGATGCGTGTTCCTGCACGGGGCTGCCCTGATGGGCCGGGCCGGGCCCATTGCTGCTGCCTGGGTCTGCTGCAGGAGCAGGAGCAGCGCCCAGGAAAGCTGTGCCTGTGCCAGGGGGGTCCCCGGGCACTGCTCGTGACCTGGGTGAGCTCGGCTGTGCTGGCACCAGATGGTATCAGCTCCCCATAGCAGCCCTGTTCATCCTGACGGGCTGGGACACAGCTCCCTGCCCTCCAGCTGGGCTCAGGACCTGCAGTGAGCTCGGAGAAGGGGCCTGCAGTGAGCCTGGGCTTGCTGAGATCACTGTGAGCCTGGGAAAGCATCCCCCGGACACGGTCCCTGTGCGAGGAGGGATGAGCAGGAGAGGCGTGCAGGAAGCGGCAGGATTTGCCTCCGGGTTGTAGCAGCATAGGAAAGGCTGGAAAGGCTCGTAGGTGGCCAGCGGTCCTCCTGCCACCGCCCAGAGATCACGCAGTGAGGGAGGATCCTGCCCGGCCTCGGGGACAGCACTGGGTGCCCTTTATTAACGCAGCTTTGCTTTCCCCTCCTGCAGCCTGCGGCCCAGGAACCTTCAAGTCCAAGCAGGGCGAGGGGCCCTGCTCCCCCTGCCCTCCCAACAGCCGGACAACCTCGGGAGCGGCGACGGTCTGCACGTGTCGCAACGGCTTCTTCCGCGCCGACACGGACCCCGCAGACAGCGCCTGCACCAGTGAGTCCCGCCGGAGGGACGGGGGAGGCGAGCTGGGTGTGGGGTGGGGGGGGCACGTGGCAGCCGTCCCTGACCCCCCTCCGTGTGTCCCCCCCCCCCCGCCAGGCGTGCCGTCGGCTCCCCGCAGCGTCATCTCCAACGTGAACGAGACGTCGCTGGTGCTGGAGTGGAGCGAGCCGCAGGACGCGGGCGGGCGGGACGACCTGCTCTACAACGTCATCTGCAAGAAGTGCAGCGTGGA
The DNA here is from genome assembly GCF_040182565.1 of Anser cygnoides. Taxonomy (NCBI): domain Eukaryota; kingdom Metazoa; phylum Chordata; class Aves; order Anseriformes; family Anatidae; genus Anser; species Anser cygnoides. The sequence goes on along the minus strand of NC_089881.1, from coordinate 17,762,564 downwards.
GCGGCGCCTGTGCACGCGCTGCGACGACAACGTGGAGTTCGTGCCGCGCCAGCTGGGCCTCACCGAGCGGCGCATCTACATCAGCAACCTGATGGCCCACACCCAGTACACCTTCGAGGTCCAGGCGGTGAACGGCATCTCCAGCAAGAGCCCCTTCCCTCCCCACTTCGCCTCCGTCAACATCACCACCAACCAGGCAGGTCAGTGTCGCCGCCGGAGAGCAGGGGCTGGGCTCCCCGCCGCGCGGCGGAGCGGGGATTTCTTGCTGACGGCCTCGTGGGCTGCAGTCCTTCGTGCTGCCGTGCTACTGGCTCTCCGTCCCTGCATCTAATCCCCTGGGTGAATTCTCCTCTCCGCTGGAACGTGTGTCCCTGGAGGGGATGAGATCAGAACGCGTGCAAGCGGGGAAGGGCAGGCTTGGCAGATGCTCCGGAGAGCTCTGGATCTCCTAGACCCACCCCGGAGATGTTGCGCCTGCTGCGAAGGGAGGAGGAAGGAAATGAGATTTCTCCCCTGTGGGCCTGGGAAGGCTCAGCACCAGCCCAAACCTTCGCAGGCAGCCGGCTGCTCTGCCATTCCTCCTTCCTCCCGCCCTGGCCCGGCTCCAGCGTGCTGGTAATCTCCAGCCGCCGCGCTCTGATCTGATTTCACGGGTCTCACCGGTGGGGTGGGGCGGGCAGCTCCTGGCAAGGGGAAGAGGGGAAGGAGCCTTGGTTTGGGCTGCCAGGGCCCTTCCCCGGACCAGTTTGCAGCGGGGCATGGGGTGAAGTGTCACCTCAGTGCAATTTCTGAGCGTCCCTCGGTCCCTTATCGCCTTGGCTGCAAGATGCTGAGACCACATCTCCTTCCAGAGACGGTCCCGAAGCTTTTCTGTGCCTTTTGGCTGGGGTTATCAGAGCAGGACCCGAGCTGTTGAGGGATGGTGGAGGATGTAGCTGGGCGCAGGAGGGCTCACCAGAGCTGCAGAAATGCTGAGGGCAGACAGGGTGGGCCTGGGGAGAAGCAGGAGTGCTGGCTGCCCGTCCCGTGCAGGACCTCCGGAGACGAGCTGTGCACAGCCGTGCCTCCAGCCGGGCTGGCTGCAGCGCTGCCGAGTGGGTGCCGGTGCCGGCACAGCCTCATTTCTCTCTTCCTCTTTCCCAGCCCCATCTGCCGTGCCCACCATGCACCTGCACAGCAGCACAGGGAACAGCATGACGCTGTCGTGGACTCCCCCGGAGAGACCCAACGGCATCATTCTCGACTACGAGATCAAGTACTCCGAGAAGGTAAAGCAAAGCAGCCGCTCCCCCGCCCTGGCCCTTCTGGCTGGCCACCAGCCCCGCAACGAAGGGGGGTCCCTGTAAAGTGTCTGGGGAAGGGGAGCAGCAACGGGGGGACCACAACACAGCGGTGACACCCCCGTGTCTCCCCTGCAGCAAGGCCAGAGCGATGGCATTGCCAACACCGTCACCAGCCAGAAGAACTCGGTGCGGCTGGACGGGCTGAAGGCCAACGCTCGGTACATGGTGCAGGTGCGGGCACGCACGGTGGCTGGGTACGGCCGCTACAGCCTCCCCACGGAGTTCCAGACAACTGCAGAGGACGGTAGGTACCAGGACAGGGCTGCCTCTGTCCCCCAGTTCCCCAAACACGCTCCACCCCAAAGCCTGACTTTGATTTCTGCCTCTCCCTCCACCAGGCTCCACCGGGAAGACTTTCCAGGAGCTGCCTCTGATCGTGGGCTCGGCCACTGCGGGGCTGCTCTTCGTCATCGTTGTGGTCGTCATCGCTATCGTCTGCTTCAGGTACTGCCTTCGCAGGGAGCAGGGCTGCAGAGCCGGGTTTGGGGGCTGCTTACGCCCGCAGGCAGAGCTCCAGCAGCTCCAGTCTGAGAGCGAAGGGCTGGACCTGCTGCACGTGGGTCCCGCAGGAGGACCGTGTGTCTCTGCTTCCCAGCACCAGCCCTGGGCTCTGCCCGGGCTCCTGCCGTCCTCTCTCAGCACAGCTGGGCTCTCTTCTCCCACTGCACCTCAGGCAGAGATCGCTCTGCTCGCAGGCTGCTGGAGGGGAAGCTCTCTGGCTTAGGTTGTCTGTGCTGGGATTTGGAAGCTGGCAGCACATGTCTTTGCCCCATCAGGAAAGGGATGGTTACTGAACACCTCCTCTCGTCTCCTTTGGGCAGGAAGCAGCGCAACAGCACAGATCCCGAGTACACGGAGAAGCTGCAGCAGTACGGTGAGTGGGAGCCCAGCACGTGGGCTCCGCCTGCCCTCTCCCAAGTCCTGTGCCGTGCCAGGCTGGCGTGGCATGTCACCCGGGTTGTGTCCCTCCCTGTGACGAGCCCTCTGTCCTTGCAGTCACCCCGGGGATGAAGGTCTACATTGACCCCTTCACTTACGAGGATCCCAACGAAGCTGTCCGGGAATTTGCCAAAGAGATCGACATCTCCTGCGTCAAAATCGAGGAGGTCATCGGAGCAGGCAAGTCCCGGGGCTGGCCACAGCGGCTGCTGAGACCACCGCCTGTCCCCCAGCCGCCCGGCTCACCCTGCTGCCCCCTTGTCCCCTTCCCCACCCGCAGGGGAGTTCGGCGAGGTGTGCCGTGGGCGCCTGAAGCTGCCCGGCCGCCGCGAGATCTTCGTGGCCATCAAGACGCTGAAGGTGGGCTACACGGAGCGGCAGCGGCGGGACTTCCTCAGCGAGGCCAGCATCATGGGCCAGTTCGACCACCCCAACATCATCCACCTGGAGGGCGTGGTGACCAAGAGCCGCCCCGTCATGATCATCACCGAGTTCATGGAGAACTGCGCGCTCGACTCCTTCCTCCGGGTGAGCATCCCCTCCTGCCCTGGGCTGGGGGCTGCCAGCTCCGAGCTCCCCTTCTCCATCCCTCTGCGTTGTCGTGCTGACATCCCCGGGGTTACTTAACCTGTGCATCTTGGGGTGGGGGAAGATGGATGGCCCTAGGCAGGAGGTGGTAGCGTACGGGGATCCATCCCCAGTCCATCTGGGGTGTTGAAAACCCCTCTGATCTCTCCCCTGGCAGCTGAACGACGGGCAGTTCACGGTCATCCAGCTGGTGGGGATGCTGCGAGGCATCGCTGCTGGCATGAAGTACCTCTCGGAGATGAACTACGTGCACCGGGACCTGGCTGCCCGCAACATCCTGGTCAACAGCAACTTGGTCTGCAAAGTGTCCGACTTCGGGCTCTCCCGCTTCCTGGAGGATGACCCAGCCGACCCCACCTACACCAGCTCCCTGGTACGGGATGCTCGTGGGAGACCCGCAGAGCTGGGGGTGTGGGGACGGACCAGGTGCACGCTAACTAATAGCGTTGTCTGCCCGTGCAGGGGGGCAAGATCCCGATCAGATGGACGGCTCCTGAAGCCATCGCCTACCGCAAATTCACGTCGGCCAGCGACGTGTGGAGCTACGGCATCGTCATGTGGGAAGTGATGTCCTACGGGGAGCGACCCTACTGGGACATGTCCAACCAGGACGTAAGTGCCCACCGGAGAGCGGGGAGCTGCGGGTCACCGGCAGGGACCCGGGGGGCTCACAGCCTGCCTCCGTGCACGTCTCCCCGCAGGTGATCAACGCGGTGGAGCAGGATTACCGCCTGCCTCCCCCCATGGACTGCCCCACGGCGCTGCACCAGCTGATGCTGGACTGCTGGGTGCGGGACCGCAACCTGCGGCCCAAGTTTGCACAGATCGTCAACACGCTGGACAAGCTGATCCGCAACGCTGCCAGCCTGAAGGTCATCGCCAGCGTCCAGTCTGGGTCAGTGGGGTCCCAGATCCCGGGGAACACAGGTGTCTGGGACTGGAGACGTGGGAGGGCAGGGCTGAGAAACGTCCCTGCTTCCAGGTACAACTCCGCATCCCTCTTCTCCCTGTAACCTGTGGCTCTCTTGCCCTGCAGCGTCTCCCAGCCGCTCCTTGACCGCACTGTGCCGGATTACACCACCTTCACCACCGTGGGAGACTGGCTGGACGCCATCAAAATGGGACGGTACAAGGAGAACTTCGTCAATGCCGGCTTTGCCTCCTTCGACCTGGTGGCACAGATGACCGCGGAGTAAGTCACTGCTCGTGGGGCTGGGTGGTCCCTCGCCTCTCCGGCAGCCAGCTGCCTGAGCACGCAGAGGGCACATTTGTCGGGGGGGGTTAAGGTCTGGGAGTCGGCATCCAGACCTGCCAGGTCACTAAATCTTCACCTTCTCTTTGCAGAGACCTGCTGAGGATAGGGGTGACGCTAGCAGGGCACCAGAAGAAGATCCTGAGCAGCATTCAGGACATGAGGCTGCAGATGAACCAGACGCTCCCGGTTCAGGTTTGACCGCAGGGGACTCTGCATTGGAACGGACCGAGGGAACCTGCCAACCAGGTTCAGTTTGCGGTGCAGCCCGGCTTCCCGTTTCCCCCTTCCCGCGGCGCTCCTCTGCCTCGGACGCTCGCCTGGGACAGGCCGGGCCGGGCCGCCCTTCCCCGGATCGGAGGCACTCGTGCCGAGAGGGAGCCCGGCTTTTCGTCCCGTGTCCTGGAGCGGCGAGGCAGCGACGCAGTCTTCATATTGAAGATGGATTATGGGACGGAGATGGCACATCCCGCTTCCCGCCCTGTCTCGGTGCTCATCGGTTTGAAGAGTTGTTCTGCTTCTTGGATTTCTTTTCACCCTGTTTTCCCCGCCCCGAGTCCTCACTTTCCCCCCGTCCCCGAGGCCACAGACTGTTGACCCGTCCGCTGAGTCCGTCAGACACGTCCGAAGCCTTCCCTGACCCCGGTCCCCGCATGGCGGCAGCCGGGGGAGGCCGAGCCCCCACGGGGGCTGCCCACGGCATGGAGACGACGCCAGACGCCAGGGACGGGGCTGCCCGGCCCCAGACAATCACTTCTCTCCTCCCCCCTCGCGGCCCCTCCGCACGAGGGTCTGCACTGGAACGTGTCCGAAGGGAAGGCTTCGCTCCCTTTCTTCTTGGCTTTGCACGCCAGAACCCGAACCCCGTGAGATTTTACTATGCAGGGAGTTAGGCAAAAAAAAAAAAAAAAAATAGAGAGATATATTAAAAAAAAAAAAAAAAAGAGGGAGCAGAAAGGGGAGGGAGGGGGACCAGGTGCCCAGCTCCGCATCTCTTACCCTCTTGGTTCTCGTGGCCGGCTCTGGACTGCAGAGTGAGGCCGTCAGCACGTTTGCACAGGGACCCTCGGCCCCCGGCCCCACGGCAGCCGCGCTCCTGCGAGAGGGGGACGGGGAGCGGGGCCGGGGCCGGGGGGCTGCGCCGCGCGGAGGCCTGGCCTCCCCCAGCCTCCTGTTTTATGCAGAAGGAGCGGGTGCCGCCGGCGCGGCTGCCCCGCTCCTGACACACGCTGTGATTGCTGCCAAAAGACTCACTCACCTTCCTCTGACTCTTCACTGCAGCCCGGTTCCTCCAAGCTGAGGGAGAGACTCCCAGCGTGCGTGAGTGTGCGTGAGTGTGTGCGTGCGTGCGTGTGTGCTGGCCGGCAGGACTGTGTGAGGCAATGGGCAGAATAAAGGCAATAAGAATTTTAACAGAGTTTCCTTTGCTCGATCGCTCTCGCTGCACCAGCACGGGGTGCTGTGCCCCTCCGGGGGCTGGGGGCTGGCTCTGTGCACCCCCCCCTGCTCCCCCATTTCTCTCGCCGCGGGTGCTCCTGCAGGGTCCCCGTAGGCAGCGGTGCCGCGGGGAGGTGCCGGGCACAGGCCTGGTGCCAGCCCTGCAGTGCCCAAGGACTCGGCGTGGGGCGCAACGGGTTGGAGGTAACGAGTCCCGGGGCAGAGCCGGACCCTGAAACCCCATCTGGTGCCGCAGGCGATGCCGGTAATGGTTTTTCCCATCCCCTCCTCGCATCCAGCCCGCCCTGCGGGAACCAAACCCGGTGAGTGAAAACAGAGCAGGGCCAGCCTCCGCCCCGAAGTGAGCGGGGAGCAGCCGGGCTCGCCGCCACCCCACCGCCGGCGGCCCCACACAGCCCCCAGGACTCGTCCCTGGGGCTTGTCCCCGGACCCACGGCCCTCCCGGGGCGGCCCAGCCGGCTTTTCCCAGGCGGGAGCGGCGCGATGGCCTCCGTGAGTCACCTCGCACCTGCCTGCCGTGAGGTGGCAGCTGCCCGGCCAGGTGCGAGCGCCGCCACTTCAAAGGCACCCGGCAAGGAAAAGACCTGGGGGTGCTCCCACCAGGACCGCGGCGATGGGGGCCCCAAACCCTCGGCCGCTCGCTGCCGAGAGCGGGGCTCCCCGTCCCCAGGGGGCTCGCACGTGCCGGGGGGGGCTTCTGGCCGCGGCCCCTCGGTGGCCACGCGCCTCCGGCGGCGTGCTCCCCGAAACCCGCGGGGTCCTCCCCTGCCCGGCTGGCGGTGGCAGAGCCAGGTGCTGTTTTTCCCCTTTCCCTGGAACTCGCCCGCCCTTGGGTTTCTCATTAACCCCGTCCCCCAGCGCAGGAACAGCAAACAAGGCCGGGGGGGGGGGCGGCTGGCGGGGCCCTGCGCAGCGCAGCACCAGGGAAGGGGCTCCCCGCGCCCCACCGCCCCTCTCTGCGGGGGGGCCGGGGTCTCCAACACCGTCCCCTTTCCTCTGGGGCTTCCAGCGCCCAGTTTGGGCCCCTGCTGCAGGGACCCTCCCCGGGGTGCCCGGCTCCACGGGGGTCCTGGTGCTGCAGGGCTGGGGTCCCCACAGCATCCCCACAATGCTCGATCCTGGCTTGGCTTTGCTTTTTTCGGGGGGAGTCTGCTCATTTTAAACAGCAAACCCGCAACAAACCACTTCTGCCTTCTCATTTCCCCAGCTCCGGGTCTCCCTCGGCCCCCACACCGCGGGGTTTGCTCCTCGGGCAGCCCCATACCCTCCTCTTCCTTTTTGTACCGGCATGTACACGGAGAGATGCGTGAAACGGGGAAAGGAAAACAAAAGCAACAGCAGCGGAAATCAATGCGAGCGTGCGTTTGTAAAAATATTTTTTAACAAAAAAAAAAAAAAAAGACTTTTTTTTTTTTTCAATTAAATTATTTAAGGAATTTTATGGAGGTCTGCGGTGCCCGCGTGGTTCTTGCGGGGTCGGGGCGGCGGGGAGCTCTGCGCCGGGCGGGCACGGGGTGGGTGTGAGTGTGCACACGTGTGAGTGTGTAACAGCGGGGTGCAAGCCCAGCCCCAGCATCCCCCCAGTTTGCTCCCCACCACCCCCATGGGCAGACCTCGGGGGGGATTTGGGGGGGCTGTGGGGACGGGGAGAGCCTGGGGTGGTCCTGGGGGAGTGGGGCGGGGGGGGAGGCGAGCCCTGCCTGCGCCCTGCGCTTCCCCCCTCCCAGCCAGCGCAAAAGAGCCTTTTGTGCTGCTGGGATTTTTTTTTCCCCCCCCCCTTTTAATTCCTAACCAGGAGATTAAGGGAAGACAAAGGCTCCGATTGTTCCCGCTCTGCTGAGATCTGGAAAGTTCGGGGAGGGGGGAACCGTCTCTTTCCAGACGGCTCGGCGGAGGGGGACGCGCAGCCCAGGTGGAGGGGCCTGGGCCGGGGGAGACACCCGGGGGGACATCGGGGGGGACGCCCAGGCCGTGCCCCACCACCAGCAGGCGCTGGGGGCTGGGGCCACCACGGTTCGGGTGCTGGTGGCCCCGGGAGCGGGGCCCTTCCCCTGGCCGTGGGGAGCGGGCTGCCGGGGCCACCCGGCCGGGGCTGGGCCCGGAGCTCCCGAGCCTCTCCCCTGCAAAGGAGGAGGAAGATTTAGGATGGATTGGCCGGCTCGCCCGGCTTCTTGGCGTTTTCGCTGCTAACTCTTGGCTGACACCTCCGTGACTTGGCAGGGAGACGCTCCAGCAGCCCCGTCAGCTGCCTGGGGCCGGCGCAGCTGGAAGGGATCACGGCTCGGCACGGCTCGGCCCATGGCGGCCGACATCCAGGGGGCCGCGGGTGCCCGGGCACCCTGCACGGCCCCGTGGTGCCACGGCCCCAGTGCTATCCCCATGGGAAGCCGAGCTGGGGCCGCATCCTGCAGGGTGCCCAGGGCCAGGTGGGTCGCTGCCTCGTGGCCACAGCCAGGGACATGTCGTGGCCCGGCCCAGGGCTGTCCCCGAGAGGCACAGGGCCGGGACCCGGCGTGTTTTCCCATGCTCACAGGGAGCAGCAAGACACCCACGAGAGCCCCGGCTCTGCTCCTTCTGTTTCCCGTTAAGATTATTTATTGGTAATTTTTAAGACCACTTACATACTCTGTTCGTGTGCCAGGACCCTACACAGCTTTTTCCCAGGGCTTTTTTTTTTTGTTTTTTTCCAATTTATTAAAAAAAAAAATAAATCTTGGTTTAATCATTTTCTTCCCACTCCTTCCTTCCAGACTCCTTTGGTACCCAGTGGGGTGCTGGCACATGGCGCAGTGCCCGGCCCCGGCCGCACCGCAGCCACACCGGGGCCGTGTCCTTGCCCCCCCCATGAGCCCGAGCACCACGGGGACATCGGGGACAACCCCCCCCCCCCCCCCCCCAGGTGACATGCCCAGCACTGGCACGCAGAGGGGAAACCTTCCCAAAAAGGGGCTGCGGCTCCGGGGCGGTTCGAGGAGGGCGCAGGAGGCGGCTCCCCCCCGGATGCCTGGGAGCTGACATCGCCTTTGGCAGCGCGCGGCCAGCGAGGAGGGCTCGGGGCGAAGGCACCCGCGTTCATCATCCCGGGAGCTCCTCGAGGAGCAGAACCGTGCTGGGCCGCGGGGAGAAAAGCAGCTTTGGGTTATCAAAGGAAACCTTCAACCCCCTTGGGAAGGGCTCGGTCCATGGGGGGAAACCAGGGGGAAATTCATGCAGGCTGGTTTGTAGGGCTGGTATCACCGGGCTGCTGCACTTGCTGCGAGGAGAGCTCTTCTTGGGGCTTCAAATTTGGCTCACCAGGTATCAGCCCCGGCCCATCCCTGGTGGCTCACTGGCCCTGCACTGGGTGGCGATGCCTGCGCCCAGCTCCTCCTGCCACTCGCCTCTGCTTTCGGCTTCTCCCAAAGCAACACTGGGAGGAAACAGGGAAATTGCTTCCCCGCTCCCCGCACCACCCGGCCGGAAGCCCAACGGGCTGCTGATCCCCTTTTATTGCCCTCGTTCTGCTTTGATCTCCTCCTCGCTGCCCGTACGGTATCGCCGCCGTGCCCGGCCGGGGGCCGTGGGGCAGTCCCGGGTGTCAGACAGGTTCTGCGGCACATTTCTGCCTAATGAGAAATTTCCTCTCCCCGTGCTTCGCTGGTTTTTTTTTAGCACCGGTATCGCTACCCCACCTCTGCCTCCGCCGGGCGGGCTGAGTCACGGGGGCGTGCGGGCACCTCCCGGCACGCTCCGCGTCCTCGCTGGCCCTTCTCTTGCCGGCCCTGGCAGCGATCCCTCCCCGCCAGTTTCTCCTGGGACGGCACCAGCATGAGCTCAGCGAACCCCCAATTTCTGGTGACCCCTCCTAGCGGCCCCGGTGCATGAGCGAGATGCCTGGGAGCGACGCTCCCCGCGGCTCCCCCCCGCCGCCCCGGCTCCCCGGTCCGTGCTCGGGGGAACCGCAGCTCCAGGCGGCTGCCGGAGTTCAAAGGGAAGGGGAAAAGCAGCAATTCCCCCTCTGCGTGAGGGTTTCGGCTCGGCTCCCCGCTCGCACGCTCCCCGCCGCCCGCAGCCTGCGGTCGCTCCGTGCCTTAACGGGTTTCCTGGCTCTGAGCTCACTAATGAGCCGGCGTGGGAAGCGGCGAGGGCTGAATGCCCCCGAAATTGGGGCATCGGAGGGAGGCGAGAGGCTCCCCCTGCACAGCACGTGGTGGGAGGAGAGGGGCTCCCATCCCGCTCCCCCCATGGGGACCCTGGGGGCCTGCCTGCTCTTGGGGCTCCCCAGCTGGCCCCAGCACAGCCCTGCCAACCCTCCTGTCCCCTGAGAGCAGCGTGCCACGCCAGGCCCCACGCCAGGCCCCCGCCGCTTGGCTCAGCCCCCTCTCGACGCAGGTGTCCCCTGTCCCGCTGTCCCCAGCGTCACCCAGGCGTGGAGCAAAGGCTGCGCCCCGGGAGGACAAAGCTGAAACCATGACCCATCCCGGGCGCGGTGAGTCAGGCTGTGCCGGGCAGCCTGCGCTGGAAACCACCTGCCAGCTCCGTCTCCGTCCCCAGCCCTGTCCCCAACCCTGTCCCCAGCCCACAGCGCCAGGAACCCCGGCCCAGAACGGCCGTGTGGCCGCAGGGGCCTGTGATGGAGAGGAGGAGAAGCTCCTTGCGTGGGGGCACGGCGGGTGTTGGTGTTCGCAGCCGCGTCTTGCACAGGCAGGAGCCGGCGGAGGAGCGGAGCCTGGGGCAGGAGCAGCAGGGTGCTGGAGCTGACGCTGTGCAAACAACGCTCCGTGCCAGCAGCCCCGATCTGATCCGGCAGCAGGAAGCAGGGGGAGGCTGAGGGGAGCGCGGGGATGCACGGAAACCCCGGGGGACAGCCCCACCAGCGCAACAGCAGCCGTCCAAGCCCGTGTCCCCACGTCCCCGTGGCAGGAGGTGCGCAGCGGTGCGCCCGTACCCGGGGGTCCCATTCACACGCACCGGCAGCAGGCAGTAGGTGCGGGACCGGGAACATCCCAGCCTCTGCTCCTGGATAGTGCCCTCCCTTATCTCACACCAGAGCTGCACAGCCCCCGGCCTCGCTGCTCTGCTCTCCTTTTCCCAAGGTGGCAGCCGAGGGCGAGAGGCTCGGGGGGGGGGGTCCCTGCCCTGCTGCCCCCCGGCCAGGCTGCGAGCAGGTGGATTTATGGCCGCGGCTGTGGGCCGGCATTCGGGGGACGGGAGAGGTGACGGGGCCTTTATGGCTCTAATACACCTTTCTGACAGCAAAGTCTAAATGGCCTCGTAAACCACCCCCCCACCCCCCCGTCAGAAGGCAGAGGTTTATTAGGGCTGTAATTCTTCTCCTGGCATTTCATCAGTGTCCTTTTAATCTGCACTTGGGTGTTTTTGTTGTTTTTGTTTTTTTTTTTTTTAATTTCAGTTTAATACCAGCAGCTGCAAATGTTATTAGGGAGGGTCTTGTGCAGGAAACCTCCGGAGGGGGCTTGGGGCAGCAGCTGGGGGCTGGGGCAGCCCCCTCCCCAGCAAGGGGCCTCCCCGGAGGGGGCGAGGAGAGCCCAGCCTTGCTGCGCCGAGCTCCTCTGCCGAGCAGGATGCGGCCGCGGCGTTTGCCATGCAAGGGAAGCCTTCCCAGGAAACCTTGGGATTTCGGCAGCGGAGCCGGCCAGGAGCTAATCCTTTGTGTCAGGCTTTCCGCTTTCATCTCATTAACTCCCGCTCCCTGTGCCGCTGCCCTCTCGGTTTTTCTGGCGGGGAGATAAGTCTCCGTGCTCGGCGCGGCGAATCCTCCGCGCCTGCTCGCGCGATGCTCCCGGTCGCGCTGACGCTGGCAGGCAGCTTCCATCCAATTACAGCGGGGTGAAGCTCATTTTAATTGCATAGAGCAGCTGGGATTAAGCAGACTTTATCTCCTAATTCCCTCTTTATCTCTTAACTTCACACTCGCCGCTCGCATTGAAGGCAGGACAGCTTGTGCCAGCGTTTGCAGTTTCTGAAGGACCCTTCTCCGCGCGCCCGCCGCACGCCACCCCATCGCCCGGCTGGGGCTGGCCCCCAAACGTCCCCAAATGCCAAGGCGGGGGCTGGCAGGGACCCCTGTGCCCCATGGGGCCGGGATGAGGTGGCGGCAGGGACCCCCGGGTGCCATTCAGGAGGGTGCGGGATGTCCCTGGGGACACGGCTTCCCCCGGGAACGCCCCCCTGCAGCGGCTCTTCCTCAAGGCGCCGTCCCCAGCAAAGGCCGTGTGTCACCCGGAGGTCCTCCAGGGACAGCGGGGACGGGGACAGCCCTGGGGCTGCAAACAAGGAAGGGTTTTTTCCCCTTCCCAACCCATGACTCTCCAGTTGCCCAGCCGGCACTCCGGTGTCCCTACGAGGTAGGACTGGGTTGTTTGTCCCCAAAAAATGCTCTCTGGAGGTAGCAAGCACCTCTGCCAGCTCCTCCAGGACCCTCGAGGACACATTATCTGCCCTGCGCACTTAACCAGGATTAATGCTGCTGCGTGGCTCTGTGTAATTGCCGGCGGAGTCAAAAGGAGGTTTGTAATCTCTCCGGGGATGAACAGCCCCTCACGCCCGCCTGCCTGCCTGCTGCCTCGGCACCCCTGCCCCGCTCCATCCCGTGCCCCCCAGCACCCCAATCCTGCCCCCCTGGCAGTGCCCGGCCATCCCCCCACTGTCCCTCGGGCATCCAGTGACACCCACTTCTCCGTGCGGACACGTCCACCCCGACCTTGAGCGAGCTCTTGAGATAGCGAGAGAGCCGGGGGCTGCCCCGGCCGGGGACACTTGGCCAGGCTGGCCCCATAACGAGCTGGTGGCAGGTCCCCTGTCCCCGCGGGCCACCCGCTGCCTCCTGTCCCCTGGCACCGTGCGGGGCGGCGGCGCGGGGCTCCCCCACGCTGCCCGTGGGTAAAACCCAGGCTCCCCCAGCTCGGAGATGCAGGCTCCACATCAGCGCGGCCGGGTGCTAATTAGGCACCATTAGCATGAGCTAATTAATCTAATTCCGGTGACCCACAATTCCAGAGCGTGGGAGCTGCTCCTCGCCCTCGCCTCTGCCCATGCCAGCGGCTCCCGGCTCCTTTTCTCCCCACGGGGTTTAATCCCCCCGGCGCCCACGTGTGCCCTCCTGCTGTGGGTTTGCACGCTTCTTTTTGGGGTGGGGGGGCTTTTGTTGGCCCAGCACCCCGCACACAGCCCTGTGGGTGCCCCCAGAGCAGGAGCTCGGGTCCGGGCTTGCTCAGGGGCTGTGCGGCAGTGAAAGGGTGGCTCTTAATCCGACAGCAGCTGTGGGGCCCGGGCTTGCTTGTTCAAGGGATATGGCAGCTCGGTCAACAATCCCCCGGCCCGTTTCGGGGGGATTAGCAGCGCCCCGGGGAGGGAAGGGGCCCACGTGAAGATTTGGAGGGTGGGAACGTGGCCCCGCAGAGACAAAGCCGGGCGGGGAGGCGGCAGGGATTGGGGACCCACCGTCCCCAGGAGGTCCCCGAGGCAGCAAACAGGGTCTCAGGGAACGTCCCCGTCCCCGTCCCGCTCTCACGCCCCGCCGTGCTGACAGGAGGGAGCTCTGGTTATCATCCCGCACGGCCCCGCAGCGATAACCCCGCCGGCACCGGGGCAGGAGGCAGCTCCCAGCCATCTCCGTGGCCCCACAGCGTCCCCACGGCCGGCGCCCCGAGCGGGAAGCGCCCAAAGGCCAACACCTGGGAGCTCCCAGCAAACGAGCACAAGGGTGTAATTAGGCCTCGGGGCAGCCTCCTGCTGTGGGGGGCACCTGGGGGATATTAGGGCTGCGTTAGGCTGTGTGCCGGGAGGGCATCACCCCTGTGCGTGGGGTGCTCCCTGTCTGCTCCTGCGAAAGGACCCCATAAAAAAAAAACTCCCAGGCCCCGTAAAACATGTGGGGCCAAACCGGGAGGCCTCAGCTTGTGTCTGAGCAGCAGGTGGGTCCTGGTGGGCTTTGCCGTGGTGGCATCAGGTCCTGCATCTCCCCAGAGCTCAGCACCCACATGTCCCCTGAAGCCGCCCCCGGTGCGTGCCGCTGCGCCCCATGTCGCTCACGGGGTACGGGGACCCTCCGGCCCTGAGGTTTGGGGTTTTCTGGTGTGCAAGGTCCCGGTGCAGCCCCAGGGCCCCCTGTGTTTGCCGAGCAGCTCACAGCCATCCCGAGGCTTTGTCTGCCCCGGGGCTTATCCGCCAGGGGAGCAGAACCCCCCCCCGGGCAGCTTCCCCCGGGGGCTTGGGGTCCCCAGGGGCACGAAGGCAGCAGAGACTGCAGCACACCCGGGGGTGTCCCTGCTGCTGGCTGCCTTTGGGGGACGCACACCCACCCGGGGGGGGGCACACACACGCACGCGTGTCGCCAGGTCCCCCCGAGGGGCCCCCGTTCCCCACGGGTGCCCGGCAGGGCCGCTTTTCTGCTCCGTTAGGCACGGCTGTGCCGGCACATAATGACATGGTAATTGCGAGCTGAGCCCGGCCACACGCACGGTGCAGCTCCCCCGCACCCAGCTTCACCGGGACCCCCCCGTGCCCACCCCGGGGCCTTATATCAGCTCTGCCCCAGCACCCAGCGGCGATGCCGGGGGCACCCCCCCCCGGGGAGGCTGCCGTCACCTCCTCGCCCCGCAGCTGGGAAACCCGTCCTTCCCCTCCATGTTTACACGGGTAACAGGGGTCCTCCGCCGCTGCACATCGCATTTTCTGCTTGGTCACTTCCATCTGTGTCCCCGCATAATGATTTTTTCTGCTACATTAATTTAACACACTGCGGCGGGCCGAGGCGCTGGGACCCCGGGCTTTTTAATTGTGTCCAAGGAAAGGCTCCGCGCTCGCTCTTTCATCGGCGGCCAGGGCTGCAGGGTGGGTGTCCTGCGGTGGGGGGGGGGGAGGTGGGAAGGGGTCTCGGGGTGGTCGTGGGATCTGCGGGAAGGGGGCGGTGGAAGGACGGGGGTGGCGCGGGGCGGCTGCGAGCCCCCCCCCCCCGTCCTGGAATGACGGGCTGCGCGCCTTCCCGCCGGTGGGCAGGTTTGGGGCTGTGGAGTGAAGGTGGGGGGTCCCGGGGTGCCGGCGAGCCTAAAGCCCCCCCCTGAAAGGGGTCCTGGCACCGTGGGGCATCCCGTCCCGTTAACGTCCCCGTGCCCCCGTGTTGCCCAGAGGGGCCGTCGGGACCCTGAGGGTTAAGTGCTGTGTTTGTCTTGGCTGAAGGCGTCGGGAGCCTAACAAGGCACGGCGAATGGAGGTGAAGGGCTGTCCAGACGGGAAGTGACAGCCCGATTTCAGGGCTGTCAGCCCCGGCGTGGTGGGCATTGAGCGGGGAACATTCCTCCCCGCTCCCCTGGCTCCGAGGCCCTGAGCTGCCAACAAAGGCCCCGGGGCAGCCCCTGCCCACGCTGGGTGCCACGGGGGGCTCGGGGGATGTGGGGGGGAGCGTGGGGCGCAGCTGGACCCACCGCCGGGCTCCGGCCCCCAGCCCCAGCATCAGGGCGTGTGGGAGCCCCCCTCGTCCTCTCCCCGCCGGCGGCCCCGCAATAAGTGGCCTCCGGTATTTGCAAACATTGTGGAGAGGGGCTGGGAAGGTCTCGGCCCACCCCAGCGGGTGCCTTTGTGCCGGGCGGACCCCCGGGGGCTCATTTCCATCCCGCCCGGGCGCTCGCCCCCCCCGGCTCCTTTCAGCGAGACCGCCTGGGCCTCGCTCCGCGCTGCGCTGCCGGCCCCGCCAGCAGACAAAAGCGGTGCCAGAGCCGCAGCTGTGCCCCATCCCCGTCCCCGTCCCCAGCCCCGGGGCCCTGCCTGTCCCACGGGCACAGCCACACCACGGGGCGGCCGCCGGCCTGCTCCCTCCTCGTCCCTCCAAAACCCACCGCGGGTCCCCGGGGGCTGCCGTGCTCAGTGAGTGTGCGCCTTTTGCACCCGCGCCCGCACACCCACCCCTTGTTTTCCTCTCCCCTTGCGCACCCAGGCTCCAGCAGCGTGCACCCGCTCTCCCCGTGCACCCATCAGGGCTCCCCGGTGCCTCCCAGCTCCCTCCCCGTGCGCCCGCTCGTGGGGTGACCCCGTGCCCCCCAGCGCTGGCATCACTTTTAGGGCGAAGGCTGCTCCCCCACGCATTTCAGCAGCTCCCGCAGCCACATCCCCACCAAAAAGCAGGGCCCGGCACGGCACAGCTGGCTCCTGGGCAGCGCCTTTCCGGTAGCGCCGGTTTTTTATTGCCCCGCTTAAAGCCTGCAGATCAATGCAAAGCCCGATTTTTATTTGCTCTTGGAGTTATAAACGTGAATTAACCCAGCTGCGCCTCGCCGCCGCTTTGTAACCGCTCTCCCTGCTGCCGGGCACTGCGCGGGGGGACAGCGGGGACAGGCGGGCAGCGCGGGCTCGGCTCGCCCCGTTCGCCCGGCGGCGATGCCCGTGCCTCGGCACGCACCGGAGCAGCCGGGGTTGCTCTTTTCTCGCGCTTTTTGTGGCTGGTAAAATCTCCTCGGGGGCCCCCGCCAGTGACCTCTTCCTCAGCGCGGCCGCTAAGCCCTTTGTAATGGGATTTTGTGGCAGAATCGGCAAATTAGGGGAGAAGTGAATGTGTTAAGCCGCTGGTTTCGTTCTGGGTTCCCCCTCCCCTGCCCACTGCCCGCAGCAGCCTGCACAAAGGGGACAATTTCTGCTTTTATCTCCGGCCCTCGGAAGTCGGAGCCTTACGGGGCTGGGTCCCCATCCATCCCCTGGGTCCCCTGGGTCCCCTCGGTCCCCATCCCTCCCCTGGGTCCCCATCCGTCCCCTCCCAAGGGGACAGGGACAGGGACAGGCAGAGCCTGGGGGCTGCAGGGAAGGATCCGGCTGCCAATAGGGGCAAATTTGGGGACACCACGGGACCCCTGGGCATCTGAGCCAGGCACTGGGAGGGCAGACACAGGCTGGGGCTGCCCATCGCGGGGAGGGTCCGAGGTGATGCTGGGGGGCGCGGGGGAAGGACCCGCCTCTGCTCCAGAGTTAATATTGTCCCAGCGCGAGGACTTCATTAACACAAACACAAGCTGTAAACGCTCATTAATTCCCCGCTCGCTGATGGCCTTCGGAGCTAATTCTGCGCTCCCGGGACCCCCGGCCTCCTCCAGCCCCATCCCTAGGGAGGGCAGGGGGAGAAGAGGGGACAGCCCCAGCCTGGGGCACCCCCCCGGGCACGGCCACCCCCCGGGGGTCTCCACTTTGGAGCCCACCAAACCCCGTGGGTGATGCCCTTGCCCGGCCCCACAGGGAAACACCTGGGTTGGGTGGTCAGGATCCTATTTTGGCACCCCAAACCCCAAAAATGTAGGCAGGGAGGTGGCGGTGGCGGGTCCCCAGGACCGGGGGGCACCGTGCAGCCCCCCCAGGGCCCCCGTAGGGGCCTGATTTATGGCAGCCTCCGAAACGATGCCATTAAGCGAGCGGGCCAGCGCGGGGAGCGCAGCTGCTGGAGCAGATCAGCTCCTGATTAATGTTGGGCAACTTGTTATATTGTCAGATAATTATCCCCAAACTGTATGACTTTTCTGCTAAGTGGCAGCGCTTAATTACGTTTTTAATTACACCGTGATCACCGCAGCCCCTCCGAGCGGGAGGCGGGAGCTGGGGATGCCAGGAGAGGGGTAGGGGCACGGCGCAGCCCCCAGACCCTTTACG
Source organism: Anser cygnoides (assembly GCF_040182565.1). NCBI lineage: Eukaryota > Metazoa > Chordata > Aves > Anseriformes > Anatidae > Anser > Anser cygnoides. The sequence continues at coordinate 17,745,356 of NC_089881.1, read as the reverse complement.
GGGGGCACTGGGGGGGGTAACCCCACTGCAGACCCCTCCCTATACAGCAGCAGCGTGGGGCACCCGGCTGCTGTGCCCCCAGCGTGGTCGTGGTGAGGTTTTGGGGTGGCTCCTGGTGGGTGTAGGATGGGGGGGGGGGGAGCCGGGGTGCAGCCCCCTGGTAGGGCTTGGTGTCCCCTGTGCCCCCCCGGCCCCATCCGGCTGGGGGCAGCCCGGGGTCTCACTTCCCCTCGCAGGCAGGCCCGGGTCAGGGGTCAATGCATTTAAAATTCCTCCTCGCTCTTAAACTCCGGAGAGCGGCCGGGGAGGGGGGGCCCAGGCTGCGTGGGGAACGCCGGCCCCAGGGGCACGGGGAGCCGCACGTGTGCGGGCAGCAGCGTGCGAGTGCGCGCCTACGGGTGCGCCTGTGCAAGAGTGCGCGCACACGCGTGGGTGCTCGGCGCGTGTACGTGCACGCCGGCGGTTACGTGTGCGCACAGGGGGCTGTGAGTGTGCACACTCAGGTGCGTGCACGCCCGTGTGTGTGTACGTGGACACGTGTCTGTGCGGGCGTGCAAATGCAGAGGTTATGTGCGTGCACGCGCACGTGGAGCACGTGCAGGAGGAGTGCGTGCTCCCGGGGTGGAGGCGTGAGCCCCTGCGTGTGCAAACGTGCATGCACATGGGTGTGAGGTGCGGGGACACCCCTGGGTGCCCCCCATCCGGCTGTTCCGGGCCTCCCGGGATCCTCACCTGGGGCCGGGGGTGTCGCAGGGACAGGATCGCAGGGAATCAGGTGCGGGGGGCACCCACGGGACCCCGGCCCTCCCGTGGGGACACCGGGAGGGGGACGGGCTCTGCTTTATCCCGGGGGCACGGGGGCTGCAGGGGGGCGGCCGCCGCCCTCCCCGCCGGACGCCGCAGCGCCGGGAGGAAACGCGGGCGTTATCGCGCCGCTGGCTGCGGCCCTGGCTCAGCCGCGGCCTCTGGCCCCAAATTTCCTGGCGTGACCATCACGGCGGTGCCGTCCTGGGCTTTGCCTTCGCCACCGAGGGGGGCCGAGCAGGCAGGAGATGCGGCTTCCTGCTGACCCACAGGGCTGGGCATGAGGGGAGGGGAGGGATCCGGCCCCAAAGTCCTCTCCCTGCCCAGTGAAGGGGAAGAAGTTTGGGGTTTTGCCCCCTTGGAGTTCAGCTGTGCCCTGCTCCTGCTTTTTTGTGTATGTGTGGGGCGAGCATCGGGGGCTTGGGGGGACAACTCCCGAAAAGCAGCCTTCCCCAAACAGCCCCTCTTAGCGCCGCCACAGCCGGATGGGGTGCCCCCCGAGAGAGGACTGCATTTCAAGGGAAAAAAATGTAAATAAAGGTCCCTGTCCCCGCTATCTCAGGAATCCAGAGCGCGCCGGCACGGCCCCGGCCCCTTGTCCCGGCCATATTTCATCCCAGACATCGCCGCTGGCCGCGGACCAGCACCGCGGTGATGGGGACGGAGGGAGGGTGATGGGGAAGGAGGGAGGCCGCAGCCGGGACGGGGCAGCCCCAGCACATGGTGCCGGGGGGCTGTATGGGGGGCTCGGTGCCCCAGCCCCGGCCACACCAGGCTGGGGGCTCTCTGGGGTCCCTGCGGGCAGCCGGTGTCCCCGAGCAGCGGGGTGCAGGCTCGGCCGCGTCCCCCCTGCTCCGAGCCCAGCCGCTAATGATGTCTCGCGACCTGCTTGCGAGGAGCGTAAATTATTCAGCTCCTCATCAGGGCAATTAAATTAACTCGGCGATGCGGGCCATGAATATTTCACGGGGCAGGGTCGGGAGCCATGTGCCGGGCCGAGCCCCTTCCCACCGTCCCGGCGGGTGCAGCGAGACCCCATGGGGGGTGTCTGGGGGCGGGGGGCTGCCGGGGGGGCTGCTCACCATGGGTGCACCCCCTGTCTGCCCAGGTTACTTCCAGCGGCTGCTGATGGAGGCCAGGTGCTGGCAGCCCCCCCGCTTTTTGGGGGGGGGGGGCACCGCCAGGGCCTGCCTCCACCGCGAGGACCCCGAGCCCCCTGCCCTCCCCGTGCCCCGGGCTGTGCCAGCCCGTAGCCACCTCCCTCCCGGGATCTCGGTCAGGATTTCTCTTTTCTTTCTTCCCCCGCTCCGAACAATTAATAATTTATCCCATAATAAAAGAGGAAACGGTTAATGAGATGAAAACAAGCCAGAAACATCTGCTGGGGCGGCTTTCATCGCCAGCCCCGGGCCGCCTGCGCAGGAAGCGGTGGCGGGAGGGGGACGGGGGTGCCGGGGGGACACAGCAGCAGGAGGCTGTCCCCCACACCCAGCCTTCCTCGCCGTGGCCCTCTCTTCTCCTCCTCCTCCTCCTCCTCCTCCTCCTGTGCCGCCGGCTGCCCGCTGCACCGCTGAGACCTGCTGGTGCTGCTGGAGCGCAAAACGCGCAGCCGGGTCCCCACCTCGTACCCCGCTGGCCCCAAAAATATGCTGGAGCATGTTTTTATATATTTTTTAATTTTTATTGTTTTCATTTTTATTACTATACCCCAAGCACCGTGGCTGGGCTCGCAGCACGCCCCGTGCCGCCTCTCGGCTCGGTGGCGGCCGTGGTATCACAGCCCGCATGGCACGGGAGGAGCGGGGACGCGGGGACACGAATTGGGGCACGGGCTGGGAAGGGAGGCGGCAGGGAAAGGGGGCACGGGGAACGGGAAGGGGATGGGAAGCGAAAGGGAAGGGGAAGCGCAGCTACGCCCGGAGGCCGCTGACGCTTGGCCAAAGCCCCAGCAGGAGGGGAGAGCCTGCGGGGACCGGGAGCCAGGGAGGCACCGCGGGGACGGGGACGGGGACGGGGATGGGGTCAGGGCTGGTGGGTGCTGTGGGGCCGGTGGGGAGGGATCGGGGCTGGCCGGCCGCTGCCGCTGCTTCTGCTTCCAATTTAGCTGATCCGTGCCCCGATCGCTGCGGCTCTCTAATCTGTTTGTCTTCCAAAGCCATTAAGCTAATTCGGAGCCCTCCAAAATCCCCCGGCTCTAATCCCACCCCGGCGCTCCGGCTCGGCCACTTTTGGGTCAGTGGGCCTTGGCTGGGGGGGGGGGGAGGTGGCAAAACTGGGGTATTTTGGGGAAGAAGGGACCCCCCCATGGCTGTGGGTGCAGCCCCAGCACCCCCAAGCCCCCACGGTGTCCCCGTCCCTGTGCCATCAGGGCGAGGGGACACTCGCGTCCCCTTGCCACCCACGGGGGAGCGGGGGACGGGGTCCGGCAGCCGCGGGCTGGCCGCTGATAAGGGACATCGCGGGGACAGGCCGGCGCGATGACAGCTGCGGGGAGATGGCCCTGTCCCCCAGCCGGCCCAGCCGGGCACCGGCAGAGGTGTCGTGGAAAAACCGACGTCAGCAGCGGCCCCAGGAATTCGGCCGCCCCGCACGGGGACGGGGACAGGGCCCCCAGGGCCCCGCAGACGTGCACGGGGAGCAGAGGCCTGCCAGCTCGTCACACCGGTGGCACCTCCCCATTGTGCCAGCCGGGGACAATGCTCGGGTTTAGTTCCCCAAAAGCTCTTTTTTTTTTTTTTTTTCCTTCCGTCGCCCATCCACGGCCTCAGCAGGGAGGGGAAGGGGCTAATCCCCACCTGGGGGGCTAATCCCCGCCTGGGGGCCCCTCACCCCGGATTATGCGGCGCTAAGGAGGGGATGTGGGAAGGGATGGGGGGTTGGAAGGAGTGGGGGCACCCCCGGCCCCATCCGTCCCCCACCAGGGACGGACAGAGGACGGGTGGTGACGGGGGATCTGTCACGACATGGTGACCCCCCCCCCCCAGCCTCCCTATTCTGCAGACCCTGGCATCCTGCCCCCCCTACCACCACCTCCATCATCTCCTCGTTACCTGCGTGGCTAATTGGGGGCCTGGTGACAGACAGGCTCATTAACAGCTTAATTTCGGCTCTGGCTCTTCCTGCCCAACCCCAGCCCTTGGGGGGGGGGACCCTCTGTAGGGCACGGGGACAGGGACCCTGGGGACATCACCGCCACAACCCCATGGGATCAGGCACACACACGCATGTGTGCGACACCACGGTGTTATAAATTACAGTAATTACAAAAAATATTAGTAATTTATAACACACGGCACACGGGGGGACCCCTGCCAGCCCCGGGGACGGGGACGGGGACGGTGCCACCCCGCTCCCCATGGAGCTGACGCCCGCCAGCCGCCCTCCCGGCCTCTCCCCGCGCTTGTTTGCTCCGTAACGGCGGCGTTTCGGCTCCTTTGTGCCCGCAGATAACAGCGCCCGCCGCCGCCGCCTCTGAAGCACCGGTGGGGAGCGGGGGCACCACCGCCACCCCGCACCCCGGGGCGGGCAGGGGTTTGGGGTCTGGGCAGCAATCCGGACCCCCTCCACCCAGCCACTTGGGACGCCGCGCTACGCTGACCCCACATCGGGGCGTCCCAGGTCCCCTCTTCATCCCCGTTTTGCCCCCATTTGGCACGCCCAGGCCCCCCTCCCCAGCACCCCCAAGCCGTGTCCCCGTCCCCAGCAGAGGTTTCCTACAAATCGGCCGTGTTCTGCCCCAAAACGCCGCCCCGCCGCACGGAGGCCTGGCCGCCCTTCAAAGGCGGCGGTGCGTGGTTTATCGGCAGATAACAGCCCAGCGGCCGGCGAGGAGGGGGCTGCACCCCCCCGGGGAGCCTGGCACCGTGGGCACCGGGGCTGCTGGCCCCCCCCCAAACCGGGGGGGACGTCCAGAGGGACCCCCAGCGGGCCCCACATGAGCACTGGGATGTTTTGGGGTGCCTCAAGGCGGGGGCGGAGGTGTCCCCACACACCCGGTGCGCCCGTCCCCACGTGTCGGGGGGGGGCGAGGGGCAGCCCCCCCGGGGATGGTTTGTGGGGGGGGGGGGTCCTCAGCACGGGGACCCCGTGGCCGGGGCGGAGGCGAGGGCTGGTCCCGTGGGGCACGGCGCCGGGTGGCGGGAGGCTTTGTTTGATCCCAGATAAGGCGGCGACGCCAAGCACCTGGCGGGCAACCGGGTGCTGCGCGGGGGGGGGCACCGAGGGTGCTGCCACCCCCCCCCCCCCCCGGCGCCACGGGTGCCCAGCCTCGGCTCCTTGTCCCCGAGTCCCCGTGTCCCCACGCGTCCCTCCGGCCACCCACGCTCCCTGGGGCACCCTGGGGACACTGGGGGGGTGGGGGGGGTGGGAAATTTGGGGAGGGGGCTCCGTGGGGGGGGCGGGGACAGCCCCCACGCGCTGTCCCCACGCACGACCCGCGGGGGGGCAGCCAGCCGGGACCCCACACCCCTCGTGTCCCCCAGCCCCCTAGCAGCGTGCCCACGCGTGACATCGCCCCCCGTAGGGCCGGGGGGGGTCCATGGGGGTCCGGGGCAGCGCTGCCCGGTGCCGTGCCCCCCCGTGCCCCCCCCGCTGGGGGCCCAGCTCCCCGTGCCCGTGGGCGGCGCCGCGCCCCACGCAGCTCCGCGCGGTGCCATCCGCGGACGCGCAGCGCCCCCTGCCGGCCCCCCCCCCCCCTCCCCGTGCCGTGTGCCCCCCCCCCCGCCCCCCGCCCCCCCCCGCAGACCCCCCCGGATCCTCACTACATCCCCCTGCAGCCCCCCCCCCCCCATTGCATTTCCCCCCCCAGCAGCCCCCCTCGGACCCCCCCTGGAACTCCCCCCTCCTTCTGCAGACTCCCTGCAGACCCCCCCATTGCAGCCCCCCCCCCCCATAGCCCCCCCAAGAACCCCCTCAGAGCCCCCCTGGAGCCCCCATTGCAGCCCCCCCTGCACCCCCCTTCTCTCTGCCCCCCTGGTCGCCCCCGCAGCCCCCCAGCAGCCTCCCTGCAGCCACCCCCCTCCTGTAGCCCCTCTGCATCACCCCCCCATTGGAGCCCCCCCCTTGCAGCCCCCCCATTGGAGCCCCCCCATTACAGCCCCCCTATTACAGCCCCCCCTTCAACCTCCCCCATTGCAGCCCCCCCATTTTAGCCCCCTGGAGCCCTCCCCCCCCAGTTTCAGCCCCCTCCTTTGCAACCCCCCCCCATTGCAGCTCCCTCATTACAGTCCCCCCTTGCACCTCCCCCTTGCACCCCCCCCTTGCACCCCTCCAAATTCAGCCCCCCTTTCAACCTCCCCCATTGTAACCCCTCCACTGCAGCCCCCCCATTGCAGCCCCCCTATTACAGCCCCCCTTCAACCTCCCCCATTGCAGCCCCCCCATTGCAGCTCCCCCCCTTGCAGCCCCCTCATTGTAGCCCCCTGAAGCCCCCCCCAATTCCAGCCCCCCCCTTACACCCCCCCATTGCACCCTCCCCATTACAGCCCCCCCTACAACCCCCCCATTGCAGCCCCCCCCATTTCAACCCCCCCCTTGCACCACCACCTTGCACCCCCCCAAATTCACCCCCCTCCCTTCAACCTCCCCCATCTCACCCCCCCCCCATTGCCCCCCCCTTCCCCTTGCCCCCCCCTTCCCCCCTTCCCATGCCCCCCCCCCGTCCCCCTCAGGACCCTCCGCGGGACGGGCGGGCACTAGGACCACACGCCCACCCTCCTCCCCCCCCCCCCCGTCCCCGCACCGCGCAGGCGCAGTGCTCACCCCGCCCACCCTGAAGCTACTTCCGCCCGGCTGTGGGCGGAAGCGGGGCGTGCGCCATCACCGCGCGCCGCGCCGGGTCCGGGACCGGGACGGGACCGAGAGCGGGGAGCGCGGCGCCATGGCCGGGATCCTGTTCGAGGACATCTTCGACGTGAAGGACATCGACCCCGAGGGCAAGAAGTTCGACCGCGGTGAGCCGCGCCCCGCCCCGGGAAGGGGAACCCCAACCCCCCGGGGGGCGGCTCCGGTACCGGGAGGGAGGGGGGCCGGGGGGGTACCGGGGGGGGCAGGGCTGACGGCGCCGTGCCCGCAGTGTCCCGGCTGCACTGCGAGAGCGAGTCCTTCAAGATGGACCTCATCCTGGACGTCAACATCCAGATCTACCCCGTGGACCTCGGTACGTGCGGGGGGCACCGGGGGGGGGGGGGTATGGGGGGGTGGGGGCGGCCCCGGGGTGTGCCAGGGGGGGGGTGTTGGGGGGGGGGGTTGGCTGCTGGGTGTCGTGTGGGGGCTGGGGGGGGCAACACTAAGTGGGGGCGGGGGGATCACGGTGAATGGGGGGGGTGCGGTAAATGGGGGGGGACAGTAAATGGGGAAGGGGAGGGCGCTATATGGGGGGGAGGGACACTATATGGGGGGGACCCTATATGGCAAGGGGGGGGGGGGTCACTAAACGGGGGGGGGGGAAGACCCTACAAGTGGGGGGGAGCACTATGTTGGGGAGGGGTGGACACTATGGGGGGGAATTACACTAAATGGGGTGAAGGCAGCCCCACCACGAACACCACGCCAAAAAACCTGGGCGCTGCAGGGCCTCCCGCCCCTGCCTGGAGCCCAGCCAACCCCCCCCGACTCCCCCCGCAGCCCCCTCGCTGCATTCCCTGAAAGCAGATTCCCACCAGCAGCGGTGCCCCCGTCCCTTCCCCAGCCGTGCTGGGCGTCCCCGGGGAGCAGGGAGAGGCGGGGGGACGCGGGCTGTGCCCCCCCCCCCTTTCCCCCTGCCCCTTGGATCACTGAGCGCAGGGCACTCGCCGCCGTCCCGGCCCTGCCCGCCCACCGCCTCTGCCCGCAGGTGACAAGTTCCGCCTGGTGATCGCCAGCACCCTGTACGAGGACGGCACGCTGGACGACGGCGAGTACAACCCCACGGACGACAGGCCTTCCAGGTACCGCGGGGGGGTTGTGCCGGCTGGGGTCCCTGCGGGGGACGAGGGAGGAGAGGGAGCTGCCTGCTCCCAGGGGTGTACCCCTAGGGGGATACGGGGAGGAGGGCGGCGCCTGGTTTGGGGTTTGGGTGCTGCTCTGACCTCCCCCCGTCCCGTTGCAGGGCGGACCAGTTTGAGTATGTGATGTACGGCAAGGTGTACCGGATTGAAGGCGATGAGACGTCCACGGAGGCGGCAACCCGCCTGTGAGTGCCCGGCGCCGCGGGGGGAGGCGGCGGGGCGTTGGGCTGCGGCTCCTCCGGGTTCCCTTCCCCGCTCTCATCTCTCCTCTCCTCCTGCCCCAGCTCCGCTTACGTGTCCTACGGGGGGCTGCTCATGCGGCTGCAGGGAGACGCGAATAACCTGCACGGCTTCGAGGTGGACTCGCGGGTTTACCTGCTGATGAAGAAGCTGGCCTTCTAGCAGAGGATGCGCCTCCGGCCGTTTCCCCAAGGACGTTCTGCCAGCGAGAAGATGGGAACCCCAGCGCCCCAAATCCTGCCCCGGTATCCGCGCTTCCTGTGCGGGTGCAGGAGGGGGCATTCCCCATCCTCACCTTGGTGTTTTTTTTTTTTTTATGCCTCCTGGGGGTCCCCTCCTGCACAGGGAGAGGTGCCTGATGCCGAGCAGAGGCCGTGCCGGGCGTGCTGCAGCCCTGCCTGCTGTCGGCCTCCTCTCACCTCCGTCTTCCTGCGCGTCCGAGGCGGGCTCAGCCCCGGCCGTGCTCAGGGACCTCAGCCACCTGGCTGCGTCGGGGCTGGCCTTCATTTTTTAAGGAGCCATCCCGAGATGGGCCTGGCTTGTTCTCGATTAAACCAGCGCGTGTTTTCTAGGTCTGGCTGAGTCGTGAGGCTGACGGGGAGCGGGTGCGCCCGCACAGGGACCCCGAGCGCTTCCCGAAGGGTGGCGATGGGCACTGGGATGGCCTCAGAGGGTGCCGTGCTGGTGGATCTCCCTCCTGCAGAGCTGCCGGCTGCCGCGGGAGGGAGCTGGGCACTGGGAGACACCGCAGCGCCTCCCCGGGCGCCTCTCACCGAGGCTGCGGGGAGCTCTGGGGGAGCAGGGGGCAGAGGAGGAGGCGCACAACCCTTTAGAAAAATAAGGTCTTTAATCGGAAGGTGTTCACAGTCTGGTGGGAGCGAGGCCCGTGCCCGGCGGGGCGCAGCCAGGGCTGGGTTTGACCCCTGGGGAGGGGCCACGTGGTAGCTGAAGGCTTGTGGAAAAGGAGCTGACCCTTTCCCCGGGGGCACGCTCCTGGGCACCCGGAGCACAGCTCAGCGTCCTGCAGGATTGCTCTGCCCCCCCCCGGTCAGTGCTGAGCCCCCCACGCAGCTTCAGGCCCGGCGGGGGGGTCCCTGCCGCCCCCCTGGCCTCGGTCGCACAAGTCCTTGGCCAGGTCGTGGAAGAAGAAGCGCAGCTTGCCCTGCAGCAGCCTTTGGTAGGCGAGGAAGATCACGGCCGTGTTGATCTCCTTGGAGCCCGGGGAGCAGCCCGGCTCCCAGGGCTCTTCCTGGGGGGCGAGAAGGGGGGAGGGGGGGGACAGAGGGGTCACAAACGGCACCATGCTCAGCCCGGTGCTGCCCCTGCCTGTGCCGGGGCGGGGAGCTCTCACCTCCCAGGTCTGCAGGAGCCGGAGGAAGAACTCGGCGTGGCGGTAGAGCTGCTTCAGCTGCCCGGCCCAGCACTCCTGGCTCTCCTGGCTCTGCGCCCCCTTCACGGCGCCCACCAGCAGCGCCAGGTCGCAGAGGATCTCGCGCTGCTTGGTCTCGTTCTGGGGAGCAGGCAGGGAGCGCGCTGACCCTGCTGGCACAGGGGCTGGGGGCCCCCCTTTTGTTCCTACGCCCGCTCTCTGTGTGGATGGGCCCTCGCCCTGATGCCCCCGCGTGCCGCCAGGTGCGCCCGCAAGCAGCCTCGTGCAGGGTTTTTTGGTGCCCTGTGCTTACCCTGGGGTCCTGCTCCAGTCCCACGGGCACCCCAGGACCATCCTCCCAGCCCTCCTCACCGATTTGGTTTTCCACTGCGTGATTTTGATGTCCACCGGGGGCAGCGCCACGGGGGAGCTGAGCGTAGACGGAGCTTGGCACTGGTTCTGTCAGGGCAGAGGAGATGCTGCGGTGAGGGGCTGGGAGCTGCGCCCAGCCCTGCCCGGCACCGGGTTTTTGGGGGGCGTCGGCTCCTCACCGCTTTCTTCTCCATGTCCTTGGCCTCCCCAATGTACTTCTGGATGAGCCTGGTGTCGCAGACCAGCCGCGCGGGGCTGGCACGGCCCTCTTTGACGTGCAGGAGGAAGGATGTGAGGAGGAGCAGTCCTGGGGGGAGAAGGGGGTAACCCGTGGGCTCCCGGCCCCCCCGAGCAGCCCTAGCTGCTGGTGCTGGCGTGGGCTGCCCCGTGGTGGGAGCTCTGGGGGTCCGAGGAGGTCATGGTGCTCTGCCCCACGGAGGGGGAGAGGGGCCCCGTGTCCCACCTCTGCCCAAGGGCTCGGTGCTGGCCGGGGAGAGCCAGGAGTTCCCAGCCGCGCGGGAGGAGGGGGGAGAATGTGACAAGTGGTGGTGCTGGCTTTTAGGCTCCGCTCCAGCCTGGGAAACAGGCAGGGAGCCGAGCCGCGTTCCCAGCACAGGCCCTCCTGTCGGGAGTTTGTGCCAGGAGCAGCTCCAGGCATCACGTGCGCTTCGGGGAATCCCTGCCTGCAGCCTCCGGCCGTGCGCGGCGGCTCCTCGCTGCTGCTGCAGCCAAAGGGCTCTCCTGCCACGCAGCCTCCCCAGTGCCGCCGGCACACCGCTGCCCCGGGCACCCCTCTCCCGGGTGGCCTCTGTGCCCCGTGCCGCGCCAGTGACCTCCAAAATCTGCTGTGCACCCACCTGCGGCCCTGCCTGCTGCCCACCTCGGCACTGCACCTGTCCCCAAAAGCCCTCGGTGTCACCGCAGCCCACTTGAGGCCAGACTCCGTGAGATGCCCGGGCGCTTTTGGTGACCAGGTCCAACCACACCAGCCCCCCCCCCCCCCCTCGCTGCGGTGTTTGCTTGCTGCCAACGGGTGACACGAGGGCCGTGCCCCTTTCCTGGGGTGCCCGTGCCGGGGTGTCCTGGGCCGCGTGGGCGCGGTGCCGCAGCGCTGCCCCTTCCCGCTCGCCCCCGCTCGCCGCGCACTCACTGTTCAGCTCCATGCTCGCCTGGGGGCTTCGGCCCTGCATCTTCCACCCTGGGGCCAGCGGCTGCTCCCCGGCTCCCGTCCCCCTTCCATGGAGGGCAGCTGTGGTGCGGGCTCCCCGCGAGCGGCCGGGACGGGGGGGGCCGGGCGCCGGGAGCACCCCTCGGGCGGCGCGGCACGGCACGGCTCTCCGGCCCGGCCGCCGTGCCGAGGCAGAGTGATTTCCTGTTGTGTCGCTGCTGACCTTCGAGTAAAAACGCTCCAGGGGCCCCGTGGACGGCTTCCTGCCTCCGGCCGTTTCCTCTCTTGGCTCTGGGACCGGGAAGGGCGTCCCCGGGCGCCCTCGGGGCTCCTCACCTGCCCCCTGCCCTGGGCCCGAGCGCACCGCGCTGGGATGGTGGCGCTGGGTGCCTCAGCTCTGCCCGTCCTGGGGATGAAGGCGGCCCTGGTACCTGCAGGAGAGATGGTGTCGGTGGCTCTCTTTGCCTGGTGGCCCAAGGGGCCATCAGCCCAGGTGGGTCCCGCTCCCTGCTGAAGCAGCCAGGCACCCAAAAACCCCTCACTGGGTGCGGGCCCCATCCCTGTGGCCATGGCCTGGTGGTGGGCTCCATCCCCCTGAGGGGCTGAGGGAGGTGGAGATCCCCGGCGGGGCTGCGGCACACGGGGACCCCTGCAAGCTGGGGAGGGTGATGGGGCACGGGGGCCTGGGGCTTGGCCCACAGGGGGATTTTCTGGGGAAGACAGGCACGCACACCCCTACGCCCACGTAACCACATGCACTCAAACATGCGCACTTCCCGTGGCACACATCAGGTTGCGCGCTCGTATCCCCCATGCAGACCGTGCTCACGCAGCCCCCCACATCCGCCCCCACCATTCAGGACCCCCTCCACCCCCCCCAACATCCTCCTTCTCCCCTCATCCGGCTCAGGGCAGCCTGCTCCCAGCCCCGCTCCGTGCGTTCCCACCCCTGTCCCCGCGGTTCCCGGCAGCGCCTGGCCGGGTGACAGCAGCCAGAGTAAACACCCCGGCCCCGCCGCCTGCCCCCTGCCCCTCTCGGCCTCCCCACCTGGCAGCCCACCTTTTGGTGGGGTCCCGATGGGCTCCGGCAGCCCCGCGGCTCCAGGGACGGCGCTGGCAGCGCGGCTCGGGCACGGCGGCCGGAGAGCGGAGCGGCGAGCAGCGGGGTCAAGCACCGCTGGGCTTCTCCCGCACGGCCGTGCCCCGTCTCTGCGGACGTGACGGGCTGCAAACGCGCCCTGCTGGCACGCTCGGCCCCTGGGCCAGCGCTGGCCACGATCCCGCTGCTGGTCCCGTACCAGTCCCTGGGGTACCCCGGTCCGCCATACCCCGGTCCCCGCCGTACCCCGGTCCCTGCCGTACCCCCATCCCCATCCCTCTCCGGGTACGAAGCCCTTCACGATGGCGTGCCGGAGAGCTGCAGTACCCCGGGGTCAGTCCTTGCCTTCATAATGAGCTAAACGAACCCGTCGGGGAGATTGCGTGGTGGCTGGTTCTGGGTGCAAACCTGCTAGTTTGGGGTACGGACACCGGGGCACCCCGAGGTGCCTAAAACCGTTCCTCTGCCCCCAAAATGCTTCTTTTCAGCCACGCCAGCAGCCGGTTCTTTGCTGCTGGAAGGGGCGCTGCTGGTGTTTGCTGCCCCTGCCCGGGGGATGCGGGGGGACCCCCAGGTGCTGGCGGGGGGGCTCCGGGCCGTGCAGCTGGCCGGATCCCAGCGCCGAGTTTCCCACCTCTCCTTACGGGGTGCAAAGTGCCGGCAATCCCGCCGTGGGGGGCAGCCGTTCGCACCCACTCCGCCAAGGTGCCAAGGGCGGCCGGAGGTGCCAGGTGGCCGGGGTGGGGGTCCCAGGTGGGTGGCGCAGCCGCTGTCCCCCCCCACCCCCAGGCCACCCAGGTGTGCCCGCTGGGCACCCGCAGGATGTCGGCACAAGGAAAGGGGGGGGGGGGGACATGGGAAGCAAACCTGGGCTTCCTGGGCAGGGAGGGGGGTCCGAGCCCCCTTTGAAGCCCCCATAAAAGAGCCCAGCATAAAGGGAGGAGAAAGTCAAAGGAACAAAGGGAGCGGCTAATCCCGGCGTGAGCAAACAGCCCCCGTTTGCTCAGGGCCCAGCTGGCCCCGGGGCCGGGGGGAGAGGGCCGGGGCCGCGGTGGGGACAGGGCTGGGGACACCGGGGGATCGGGGCGGGTGGCACTCTGCATGTGGGCAGGCCCTGCGCCCCCCCCCCCAGCCCAGGCAGCTCAGCCCCCTCGGGCCCCGTTTTACATTTGCAAATTGCCAATAAACATCCGTGGGCAAACAGAGCACCCCGTGCCCCCCGCCACGCTCCCACGGGAGCGCTTGTGGACGGTGGCGGTGCTGCAAAGGGCCCTCGGCAGGGATAACACAGCACGGGGGGTGCTGGCACGCTTTTTCCCCCCATTTCCCCGTGCCCACGGGCCCTGCCTGGCACCGCACAGGGGGTGCCCGGCGAGGGGGGGTGCCGGGACAAACCGGGCAGTGCCCCCCCCAAGCATCAGCGCTGCCGTGGGCACGCCCCGAGCCATCACCAACCCGGCCACGCTCGCCCCATCGGCGGCCACCGCTGCCCCCGTGCCCCATCCCGCTCCTTGCCCGGCTGTCCCCGGTGCTGGCTGGGGTCGGGGGGGGACACCAGGAGGGCACCTCGCCCCCCCGGCATCCGTCCCGCGGGGCGGCGAAGGGGTTAATGCCAGGCGGCCGAGCCGCAGGTGGGCGCAAGAATGAAATTCCTTCTCGCCGTCCTGCGAAGTCTGGGCACAAATATTTGCCTGCATGTCCGGTGGGGGGGGGGGGGGGCAGACCACCATCGCTCTGGGAGCGTGCTAATCCCCATGCCAAACAAGCCCCCCCCCCCCCGTGCCCCGCGTGCCCCCCGCAGGGGTCGCCCCGCGAGGCGTTTGGGCAGGGGGAATTTGCGGTGCGGGGGGCACGGGGGACGCCGGCACCTTTGGGTGCCCCCGCGGGCAGGGAGCTCGGTGCAGCTGCTGCGGGGTGCTGGCAGCGGGCGCGGTGCCCTGGGCACGGCACGGCCCCACGTGGGCTGGTGTTTTGGGGTGTCTCGGGGTGTTTTGGGGTGTCCCGGGGCTGCTGCCCGCCTCCTGGCCCCCGAGCCGTGCCTGCTGCCGCAGCCGGGATGGAGGCGAGGAGGGGCAGAGAGCCCCAGCCATCCCCGCCATGCCGGGAACACGCAGTCCATAATAAACTCCATGTGTTTGGAGACGAAAAGCAGCCGCTCCCCCCCCCCCCCCAACATCATGTCCCCCGGCTGCATCCCCCCCCCCCATTACCTGCCACCCCCAAAACCCCTTCCACCCCCAGCTGCTCCCCACCCCCCCACCCCTTGCCTTCGTCTGGGGCGGCCCGGCCCTGCAAGCCGCCTGCCAGTTGTGCAAATATTGCCGGAACGGCTGTAATCCCCGTGTCCAACGTGAATTATGAGATATTTCCACCCATTACGACAGCCCCCCCCCCCCCCCCCCCCCCCTCGCCCCGCCGCGTGTGTGCAGGGCCGGGGGGGATTAGTCACGGGGCAAGCCGCGTTCGGCACAGGGCTTTGGGGAGGCCACGGCACCTCGGTGCCCCGCGCTGGGCAGGGGGGCTTTTTTTTGGGGGGGGACTGGGGGAGCCCCCGCGCCTCTCCGGCTCCGCTTGGGCCTGGGCCCCCCGTTTATGGCACGGGGACGAGGCTGGTGGTGCCAGGGTGCCCGGGAGGCAGAGGGAGGCCGTGGGAAGGGGCCGGGGCGTGCGGTTTTGCCTCGACCCCATCCCCGGGGAGAAGAGGCTCCTTCCTGCCGCCCCAAGCCCGGCTCATGTTCAAAGCCCGGAGCAGACAGCGGCTAATGAGGCCAGACAATAGGGAGCTGCGTGGGGCAGCAGCGCTGGCACGGGCCGCCGCCGCCCCGAAGCCAGGACGGGAGGGGACGGCAGCCCCTCCACGCCACCCTCACCACGGGCAGGGCACGTGCCCACCGAGCCCACCGAGCCCACGGAGCCCACCCAGCATTTTGGGGTGCAGGGGAGCGGCAGCGGCGCTGTTGGGGTGTCCCATCCCCGCTGTGCCAAAGGGGCACCCCAATGCCATGGGGCCACGGGGCCACGGGGCCACGGGGCCGGGCACCTGCTCCAGGCGGAGGGGCTGTGGTGGCACAGGGGGCACGGGGTGGCTCGGGGTGCCCAGGGCTGCCCGCTGCCGGCCGGCTCCATCCCCATGTGGCTCCAGCTGCCCGCAGCCGGTGGCCCCGTTGGGGCTGCGCCGGCGCCAGGCCCGGCTCCGGAGCGCCTCAGAGCCGCCTTTGTGCAGGGCGCTCCCAGCACATGTGGGGCGCTGGGAGCCAGCTGGGGGCACCGGGACCGTTTCCCAGAGCCGCCCCCGCCCTGCAAGCGCAGGGACCCCCGGGGCACCCGCTGTCCCTCGGGCTGGGGCACCCCTGGCTTTTCCAGGGGCACGCAGGGCCGGGGATGAGCGATGCCCGGGCGTGATGGGGGCATCTGCCCTCTGTCACCCCACCTCTGCTCCCTCCCAGCCCCTGTGCCCCCGCTGCAGCAGCGATGCCCCCTCCCCAGGCAGGGATGCCCCGCACCCTCCGGCCCTGCTTTGCGCAGCCCCAACTCCAGCCTGGCGCTGCCGGGGCTGCCTCGCCGCCCTCTTCCCCTCCCCGTGCCTCAGTTTCCCCCATGCCAAGGCCGCAGCTTCCCCGGCTTTCCTTCCTTCCCGGGAAAGGGGAGGGAGCTTCCCCCGCCGCTTCCCCACATCCCCGCGGCCGAGCCAGGAGACTGTGACGAGCTCTGGGTGCGCGGAGCCAGCGCCGGATTCCTGGCACCGGCGGGGCGGCCGGGAGCCATCGCCCGCCTCCTCCCCGCTCGGCCCCGCTCGCGCCCCGCCGTCCCCCTGGGCCGCCGCCGCCGCCACCGCAGCGGGCACCGGGCGGCGAGGCTGGCACGGCCGCGCAGACCCCAGCCCTCCCCTGCCGCCAGATCCCGGGCCGGCGGGGACGCCGGGAGAGAGGAGCGGGGACAGGTCGGTGGCACCGGCGGGGACAGCGGGGAGGGCACGGGGACGAGGGTGCCAGGCTGCCGGGCACGGTCCCCGCTCGCAGAAGGGCCCGGTGAGCGTGGCGGGGCGTTGGGCTCGGCGTGCCCGCGGGATGCCTGGGGCCCTGGCGGTGTCCCAGCCCCGGGGGTGCCGGCGGGCTGTCCCAACGGGGAAACCCCGCTGCTCCTCGCGGCCTCGTGCCAGGGCCAGCTCCTGCCACGGGGCAGCTCCTGGGCATGGCCAGGCCCCCACGTCCCCCCCCCGGAGAGGTGCCCGGCACAGTGGGAGACGGGGGAGCGACGAGCCGGGGTGGGGAAGGGGACGGGGTGGCCGTGGGCGAGCCGAGGTTGGGGCACCTTGGCAGCAGGGGCATGGGGCAGGGGGCTGCAGCCCCCCCCCCCCCCAGCCGCTCATAGGGCCTGGGGGGAGGCCCAGGAGGAGCCTTCTGGGGAGGTAGGGGCCTGTTGTGTTCCAGCTGTGCCGTGTTTCCCTGGCTACACCGTGCAGCTGGCCGGGTGTTTGTACCGCCGAGAGTTGATTTTGGCAGCCCCGCGCTTCCCCCTCCTCCCCTCCACGCCCGCCTCCCCCTCCCCGGGCGCCCGCCCGCCACGCACCCGGCACCCGGCTCCCCTCCCTGCCACCGTCCCTCGGCGGGGGGGGGGCACACGGGTGGCACCCGCTGCCCCCAACCCCTACCCCCCACACCCCACAGACGTGCCCCGTGCCTCAGTTTCCCCAGCCGGACGATGTCTCCCCAGGCCTTTCCATGGTGTCTGCTACCTGCCCGCCGCCGCCGCCACCCTCGCCAGCCCGGGCACATGCGGGTGAAGAGCAGGATCGGGGCTGGGTGCTGCTCTGCCAGCCTCCACCCCACATCCCCACTGCCCTCCCTGGGCAAGGGACCCCGAGTGTCCGGGCTCCTGTCCCCCCCCAGCCTCTGCCACCGGTGGGCAGGGTCCTGGGGTCCCGCTCCGGGACCTTCCTCTGCCCAGCAGCAGCCGGAGGGATGTGGGGAGGCCGAGGGCACCCCAAATTGTGGGGTGCGTGTTGTTCTGGCACTGCAGGGTGCGGGGTGGGTTTGGGGGACAACACGGAGTGGAGGAGGGGTGTCTGTATGCCCTGGGGGTGGGCTGGGAGGGGTGGGCTTCAGGGGGTGCGTGCGCCACGGGGGCCTGTGCAGATGGATGGTGCCCTGCGGTGCCCCATGTCCCGGGGGTCCCAAGTGGCCTGGGGGGGGGATGGAGTGGACGGAGGGGTCCCCGGGATGCCCCATGCCCACAGATGCCCCATGCCAGGGGAGAATATATGGGGGGGGGGGGGGGGCATTGTAATGGGGGTGCCCTGCAAATGCCAAGGGGGCTGTGTGTGGGTGGGGGGCTCCCAGGGGCCACGTGTCCTGGGGGAGGGCGGCACGTGGATGGGGGCACACCCAGGATGCCCAGTGCCTAGGAATACCCCAAATCCTTGGGGGGGGGGGGGGGGGGTTGTCCTACAGTGTCCTGGTGGGTGTCGGGTGGATCGGGGGGGGGGGGGTCCCCAGCACGCCATGGGGGTGAAGGCATGGTACCCCGTGCCCGGGGGTTGTCGTGTGAGTGGGGGGCTCCCCAGGACGCCCCATGCCAGGCGTCACCCCAATACCCACGGGAGCGGCTACAGCCACCGGGGCGCCCCAGAACGACCCGGGGCAGGGGCCGGGGGATGGGGTGGGGGGGGGGAGGAGGCGGCTGGGCTTGTGGGGGGGCAAAGCGCAGCGGGGGCGCGTCCCCCCCCCGGCCGGCCGCTGCCTGCGCCTCATTAGCGGCCCTTTGTTTGCACAGGGCTCGCAGCTCCCGCTTGCCCATGCCGCCGCCTATAAAGCGGGGCCGGGGCCGGCAGCCGGGCAGAGGCGGCGGCGGCGGCAGCGGCAGGCAGCGGCCGGCCCCCCCTCCCCGCCCCCGGCCCCCCGGTCCCCCCGGCCGGCCGGCACCATGCGCGCCGCCCCGCTGCTGCTGCTGCTCGCCCTGCTCGCCCTGCCCGCCCGAGCCGCCCGCCCCAAGCTCGCCCTGCCCATCCGGCCCGACACCGAGCCGCTGCCCCCCGGGGGGGCGGCAGGTAGGACCCCCTCCGTGCGCCCCCTTTCCTCGCCACCCCCCCTCCCCTCCCTTCCCGTGCGCCCCCGGCGCATGCAAACCCTTTCCCTCGCAGCCCTCCCCTCGCAACCCCTTCGTGCTCCCCCCTTCGTGCACCCCCTCGTCTTGCACCCCAGGGGTCCGGGGTCCCCCCCCCGGTGCCGGGTCTCCGCCGGGACCCCCGGGCTGCGGGAGCCGGGACCGGGCACGGCGGGGCGGTGCCGGCCGCTGTCCGCCCCGCGGGGCTGCGGCAGGGGGGTGCCCGCGGCCCGGAGGTGACTTGGTTTTGTTTCGGTGGGGGGGTGGGATGGATTTGGCGGGGGGGTGTCCGCAGGCTGCGCCTTCGGGGGGCATTTCTACGCCCTGGACGAGACGTGGCACCCGGACCTGGGGGAGCCCTTCGGGGTGATGCGCTGCGTGATCTGCCACTGCGAGCCGGTGAGTGCCCCCCCCCTGCCCCCCACCCCGTGCCGCACACGGCGGAGACCCCCCCAGGATGGGGCCCTGCTGGGGAGGGGGCTGGGAGCGGGGGGGATCGCCCCCTTCAGCCCGTAGCCCCCCCCCACCCCCTCTCCGTCCATGGAAAGCGAGCGGGGATTCCTCCAGCCAGCCTGACACCTGGGTGTCCCCCCCCGGGGGCAGTGGGGAGGAGAAGGGGGGGGGGGGGGGGGCTTAAAGGATCAGCCTTCCTTCTCCTTCCCCTCCTCAGGACGGCCCCCCCCCCCCCCCTCCAGCAGCCCCCCGAGGCTGGAGGGGCCGCGCACAGCTGGGCAGGGGGATGGGGGCCGGGGGGAGGGGGAGCAGGGGGGGGGCCGGGGCTTGGCTGCGGTACAGGCAGCTGGGGGCTGCGCAAGGTGTCCAGGGGGGCTCCAGATAGGCTGGGGGAGCCGGGCTGTGCCGGGGGAGCGCTGGTGCCCTCCGCTGTGCCACCCGAGGGGAATTTGGGTGTTTGGGTCGCCCGCGTGCCTGGCACGGCTCGGCACGGCTCTGCCCCCCCCCCCAGCAGAGGAACCGCCGAGGGAAGGCAGCGGGAAAAGTGAACTGCAAGAACATGAAGCAGGACTGCCCCGTGCCCGCCTGCCCCCGCGCCACGCTGCTGCCCGGGCACTGCTGCCACACCTGCCCCAAAGGTGAGCGCAGCCCCCGTGGGGCGCTGCCACCCGGGAGAGGGGACGCTGGGCACCCCCTCACCCCGCTCAGGGGAAGGGGCTGCTTGTTATCGGGGTTGCCTGTGCCCGCGGGGTGCCCATGAGGTGCTGGGCAGGGGCGCACAGAGGGCGCACGGGGCTGAACATGCTGTCTGCCCAGCTGCGTGCCCCCAGCGCACAGCCCTGTTTTGGGGTTTATTTCGGGAGGGGGGAATTTAGTTTTACCGCAAGCAGCCTGGTGCAATCACCTCCCCGCTGTGCCCACCCCATGGCAGCCTTGCCAGGCCCCCCGGAGAAGAGCGCCGAGCCCCCCTTCGACACCTTCGAGTACTTCCAGGACAAGGAGGACGAGCTGGACAAGCCCTACAACGACCGCTCCTACCTCAGCTCCGAGGGCCTGGCCCGCGACGACGCCCGCACAGGTGAGCCCCGGGCAGGCAGCGGGGACACGGGGTGTCCCCATGGTCCCTCCACGACCACCTTTCCCCCGCCCCAGAATTCGTGGCCCTGCTGACGAGCGGCCCCGAGCCGTGGCACCCCACGTCCAGCGCGGTGGCCAAGGCTCGCTTCACCCTCCTGCGCTCCTACCTGCTCTTCTCCATCAGCTACGAGCGGTGAGTCCCGCCCGTGCCATGAACACGCGGGGTGCAGGTGTGCTCGTGCCTCAGTTTCCCCCCCCCCCCCGATACCCCCTGCGCTGTCACGGCCTCGCCTTGGCGGGGTGGTGGTGGGGAGAGATTTGGGGAGGGGGGGCGACGTGCCGAGGGTCCGGCGGCGCGGGCGGGCAGCTGGCATTTCGGCGCGGCGCCGGCACGGCCTCACCCCTTCGCCTCCAGGGCTGGAGCGCAAACAAACGGCACCGGGACCGGCTCCAGGGCCGGGGGACGTGGGCACAGCGGGGCAGAGGCGCCGGGCAGCCCCGTGCCCCCGCTCGCGGGCACTGGCAGGGCGCTGCCGACGGGGCCCCAGATCCCCACCGTGCCCTCCCCGGCTGCCCGCTGGCGGCGGCTGAGCCTCTTCTCTCTCTTCCCTCCCTCCTTCCCGCTCCGGTTTCTTCAGCTCTTCCTCGCTTCCAGGCCCCTTTTGCATAGTAAAGTGGTGACTAATTTCCAGCTCCGACCGGGGGAGCCAAATGGAGCCGAAAATGCTCCTAATTTACAGCCGGGCCGACCGCTCGGCTCCCCGCGGGTCCGGCCCCACCGTCTTCCCGAGCGGGGACCCCCTCCTGCGTGGTGCCAGCCCGGCTCCGCTCCGGGGCACGGGGACCCCAAGGGACCCAGGCGAGCTTTGGGCCACCCCGGGTGCTGGTGCCCAGGGGAGGGGAGCCGGGGGGTGAGGGGGGGTCTCCGCTCACCCCCTCGGTGCCCGCAGGCTGGGGAGGCCGAGCCGGGTGCGTTTCAGCGACCCCGAGGGCAACGTGCTGTTCGAGCACCCCGTGCAGAAGAGCGCGGCCCCCGAGGACGGCATGGTGAGAGGGGCGGGAGGGCACGGGGGGGGGGGGGCAAAACGCCCCGATTGTGGCCCCCCCCTGCCTGGGAGCACGGTGCCCCCGGCCCCTGCCCAGCCCTTCCTTGCCCGCAGCTCTGCGGGATGTGGCGGACGGTGTCCAAGGCCAACATCCAGCTGCTGCGCGGGGAGCAGCTCCGCGTCTCCCTTGTCACCCGCGCGCAGCCCTCCGGAGAGGTCCACGGGCACATCCTCAAGCACCGGGCGCTCTTCGCAGGTAAGGCTGGACCCCTTGCGCCCCCCCCTCCCCAACGCGGGTGCCCACCGGGGTGCCCGTCACGCCCCTCTCCCCGTTCAGAGACATTCGGTGCCATCCTGACCTCGTCGGACCCCACACACCTGGGAGCCGGGGGCATGGCCATGCTGACGCTGAGCGACGCCGAGAACAACCTGCACTTCATCCTCATGGCCCGCGGGCTGCTGGAGCCCGGCGCCAGGGGTGAGGGTGGGCACGGGCACCCTGCAGGGTGGGGGGGGGCGCAGGGGGTGCGTGGTTTGGGGTGCGTGGGGCAGCCTCTGTGGGGTCAGGATGGGTGCAGGGGCTGTGCGTGGCATGGGTCCGGGAGCGTGCAGGGGCTGGGCGTGAGTTGGGGTGTGAATGGGCTGGGGGGAGAATTTGGGGCAGCGGGATGTATAGGAGTGGGGGGCTGAGGGTTTGGGGGTACATGGGGCGTGGGGGTTGGGAGGGGGGCTGTGGAGGGGGGTTGTGCAAGGATGGGGGGTGTAAGGGGGGAATGGTGTGGGTCAAGTTGTGGGCATGGGTCGGGGCGTGCAACAAGGAAGGGGGGGGTCAGGTTTAGGGGTTTGGGGAGCAGTGGATACAGAGGGGTGGGTTTGGGGGGGCAGAGCAGCAGTGGGCGCAGCCCCTGGTCCGGCCCCCCCAAGCCCCCCATGGGCCCAACTCTCTGCCATGCCCAGAACTCCCCTGGGTGCCGCTGCGGGTCCGCATCCTGCACCAGGGCCGGACGCTGCGGGAGGTCCGCGCCAACATCACCGTGGAGGTACAGCCGTCCCCGCCCGCCTCCCCCGGCACACCGGCAGCCCTGGGGTCAGGGCTGAGCCGCGGCACTGTGCCCCCCCCCCCCCCCCAGGACCCCGACTTCGCCGAGGTGCTGAGCGACCTCTCTGCCCGCGAGCTGCAGTGGCTGGTGCAGGGGCAGCTCCGCATCGTGGCCGAGACGGAGGGCCGGCACGCGCGCCAGCTGGCCGGCACCATCACCACCCGCCGCAGCTGTGACAGTGAGCACGGGCACCCTGGGGCGCGGGGGGTGGCTGTGCCCCCCTCCCCAACCTCACCCCCTCACCCCCCCCCCGCTCCTCTCTCCCCGGGTTCAAGCCATCCAAAGCGTGCTGTGCGGGGCGGACGCCTTGCTGCCGACCAAGACGGGGGCCGTGGGCTCGGCCAAGCTGGCTCTGCACGAGAACGGCACGCTGCAGTACCAGGTAAGGGGCACGGGCGCCGCGCTGGCTGCGCGCCTCCGCCTCCCGGGGGTGCCCCCCGCCGCTGCCCCTCGGCACCCCGCCCGCAGGTGCGGGTGGTGGGCACGGCCAGCGAGGTGGTGGGCGTCACGCTGGAGACCAAACCCCGGAGGAAGAACAAGAGGAACGTGCTCTTCGACATGACGCCCAGCTACAAGGACGGGCTGGTGAGCGCCGGCGGCGCGGGGCTGGCACGGGGGCGGCGGGGAGGCTCGCGCCTTGTGTCCCTGTCCCCACCTGCATGCTCTTCCCCCCCCCCCGCTTCAGGCCCAGGGCTCCTGGCAGAGCCCCAGCGCCCGCGACGCCCACATGCTGCTGCAGAACGAGCTCTTCCTCAACGTGGCCACCAAGGACTGGGCGGAGGGCGAGCTGCGGGGCCAGGTCATCTCCCTGCCCTACAGCGGGCTCCTGGCTCGCTACACAGGTACCCAGGGGGCGGTGGCAGGGGGGCGGCAGGGCAGCCCCCCCCCCTTACCACCGCCTCCCACCGCCCCTGTCTGTGCGCAGAGATGCCGGTGCCACTGGCGGGGCAGCTGGTGTCCCCCCCGGTGGGCAGCGGGGCCGGGGGGCACGCCTGGCTGTCGCTGGATGAGCACTGCCACCTGCACTACGAGATCGCCGTGGCGGGGCTGGGCCGCCCGGCCGATGGCACCGTCAGCGCCCACCTGCACGGCGTGGCCGAGCTGGGCGAGCTGGGCGCCCGGCCCCACCAGCACAAGCGTCTGCTCAAGGGCTTCTACGGCACCGAGGTGAGGTGGGCACGCGGCGGGGACCCCCCCCGGTGCCGCCGCAGGGCCCGGGGCAGGCCTCACCTCCCCGTGTCCCTCTCGCCCCGGCAGGCTCAGGGGGTGGTGAAGGATCTGGACGCCGACCTGCTGCAGCACCTGGCCCAGGGCACTGCCTTCCTGCAAGTCAGCACCAAAGCCCACCCCCGCGGGGAGATGCGGGGACGGGTAGGTCCCCTCTGCACATCCCCGTCACCCCCCGGGGGCACGGAACAGACCCCAGGGTCCCGAACTGCGTGACACTGCCTGGAGAGGGCTGGGAAGGGGACAGGATGGGGACACAGTGTGTCACAGTGCCAGCAGCCTGGCGTGGCGTGCCCGTGGCCGTGGGTGCCTCCTCCACCAGCCCCCCCCCGGCCGTGAGCGGGGTCCCCGTCGGTGCCAACCCTCCTGCCACCGCTGCCCCCCAGGTGCACATCCCCAACCGGTGCCAGGCAGGGGGGGCCCGCCTGGCCCCGGGGGAGGCCGAGCTCTCCGAGGGCTCCAAGGCCAGGGACGCGGAGCAGCTGAAGAAGGACCCCAACTCCTGCTTCTTCGAGGGGCAGCACCGGGCGCACGGCACCCGCTGGGCACCCGACTACGACAAGAAGTGCTCCGTCTGCAGCTGCCAGGTACGGGCCGGGGGGGGGGGGGGTGAGCCGGGGGGAGCACCCGTCGGCGGTGGCCCCCCCCGTAATGAGCCGCGTCCCTGCTGTCCCCAGAAGCGCACGGTGATCTGTGACCCCATCTTGTGCCAGCCCCTCAACTGCAGCCGCCAGGTGCACCCCGAGGAGCTGTGCTGCCCCGTCTGTGAAGGTGCGGGGGGCTCCTGGGGGCTACTGGGGAGTGCTGGAGGAGAAGTGGGATGTGTGGGTAAAGCTATTCCCCCGTGGGTACAACGCGGGGTGGTCCCTCTCCGTTCCTCTCCCGCTGGCACCCTTTGCGTCCCCTCATGCCCTCCCTCGTCCTTGCAGAGAAGAAGACGGAGCAGGAGGAGCTGAAGCTGGAGCGGGCACGGGACAGTAGCGAGGGTGAGTCCCAGGGGCACGGGGCGAGGGGCAGCCCCCTCCTCCCTGGCACCCTCTGCCCATCCCACGGGTGCTGTGCTCACCTCCCGCAGGCTGCTACTTCGATGGGGACAAGACATGGCGAGGCTCCGGCACCCGCTGGCACCCCGTCGTGCCCCCCTTCGGCCTCATCAAGTGTGCCATTTGCACCTGCAAGGTGAGCGTGGGCACCCACCCTGCAGAGCCACCCTGGCACCCAGGAGTGCTGTGAGCTGCTGGGGTGGGGGGGGGCTCGAAGCAGGGCAGGGGCAGCACCTGGTGCCGGTGCCCCCGTGAGCCCCGCACGCTCCCCGCAGGGCACCACGGGCGAAGTGCACTGCGAGAAGGTGCAGTGCCCGCGCCTCACCTGCGCCAACCCGGTGCGAGCCAGCCCCTCCGACTGCTGCAAGCAGTGCCCAGGTACGTGCGGCCCCCCCGCCCCCGCCCCCAATGCCACCACCGTGTGGCAGTGCCTGTGCCACCCCCCGTGCCCTCTCCCGCAGCCCCCGAGAAGAGCATCCCTGAGCTGGCCGACAGCATGCAGGCGGACGGGCCCCGCGCCTGCCGCTTCGGGCGCCGCTGGTACCTCAACAACGAGAGCTGGCACCCCTCGGTGCCGCCCTTCGGGGAGATGAAGTGCATCCTGTGCTGGTGTGTGGTGAGTGTGCCGGCCCGCGGGTGGCTCCGGGGGCGCAGAGGTGTCCCCGTGCCAGCCTGAGCGCTTCGGGGACGGGCGGGAGAGGGGCCTGGGGCTGGCACCGTGGGACCCCCGCGCCTCAGCCCCGTCCCTGCCCCGCAGTCAGGGGAGACGCACTGCCAGCGCCAGGAGTGCCCGCCGGCCGCCTGCGCCAGCCCCGCCAGGAGGGACAACCCCTGCTGCGCCAAGTGCCGCGGTGAGCGTGCGCCGCGTGCGCCCCCTCGGGTGCCGAGCCCCAGCCAGGACCCCTCTGTGCACCCTCCCTGCCCCTCTTTCAGCCCCGTTTTCCCCCAACAGCTCCGGACACCCCCCCGGAGAAGGTGCCTGATGCCCCGGCGGAGGCGTGGAGCCGCTAAGCAGTGACCGCTGCCCGGAGCGGGGCGAGCGCGCAGCGATGCCGGGTGGTCCTGAGGAGCCCCTGTGGCCCATCACCCCCCTGGGGGGACGGGGATGGGGCGCAGAGGAGCAGGGATGGGAGGCGGGGGCCAGCCCCAAGCCTGGGCACCCCCTCCCGGCACGGCCGCGGTGTCGGGGCTGCCCTGCCCGCTCCCCCTGGCAGGCAGCGGCAGGGCCGGGGGGGTCAGGGCACCCAGCGCCCCCCCCCCCGTGAGCCCCAACCGCCAGCGGGCGCAGCGGGCACCGTGCCCGCCTTGTACATAGTGTAAAATCCCTCCTGCCCCCGTCTCGCTGCGCCCGTCCCGGCTCGGCTGGACTCGTCATGTAATTTATGGGGACGGGGGTCCCGATGTATTTATTAAAAACAGAGATATTGCCCCCCCCCGGCCCCTCCGTGTCATCCTGGCAGCGGCAGGCGTCGGGTTCTGTGTGTGTCCTACAGTCACGGGCCCTGGGCTTGCTGGGTTTGGGGGCACAGGTGCCATCTGTTTGGGGACGTGGGGCTTCGGAGACAGAGCACGGGGTACCTATGGGGGCTGTGGGGTGGCACCACACCTTGTGGGGTTGGGGATGCGATGCCAGCCCTGCCTGTGGCCGGGGTGTGTGCAGCACCTGGGGGTCCCGCAGTGCTCTGTGCCCGTGGTGGCACAAAGGTGCCAGGCCAGGGGCCCAACCCAGGGAAAGTACCACAGGGCTCTGCTGGGCCACCGCGGGGTCGTATTGGCACAGCACTGCCGGGGTGAGCAGTGTTAGCCTGTATTGGGACTGCACAGGAGTGACACTGGGCTGGACTGTGATGTGGGTAGGGCAGTAGGAGGCTGGCACTGGGGTATACAGGGCCGGCACGTGCTGAGCTGGGTGTCCCGCTCCCCGTGCCCTGTCCAGCAGGGTGGCAGCACCCGTGGTGACCTTGTGGCACAGCGGTGGCACGCTGGTGGCGGCGGGCAGAGCGCGTGTCCTGGCACGGGGCTCCCCTCCGGATGCGTGTCCCGGTTGCCGCGGGGCAGTGCCAGGAGCTGACGAGCCAGGAGGGGACTCCGTGCGCGGGGCAGCAATGAGCGGGACGTCCATTTTATCCCCTCCCTGCCACAAACTGCGTCCGGCAATGACCCCTTCCAGCCTGGCAAAGCCCAACGCCCGCCCCGGCCATCATCACCCAGCGCTCAGGGTGCCAGCGTTAGAGCAGAAGGTGGCAGCGGGGCAGTGAGGACCAGCCCGGTCCTGGTCCCGCACCGCCAGCCCCGCGGTGCCACGGCTCCATCCCTGCCGAGCGTGCCACGCGGTGCCAGGGGGACCAGGGAGAGCTCGGCCCTGCCGCCTGTCCCGGCTGCCCCTGAGCCCATCACGGCGGGGAGACGGAGGTGTTGGTGGCCCCGGGGGGACAGCAGCCGGCGTGCCATGCCCGAGCGCCTCGCCCAAGGAGCGCCGGTGCCAAGCTGTGCCCGCGCGCCCCTCCGGAGAGGGCTGAGCTGCTGCTGCCCAGCGGGTCCGGCAGCGAAGAGAGGAGTCCAGGATCCCCTCCCCGGGCTGGCATCGCCGGGGCGCTGAGCGGTGCCGCGGTAAGGACGTGCTCCCTGCACCCTTGGGTGCCTCCGACGGGTCCTCGAGGTGCCTGCAGCCTGCGGGCATCCCCGGTCCCCCTGCTTCGTCCCCGGCGATGCCAAGGCATGGGGGCACTCTGCTCCCCAGCCCCGACCCCCCATGGGGCTGGGGGCTGGACCCCAGCTCGGTGCCCCCCAGTTCTGTCCCCTCTGCTCCCAACCAGCCGCCCCCACCCCACAACGGGGCTGGGGGGAGCAGCACCACCCCCCTGCGGGTCCCTGTGCCCGCGGAAAGGAGCGCATGGCCCGCGGCGGGGGGCTCCAGGGTCACCCCAGCCCGGGGGGCGCCGAGTGCCCCCCGGCAGCCCCCGAGCAGGGCAGAGCCCCCCCGCCCCGCGCACCCCCCGTTCCCCGGTGCCGGTGCCGGGTGCTGGCGGCGGAGGCGGAGCGCGGCCGGTCCCACCCCCGGGCAGTGCCCCGGGGCCCGCCCCGCACGGCCCGGGAGGAGCCGCTGCCGCCGCGGGCACCGGCACCGGCACCGGCACGGCCAGGAGCACCGGCAGCACCGGCACCATGGCCTCCGAGAGCGCGGAGCAGCGGGCGCTGCAGTACGAGCAGACCCTGGTGAGCGCAGCCCGCACCGGGCACCGGGCGCACCGCGGGGGGCACCGGGCGCGGCGGGGGCACCGGGGGCAGCAGCACGGCTCGGGGAGGGGGTGACGGGGCTGGGGGGGCTGTGCCCGTTCCCCCCCCCCCACCCCGGGGTGCTCTGCTCGGGGCGGCAGGGCCAATGACACCTGTCCTGTCCCGCCCCCCCCCCCCCTCCATGGCCTCGCTGTGCCCCCCGCCCCCCCCGGAGCTCTGGGGACCACCTGTGGCTGGGCAGGGCGCTGGGGCGGGGGGCGGGGGGGGAGGGATTCTTGGTGCCATCCCACAGCTCCCCAGTGCTCCGGGAGCCCACTGGAGGCCCCAGCCTCACAGCAGGACCCTTGCTCATGCTTCCACCATCACCCCCCCCCCTCCCCAGCAAGCCCTCATCGTGGGGGGGGGGGGGGGGTGACGCCCACCCCCAGGGCCCCTCCGGGGGTGCCTCCGCGCCACCCGGCACCCTTTACCCCCCCACGCTCCACCCGGCCCCAGCCCTCTGCCCCGCAGATAGCGTATCTCCCCCGCCTGCAACCTTAGCCCTGTGTTTACGACTCCGTCCCCTCCCCGCTGCCCCCCCCCCGGTGCCCAGCTGCCCCGCGGTGATCTCCCTCCCCGCCGTGCCCACAGCCCCCTCCACTGCCCGCAGCCCTCTGACATCCCGGCCAAAGGTGCTTCTCCCCGGCCCCTGCTTGGGCCAGCGCCCGGCGTGGCTCGGCAAACGGGTACTTTGCCCTGGCAAAGGCCTGCGGGCGGGCAGGGCAGGAGAGGCGGGCAGGGAAGGGGCAGAGCCACCACCGGGCACCCGTGCCCGCAGCTCCCCGGGTTTGCGGGGAGCCTGAGCCGGCTGCGTGCAGCAGGGCTGGCGCGTGGCGCGGTGCTCCCGCTGCGCCGGGCACGCGTTGTCCTCCCAGGCACCTTTATCTGGGATCCCCGTGGTGCCCACCCCCAGCCGCCCCATCCCCTGCGGGGTCTGGCTGCCTGGCATCTCCCCGATCCGTGCTCTGGCTCTGCTCCATCCAACGGGAGCCACGGGGCTGCCCCTTTCTCCCCCCCAGCACCAGACTGACCCCCCCACGCCGTGTCCACAGCGCATACGCAGAGGCACCGCGGTGCCGGGGAGCCTGTGGGCAGCGCAGGAGGGGAGAGGCACGCTGGCACAGGGCTGGCATCAGGGCAGCCTCACATGGTGCCGGCAGACTTTGCCCTGCTCTCCTCAAGGCGGGGAGGCACCCACGCCCTGGGCACCTCGGGGTGCCCATCCCCATGGCCTCAGGGCTGCGGAAAGGCTCCCGAAGCCGCCCGAGGCTCGCCCACACGGGCGAGGCTGGGGACGGGCGCCTGTCCCGTGGCCTCGTGCCTGGCTTTCGGAAGCCGCCCCCGTGCCAGGCAGGAGGGCGGGTGCCCAGCCCTCCCCAGCACCTCCGGCTCCTGCCAGCACCTGCCCAGAGCCTTGGGCTCCGGCCGGAGCCTGCCAGCCCTGGGGACAGCCCCGCTGTCTGCCCCGTGCCCCCACGTTGTGCCCGCCCTGGACACCCCACGCTGCGTGGGATGTGTGGGGTGGGTGCCTGTGGGAAAGCCCCCGGCAGGGGTAGGGGTGCCCAGGGTCCGTGCCAGCCCCGGTGCCCCCCGCATGCCAGGGAAGCAAAGGGCCTCTGGGGGGGAGGATTAAGCTCGACAAACTGCCCTTGTTCGCCGCGGAGCCGCTCAGGGCGATTAGAGCCCGGCTAAGACAGGCAGCGTGACACGGATCCCCCCCCCAGCCTCTCTGTCCCCCTGGCTGCCACCCCAGGGGACCCCCGCTCCCCCTTTAAATGCCCCCACCAGGGTCACATTTTGGGGGGGGAGGTCAGCTGGCCCTGTGTGCCCTCCCTGTGTGCCAGCAGCCCCGGCGCAGGACGGGGACCCCGCTCCTCCTGCCTGCTTGATCTGGGGGGAGTAGGGACGAAAGGGGAGGCTGTGGCTCCCACGGCCGTGGGCACCCCTTCCAGGAGGGCTCAGTGCCCCGGCTGCCATGGGACGGGGTGGCACGGGGACACAGCGGAGCCCTGTGCACTGCATCACCCGGGCGCAGCGGGCACCGCGGGCTGGCACGGCCCGAGGGGCTCGGCACGGCTCGTGCCTGCAGCGGGGGAGCCCGGTCCCAAAATACCGGCCTCGGCCCGCGCCCGTGTCCCCGTGTGCCCCCCGCCAGGCCCCCCCCCGTGCCCGCTCCCTGCCCGCCCGGCACTGTGATTGTTCAGCTGCTTCGCGGCGGAGGCCGGAGTCCCGGGGCTGTTTGTGTTTCAAAAGGCCTTTGTGGAAAAATAACCCGAGCGGGAGGAGGAGGAGGAGGAAGGCAGAACCCACCGCTGGCCCTCGCCAGCAGCCGGGGCTGCCCGGCCCTGCCACGGGGCACCCCAAGGGGCCCATGCCATGCCCGTGGGGCGGTGGCATGGCCCCTTGGCTCCCATCGCCCCGTTACAAGCGGGGTTGGCTGCAGATGGGGGTCAGAGGGGAGCAACCCCACTCCCAGCCAGGCTAACCCCCTTGCAGCTATAGGGGCATCCCGCCAGGGACCCCAATACCTGTGGGGCAGCGTTCCAGCTCCCGGCATGGGGCATGGAGCCGGCCTGGGGGTGCCCCGGTCCCAGCTTAGGGGGGCAGCGAGGTCAGGGGGAGGCGGGCGCTTGGCAAGCCGACAGCGCTCCTCGGGCGCGGGGCCGTTTGTTCTTCCAGAGGAAACAAGCCTGGCCCGAAGGGAGCCTTTGAACGCCGGGCCCCGTGCGGGGCCGGGGTCCTCCTCTGGCAGGCGATGCTGAATCCAGCCCCGAGGAGGCTGAGCTGGCGTCTCCGCCGCCTCCGCCCCGCTCGCGCCTGCCCCTTGCACATTCCCCTAGGGCCAAGGACCCGCCGAGCCCCGTGCGGAGCAGGAGTTCAGGGCACGATCCGTGCCAGGAGGGTTAGCGATGGACACGTGTCCCTTCCCTTTCTCCCCCCACCGCTGAGCTCAGCCCGGGTATCAGACAGCAGAGAATCCAGCCGGCGCCACTCTGGCTGCTTTCTGCTCCGTGCCAGAGGGAGCTGGGCAGGATGCGCAGTGGGGAGCGATGCCCCACGGGGAATGCACCTCCGCGCCGTCCCCACGGGAGCTGGCACGTGCCCTGGGGTGCGTGAGCGGGGTCGGGCATCGCCGGTGGCAGCCGGGGCCGTGCTGCCCACGTGCTGAGCGCGGTGCCCACCCGTGCCGGGGCCCCTCTGCTGGGCACGGTGCCGGGCCGGGGGCTGCAGGGCGGCCACGTGCGGCACGGCGGGTGGGCGCGCCATCGGCATGGGGCTCACGTCACCCCGACGTGGGAGCCTGGCAGGGGCCCCCGCGGCCCTGAAGCCTCCCTTTGTGCCGGGCCAAGCTCTGGCGCTTGGCATTCAGGTCGTGCTGGGGGGGAGCGAGGCGGAAACCAAGCAACCGAGCCCTTGGCAGTGCCCGCTCGCGCGGGACAAGTGCCCCCAGCTCGGCGGGGAGGACAGGCACAAAGAGCTCCCGGCTGGCACGGGGGGCACTGCCCGGGGCCAGGCCACGTGCCACGTGCCACCCGAGGAGGAGGGGGTGTCCACCATCTGGGCACCGTGCCCCTGTTTGCCTCGCACCCCCTTGCTCCCAAATTTCCCCCTTGCCTGTGGCCAATGCCCTGCCCCACGCTGCCCTCCTGCCCCCAGCCTGGGGCACGTGGCATGCCAAGGGCACCCCCCCCCGTGGGGGGCATCCCAACCGTATTTCTAATGGTGCCGAGGGGAGGCGCACAGCCAGTGCGAGCACAACCCCAATATCAGCCCTCAGAGAATCGCCCAGCCAGCCTGGCCGTGCTCCTGGCACCGGAGGCCCTTCTCCACCCACCACCAGCCCAGCCCGGTGTCCGCGGCACCTGGGCAGGGCTGGGGACTGGTACCAGCGGGGCCGGGTACTCGTGCTCAGCACGTGGTGGGCGAAACAATCGCGATCGATCCCCGCACGCCGTGATCTGCCCAGCCCCTTCCATGCCTCCCCCCCCCCAAAAAAAAAAACATTTGCCACCCCTTTCCCCACGGGGTGCTGTCACCTGTCCCCTCCCACAGTCCCCCACCAGTGCTCGCCGCTCCCCTGCCTCAGTTTCCCCACCTGGCCGCCCCCCAACGCCTGTCCCCTCTCCTTCCCCCCCAGATGTATGGGCGCTACACGCAGGACCTGGGCACCTTTGCCAAGGACGAGGCAGCCCGGCTGCGGCTGCAGCAGGAGCAGGGGGACGACGGCACCCCGCAGCCACGCCGCCCCTCCGAGCTGCTGGAGTACAGCCAGGGCTGCTGCGCCCCCCGCTGCGGTGAGGGGACACGGAGGGGGGGCAGTGAGGGGACACGGAGGGGGGACGGGGACAAGGCGGCCGTGCAGCTTCACGCGCCTCTGGGCACCGCGGCTGCGGGTAGGGTTTCTCCTGCTGTCATGGGACACTGGCGCCGAGGACAATGCCACCTGCCCGCCGGGCAGCGGGGACACAATGGCCCAAAATAGCAGGGATGGGGGGGGGCCCCCACCGCTCCTCTTGGGGCCGTGCCGAGGGGGCAGCGCTTGTGCGAGCGGCGCGGGGCCAAGCTGTGTCCCTGCACACGCGGCGTCCTCGCAGCTGGAGCACGTGGCGGTGCTGCCCCCCGTGTGCCCATCCCCGGGGCGCCCGGCCCTGAGCCTGCCCTGTGCCCGCAGGCTGCGCCGTGCGGTGCCAGCGGTTCTTCATCGCCAGGGTGGGCGAGGACTGGGTCTTCCTCATCCTCCTGGGGCTGGTCATGGCGCTGGTGAGCTGGGCCATGGACTTCGCCATCGCCACCTGCCTCCAAGGTGAGTGGGCACGGGTGGGTGGCGGGCTCCCCAGGTGGACCCACGGGGTGGCCGTGCTGTGGGGCTGTGCCATGTCCCCTGCCACCCGCGACCCGTCTCGCCTGCTGCGCCCGTAGCCCAGAAGTGGATGTACGGGGGCCTGGACACCAACGTGCTGCTGCAGTACCTGGCCTGGGTCACCTACCCCACCGTGCTCATCACCTTCTCGGCTGGCTTCACCCAGATCCTCGCCCCCCAGGCTGTGGGTAAGATGCTGGGGTCTCCCCTCCTGGGTGTCCTGGGCTATAGGGTTGGGGGTCCTGAGGGTCTTCCAAGGGCCCCCTAGGGCCGTGGGTCAGGGCTGTCCCTGTGGCACCAGGCTCGGGGATCCCCGAGATGAAGACCATCCTGCGGGGGGTCGTGCTGAAGGAGTACCTCACCCTCAAGACCTTCGTGGCCAAGGTGATCGGGCTGACGTGCGCCCTGGGCAGCGGCATGCCCCTGGGCAAGGAGGTGAGGGCACTGCCTGGGGCCGGGGCAGGCGGTGGGCATGGTGGGGGCATGAAACTCAGCCCCCCCCCTTGTTGTGTCCCTGCAGGGCCCCTTCGTCCACATCGCCAGCATGTGCGCAGCCCTGCTCAGCCGCTTCCTCTCCTTCTTCGGGGGCATCTATGAGGTGAGTGGGCAGACAGGCAGGGTCTGGGGGGGATGAGGGGGGGCAGCACCCCCTGACCCAATTCCCACCCGCAGAACGAGGCGAGGAACACCGAAATGCTGGCAGCCGCCTGCGCCGTCGGTGTCGGCTGCTGCTTCGCCGCCCCCATCGGAGGTAGGGTCCCCCCCGCCCCCACGTCCTGCCCGGGCTCCTGGGTCCTCGCGGGGAGGCCAGCAGGACCCTGCCCCTCGCGCCCCTCGCTGCCAGGCGGGGGACAGGGACCTGCCCGCCCCGTGCCCCCCGGGGCCGGCTGGCATGGGAGAGGCAGTGCTGCTAGACAGGGTGCCCGCGGGGCGGAGGAGGAAGGGAGGAGCGGGCGCCGTCCTCCCGGAGGTGTAACGTCTCGTCTCGTCCTCTCCCCCGCCACGCTACGCTCCAGGGAGCTCCCCGCTCCGGCCCCGCTGAGCCCTGCCCGTAGGTTGGTGCCGTGTCTAACTCTTGCCTTGCCCCGTGCGTGCTGAGCCACCCCGTCCACCCACCTGTCTGTCCGTCCGTCTGCGTGCGCCCCCAGCCCCAGAGCCGGCTGCCGCCCACCCCACCCCGTGCCTGCTCACGTCCCCGCACTGCCCTCTTGCTCGCACCCGGTGCAGACGGCCGGGGACCGGCCGTGCGCTTTGCCGAGGAAGCCCGTGACCCACAGCGTGGCCGTGGGGCCGGCCAGCCCCGCGGGGGCCCCGGGAGGGATGCGGGAAGCATGCCAGGAGCCTGGTCTCTGCCTGGCTTTCGCCTCCCTCTCCTCTCGTCCTTCCCCCCTCCCTGGTGCCAGGTGTCCTGTTCAGCATCGAGGTCACCTCCACCTTCTTCGCCGTCCGCAACTACTGGCGCGGCTTCTTCGCCGCCACCTTCAGCGCCTTCATCTTCCGTGTCCTGGCTGTCTGGATCAAGGACGAAGGTACCTCCTGTGGGGCGGGAGGCTGAGGGGCACTGGCGTCCCCCACCCGGCCCCGCTGACCCCCGCCGTGCCCCCAGAGACCATCACAGCGCTCTTCAAAACCCGATTCCGCCTTGACTTCCCCTTCGACCTGCAGGAGCTGCCTGCCTTCGCTGTCATCGGGTGAGTGTGGCTGCCCCATCCCACGTCCCTGTCCCCACGTCCCCAGGGTGGCAGCGGGACGCGGGCGCTCACCCCCGGCTCACCCTCAGGATCGCCAGTGGCTTCGGGGGCGCACTCTTCGTCTACCTCAACCGCAAGATCGTGCAGTTCATGCGCCGCCAGAAGACCATCAACCGCTTCCTGATGAAGAAGTAGGTGCCTTGTCGTCCCCACCGCCAGGACAGAGTGACCGTCCCCTCCGGGGTGGCAGGGCTGGGGCTGCACCGGTGTCACTTCCCCCCGTGCCACCCCGCCAGGCGCCTGCTGTTCCCTGCTCTGGTGACGCTGCTCATCTCCACGCTGACCTTCCCACCCGGCTTCGGACAGTTCATGGCCGGACAGGTAGCCACAGTGGGGCCAGGGGGCAAAGTGCTGGCCCCGTGGGCCACCAGCAGCACCCCTGGCTCACCCCTGCGCCTCCCCAGCTCACCCAGAAGGACACGCTGGTGACGCTGTTTGACAACCAGACGTGGTCCAAGCGGGAGCCCAGCGATGAGTTCGAGTACATTGGCATCTTGGAGGCCTGGCGCAATCCCCGCTCCAACGTCTTCGTCACCCTCGTCGTCTTCATCCTCATGAAGGTAGGTGCGTCATGCCCCGGCTGGCCCCAGCCAGCCCCTGGCTGCCACCAGCTGGCACTGGTGAGGGTGGGGGTGACTCCTGGATGCCACCAAGGAGGTGCTGGATGCTTGCCACCGAGGTGCTACCAGGAGGCACGGGGCGGCCACCAAGGTGGTGGCATGGTGCCACCAACATGCTGCCAAAGAGATCTTGGCCGGGAGCCACCGAGGTGCCACCGGGGAGGTGCTGGCGGGATGCCACCAGGTGCCCCCGGGAGGTGCTGGCTGGGTGCCCCCTGGGAGGAGGCGGCTGCCCCACGGCACGGGGCTGTGCCCGCATCCTGCTCCACGGCTGTGGGGCACGGCTGGGGCTGGAGGAGAGCCAGGCCGGGGGGGGGGGCAACTGACGTGAGTCCATGTCCCCTGCGCAGTTCTGGATGTCAGCCCTGGCCACCACCATCCCGGTGCCCTGCGGAGCCTTCATGCCCGTCTTCGTCATCGGTGAGAGCCGGCCCGGCCCTGGGGCTCCCTCCTCCGTGGGTGTCCCACGGCGCGGCCTGGGGGCAGGAGAGGGGTCGGGTCCCCACGGCCCCCGCCAACCCCTCTCTGTGGGCAGGGGCAGCCTTCGGGCGGCTGGTGGGGGAGAGCATGGCAGCCTGGTTCCCCGACGGCATCCACACCGACAGCAACACCTACCGCATCGTGCCGGGGGGCTACGCCGTGGTGGGTAAGCACCACGCTGGGGACGCCGCGTGCCACCGCTCGGGGGTGCTCCAAGGGAGCTGCTGGGGTTCTGGGTGACCCCTGCCAATGGGGATGTCCCAAGGGTGTCCCAGGGGTGCGGGACATGGCCCCGCGGGCAGGCAGACGGGCACCTGATGGCTGCCCCTGTGTCTCCCGGGGACGCGCGCGGGCGCAGGGGCGGCCGCGCTGTCGGGCGCCGTCACCCACACGGTGTCCACGGCCGTCATCGTCTTCGAGCTGACGGGACAGATCTCGCACATCCTGCCCGTCATGATCGCCGTCATCCTGGCCAACGCCGTGGCCCAGAGCCTCCAGCCCTCGCTCTACGACAGCATCATCCGCATCAAGAAGCTGCCCTACCTCCCCGAGCTGGGCTGGGGGCACCACGAGTGAGTGCCACCCTGCTGTGTCCCCACGTCCCCAGCCAGCCCTGCCACGGGGCACGGGGATGGGGCCAGTGGCATGATGTGGCCACCACACTGAGGTCACCGTGCCTGCCCCGGGCAGGAAATACAACGTGCGGGTGGAGGACATCATGGTGCGGGACATCCCCTACGTCTCCCTCAACTGCAAGTACCGGGACCTGCAGCACGTCCTGCACAGCACCAAGATGAAGAGCCTGGCGCTGGTGGATTCAGCTGGTGAGAGGCGGGCAGGGGCAGCTCTGGTACATCTCCGGGGTCCCCACGGCACCATCCCCTCCAACATTTGTTCCCTCTCCACCATCAGAGTCCATGATCCTGCTGGGCTCCATCGAGCGGG
Organism: Anser cygnoides; assembly: GCF_040182565.1. Classification (NCBI taxonomy): domain Eukaryota; kingdom Metazoa; phylum Chordata; class Aves; order Anseriformes; family Anatidae; genus Anser; species Anser cygnoides. Next base: position 17,709,337 of record NC_089881.1, on the reverse strand, counting down.
AGCAGGTGGGGGCCCTGCTCAGCCAGCAGCTCCATCCCCAGCGCCGGCTCCAGGCCCTGCGGCAGAGGGCACGGGCAAGCTTCGAGGATGGGCACCGGCTCTCTGAAGCCAGCGTCTGCTTCCAGGTGAGGGGGCTGCAGGGGCAGCCACCCTGGGGTGCCCCCACCAGGGTGCCCGCGTCCCCCAACCCTGTCCCTTCCTTCTCGCAGATCAACACGGAAGCCTCTTCCTTCGCCCCCACGCGCGGCAGCTCCCGCAAGCCCCTGAAGCCAGCGCTGAAGCGGGTGCCCAGCGTCCCCACCAACAGCCCCCCTGGTGAGTCTGTGCCCTGTGCCCCCCATGGAACCCCCCCCCCCCGCCATGTCCCTGCGCTGACCCCTCTGCCCACCTGCAGCCGGCACTGCTGACACCTCCGGCATCGCCCTCAAGAGCCTCTTCTGTGCCAACACTGCTGCAGAGCCCGCGGAGGTGAGCGCTTGTTCCTGCCCATCCCATCCCTCTGCATCCCCACTTGACCTTTCCCATCCCATTCTTTCCCATCCCTACTTGAACCTTCCCACCCTGCCTATCCCTTCCTGTTCCTGCCCTTCCCACCCCATCCATCCCAACCCATCCCATCTCATCCCAACACATCTATCCCATCCCAGTCCAACCCAATCATCCCATCCCATCCCATCCCATCCCATCTCATCTCATCCCAACACATCTATCCCATCCCATTCCAACCCAATCATCCCATCCCATCCCATCCCATCCCCTCCCAACACATCTCTCCCATCCCATTTCAACCCATCCATCCATCCCATCCCAACCCAACCCAACCCAACCCATTCATCCCAACCCGACCCAACCCATCCCAACCCAACCCATTCATCCCAACCCGACCCGGCCCATCCCAACCCAACCCAACCCAATCCAACCCAACCCAATCCCATCCCATCCCATCCCTCACCCACCTTTCCCATCCCATCCTGACCGGCCCCTCCCCACGGTGCCGCCCCTAACGCCGCCGTCTCTCCCGCGTGGTGCCAGGCGCAGGGCACGGCCCCTCGCAAGGCCAAGCACGTCCGCATTTCCATCACGGTAAGCTGCAGGCAGGGTGTGGCTCCTCTCAGCCAATCAGAGGCCAGCCTGGATCCTCTTAACCAATCAGGAGCCCGGCACGATTCTGCTTGGCCAATCCCATTTGGCCCACATCTGCGCAGCCAATCTCAGCCTGTCCCGATTTCCGCTCGGCCAATCAGGGCGTGTGAACTCTCGATCCCAAATCCGCTTGGCGAATCGTAGCGCGACCGGGATCTCCCCGGCTGATCCCAGCCGCTTTCCTCAGCCAATCATGCACCAGCCCGCGTTCTCTCCACCAATCACAAGCCGGGCTTGGCTGATCTCGGTGCCCCCAGCTGGCCCCGCTCACCCCCACCTCTCCCGCAGGAGGACGTGGATGCGGGGGACCGGATGACGCCGGCAGAGGTGAGACCCCCCCCATGCCCACCATGGGGAGGGTGAGGGGCGCCCCTACAGCCCTACGGCCCCGTGATGGGGAGGTACGGAGGTTTTGGGGGGGCCATGCCCCACGGCCTGGTCCCCCCGCCCCAGATCCTGGCGTGGGAGGAGCAGCAGCTGGAGCAGCCCGTGGACTTCGGCAGTGCCCAGATCGACCCCGCGCCCTTCCAGCTGGTGGAGTGCACCTCGCTGCACAAGGTATGCCCGTGTCTCCCCCCCCCAGTTTGTGCCCATTGCGCCCCCCTCCAGTCTGCCCCCCCAAATTCTGAGCCCCCTGTCTCCCCGCAGACCCACACCATCTTCTCACTGCTGGGCCTCGACCACGCGTACGTCACCAGTATTGGGCGCCTGGTGGGCATGGTGTCCCTCAAGGAGGTGAGGAGCCGCAGGGGGGGCTCTGGCGGTGGGGTTGGGAGCTCCACACCTGCCCGCTGATGACATTGGGGTTCCCGCAGCTCCGCAAGGCCATCGAGGGCTCGCTGACGGCCAAGGGGGTGAAGGTGCTGCCACCGCTCGCCAGCTTCCGCCGCAGCAGCACCAGCGCGCCCGAGCCCGACACCACCGACCTGCGCCAGCTCTGGGACCGCCACCAGCACCACCCCATGCCCCGCGAGGCCGGCCCCGATGACGGCGACACCGACAAGTGACGGCGACACCAGACACCCCACCACCACCACCCCACGTCCCCCACCCATGCGCTGGGGGCGGGCACTGCAGGGTCCCCCCCTATCCCCCGCGGGTACCGGGGGATGCCCGCACCGGGTCCTGGCGTAGGGTGGGTGCCCTCGACCCGGCAACAGGGGTGGCCAGGTGCCCCCCAGCCTGCCCACACCCCCCCACCTTCCCTGCCAGCTCCTGGGGCTCCCCACATCACTACCTCCACCCCCCCCCCCCTCAGCCCCCAGCCCCAGTGCTCCCCCAGGCACGGCCACAGCCTCGCCGCATCACCCCCCATGTAAATACAGAGATTTTTATATTAATTTAATAAAAGGACTTTATAAACAGAGCCACCATGCCGCAGCACGGAGGCACCAGCCGAGCCCCCACCCTGCATGGACCGGGGTCGCCGTCACTGTCCCCGCACCGGCCCCGCTCCCAGCGTGGCCTCGCTGCGGTACAGCGGCTGCGGGGGTTCGCCGGGGCGGGTGCCGGCGCGGCGCCGGGCGGTGATGAGCAGCGTGCCAGCTTCGGTGAGGGCACAGCTCACCGACAGCGGGTCCGTGTCCTCAGGCAGCCGACACTGGTGGGTGAAGGTGTCACACACGGTGCCGTCCTCGGCCACCTGTGGGGAAGTGGTGCCGGCATGGTACGGCACAGTGCGGCACAGCGCGGCACAGCGTGGCACAGCGCGGCACAGCGTGGCACAGCGCGGCACAGCGTGGCACAGTGCGGCACAGCGTGGCACAGCGTGGCACAGTGCGGCACAGCGTGGCACAGCGTGGCACAGTGCGGCACAGCGTGGCACAGCGTGGCACAGCGCGGCTCAGTGCGGCACAGCGCGGCACAGTGCGGCACAGTGCGGCATAGCATGGCACAGTGTGGCACAGCGTGGCACAGCACGGCACAGTGCGGCACAGCGTGGCACAGTGTGGCACAGCATGGCACGGTACGGCACAGTGCGGCACAGCGTGGCACAGTGCGGCACAGCGTGGCACAGTGCGGCTCAGTGCGGCACAGTGCGGCACAGCGTGGCACAGTGCGGCACAGTGCGGCACAGTATGGCACAGTGCGGCATAGCGTGGCACAGTGCGGCACAGCGTGGCATGGTACGGCACAGTGCGGCACAGCGTGGCACAGTGCGGCACAGTATGGCACAGTGCGGCACAGCGTGGCATGGTACGGCACAGTGCGGCACAGCGTGGCACAGTGTAGCACAGCATGGCATGGTACGGCACAGTGCGGCACAGCGTGGCACAGTGCGGCACAGCGTGGCATGGTACGGCACAGTGCGGCACAGCGTGGCACAGTGTAGCACAGCATGGCATGGTACGGCACAGTGCGGCACAGCGTGGCACAGTGCGGCACAGTATGGCACAGTGCGGCACAGCATGGCACAGTGCGGCACAGCGTGGCATAGTGCGGCACAGCGTGGCACAGTGCGGCACAGCGTGGCACAGTGCGGCTCAGTGCGGCACAGTGCGGCACAGCGTGGCACAGTGCGGCACAGTGCGGCACAGTATGGCACAGTGCGGCATAGCGTGGCACAGTGCGGCACAGCGTGGCATGGTACGGCACAGTGCGGCACAGCGTGGCACAGTGTGGCACAGCATGGCACGGTACGGCACAGTGCGGCACAGCGTGGCACAGTGCGGCACAGCGTGGCACAGTGCGGCACCGTGTGGCACAGCGTGGCACGGTATGGTACAGTGCGGCACAGCGTGGCACAGTGCGGCACAGCATGGCACAGTGCGGCACAGTGTGGCACAGTGCGGCACAGCATGGCACAGTATGGCACAGCGTGGCACAGTGCGGCACAGTGCGGCACAGCGTGGCACAGTGCGGCACAGTGCGGCACAGTATGGCACAGTGCGGCACAGCGTGGTACAGCGTGGCACAGTGCGGCACAGTGCGGCACAGTATGGCACAGTGCGGCACAGCGTGGCACAGTGTGGCACAGTGCGGCACAGTATGGCACAGTGCGGCACAGCGTGGCACAGTGTGGTACAGCGTGGCACAGTGCGGCACAGTGCGGCACAGCGTGGCACAGTGTGGTACAGCGTGGCACAGTGCGGCACAGTGCGGCACAGCGTGGCACAGTGCGGCACAGCGTGGCACAGTGCGGCACAGCACGGCACAGTGCGGCACGGTACGGCACAGTATGGCACAGCGCGGCATGGCACAGCACGGCAACACACGACGGCTATGCACAGTGGGCACTTCCCAGTTACCCCAGTGCAAGTGTGGGGGATTCCCAGCCACCCCAGCAGGGAGCAGCTCCCAGTTGCCCCAGTCTTACAGAGGGGTTGTTTCCAGTCCCCCCATTACCCCAGTGACCATTCCCAGTTTCCCCACTCTCAGCGAGGACAGTTCCCAGTTCCCGCAGTGGCTGCTCCCAGTTACCCCCATGGAAGATGATGGGTGCCACGGGGCAGAGCTGGGGCTTGTCCCCCACCCCAGGCAGCAGGGGCCCGTGTTTGGGGTACGGGGGCTGTCCCCCCCCACCCCCCCGGCTCCTCACCTTCTCGGCCCGGATGGCGACGTGGCCATTGGAGGTGGTCACCACGATGTCGGGGGGCTCAAACTGGCTGACGTCGGCCACCACCTGGTAGGTGTCCCCCTGGGCCCGCACCCAGGTGCCCAGGCTGCAGGGGTACATGGCCCCCGGGGACCCTGCGGGGACCGGTCATGGGGGTCAGCAAGGGGGGGGGCGGGCACAGCATTCAGGGGTGTCAAGGGAATTGGGGGGTGCAGGAGAGGCTAGGGCTGCTGTTTTGGGGGGGCTGGGGGTGGCAGGTGACACTGGTGGTTGGGGACATTGGGAAGGCTGCATGGGGAGCTGGGCACCCCAGGTGTACGGGGCCGGGGGGTACAGGGTGGGCTGGGGGTGCCCAAAGGCTGTAGGAGGGTCTGGGGGGGGGGGGGGGGGGGCATGGGTGGCCTGGGAACAGGTGGGGACACAGGAGATGGCCAGGAAAATTTGGGGGGAGAAGGCTGGGGGGGGGTTGCTGGGGTTTCTGAGACATTGCAGGGAGGGAAGAACTGGGGACACAGCGCCTGGGGACCTTGGGGAGCACGGGGGGGGGGGGGGGGGGGGGGGCGTGAAGGGACTTGGCAGGGGGTGCAGGATGATCCAGAGAGCCATGGGGTGCTCAGGGGACAGGGCTCAGGACAGGAGGGTACAGCTCGGGGTCCCCCCCCACCCCATACCTGGGTACCCGAAGGCGTCGTAGCGGTACCGCTCCCCCTCGAAGCGGGGCTCTGGGTGCCCCGGCCCCTGGCTGTAGGTGCTGATGCACTCGGCGCGGTACGTGGCGGCCGAGCTGAGCGAGGCCATGTCACCGTGCCGGTGCCACCGAGCCCCTGTCCCCAGCGCCCAGGTCCCCAGGGGAGGGGGCCGGCCGTGCGCCCGCCGCCGCATGCCCATAATTAGCCCGGTGAGGCACGGCCACCCCGGCCAGGAATGCGAGATAACGGCCGGGGCCTCTCCGTCACCCTACGGCAGGGGGGACACGCAGGGGACGTGCCGTTGTCACTGCCATCCCGCCACCCCCAGCGGGCCCCCCCCCCCCTTGGGGACCAGGTGCCCCCCACGCGCAAGGAGAGGCAGCCGGTGCAGCGCTCACACCACTGACTTTATTGAAGGCCTGGCGGGACGGAGGTGGGGGTGCTGGGGGGGGCGGGCACCCATGGGTGCCATGGCACGGGGCTGGGGGGCATCTCCCAGGGCCCCTGGCACCCCGTGGGTACGTACCGGTGTGCACACACGTGCTACCCGCACGTTTGCACACATGCAGGCGTGCATATACATGCACACACGTGTTCATGCACGCACGCCCATGTGCTCGTGCACACGCGCACCCGTTGCCTCTGCGAGCACTGCTCCGCGCACGTCTGTGGAGCTGCGCACACCGAACAAAGCCCCCACACCCCTTTTCCCCCATCCCAGGGTGGGTTTGGGGCCACGACTCCAGGCTCGTCCTGCCCGGTGTCCGCTGTCCCCAAACAGCACGGGGACACGGTGCCATCGCTGGCCGGATGGCAGGGAGCCCCTCGGCGTGGCGGCCAGCCCCTGCGCCCCCCGGCAGGTTGGCCGTGCGGGGGTGGGGACCCCACGGCGGGGACAGGGTGGCATGGGGCAGCAGTGGGGGTGTTTGGTGGTGTGGGAGTGAGGGCGCGCGGAGGGTGAGGGGCTGGGGGTGCAGGGGGGGGACACCGTGGCCGGGCAAAGGGTGGCATGCAGTGGGCGAGCGGCCCCACGAGAACACGTGCCATGCAGGAAGAAGGGGGGGGGCAAGCGTTGGCGAAAACTGGCATTCCTTCCCCAAACGGTGTGCCCGGACACCTGGGGGGGCCCCGTGCCAGAGGGGGGGGCCGGTTGCCCTTCATGTAGGCACTTGGTTCCCTGCTAGGGGTGAGTGACCTGGGGACGGGGATGTCGGTCCCGGGACCTGCTGCTCACCCCCCCATACACACCCCAGTTTGGCCCACGGCAGCCCTGGGGGGCTCTGGACACTGAGCCCCCCGGCATGTGCCCGCTTTGGGGCTGTCTGCGGGGTGCTGTCGCTGGTGGCCTCCCAGCACCCAGGCTGGGGGGGCCGTGCCCACCAGGCCCCCACCTGCAACCTCCCCGTGCGAGCCCCACACGCGTACAAAAGCCGAGAGAGCCCCAGCACTGCGGCGCATCCACGTCCCCCCCAGCCCCCCACCCCGAGGCAGCAGTTCACAGTATAAAACTCGGTCCAATAAAAGCCAGTGGGGGGCGAGGACAAAAGACCCCTGCTCCACAAATCCCCCCCCCCACAGTCCCAGTGCTGCCAGCCCAGGATGCGGGCACAGGGCAGGGGCACCGGGGGCTGCCCAGAGAGGTTCGGCTGTGCCTACGAGGGGGGGGGCCCTGTGCCCAAAAAGGGGAGCCCGGAGCGGCGAAGGGGGGAGCATGCGAACAGCCAGCCCCCATGAATTCAGGTCCCATCAGTCTTGGGGGGGCACGGAGGGGGCGCGCCGGGGCGTTGGGTGGGGGGCTGACCCCCACACCCTTCCCCACGCAGTCCCTCCCCGGTTCTCATGCAAAAAAAAGAAAAAAAACAAAAAAAACAACAGATGAGGGCAAAGAGATGTGGACGAGTGCGGCCGGGGGGGCACACTGAAGGAGGGGGGCACCTCTCTGTCCCCCCCCCGCACCCTGCTAGCGCAAGGAGCCGCAGCAGGACCCGTCCCTCGCCCAGCGCGGGGCTGGGCCGGGGCGCGGTGGCGGGGGGCCGGTGCCCCTGCGGGAGAGGCAGGGTCCCCGGGGGGGCCTCACGGCTCCTCAGCCTCCTCCTCATCCTCCTCCTCCTCCTCCAGCGACACCACCCCGGAGGAGGCGACGTCGGAGACTTTCCGGCAGAGCGGGAAGTCCTTGCTCAGCACCACCTCGTCCTCGGCGGGCGAGAGGCAAGCCTCGGCGTAGGACACGGGGTACAGGGAGTCCTGGCACCGGAGCCGTGCCAGGCCCCGCAAGGCACTTTGGCTGGCCGGGGGGGGCAGCTTGGGCAGCAGCAGGTCCTCGCCCCCCAGGGAGCCCAGCAGTTTGGCAGTGAGTTCGGAGGGCGACACCATCTCCAGGCTGCAGAGGCTGGAGCAGAGGGTCTCGGGGGACAGGGTGTGCGAGGAGTCGCTCTCGGGCTCGCAGGAGCCGTGCCGCACGCCCAGCTGGCACAGGTGACCCTGCAGGAGGTCTCGCAGCAGCGCGCTGGCGGGCACCGAGCCGGACAGCTCTGCGGGGAGCAGGGGTCAGCCCCGGTGCCGTCCCAGTAAAAGCCAACCCCCACACCCAGTGACACCACGGGGACGGTGCCCCCTTTGCCCGCAGAGAGCTCCACGCGCGGCACGGGGACGTGCCGGCACAGGGCACGGTGCTGTAAGGGGGTCACCAGGATGGGAATCGCGGCTGGGCACCGGGCACCCCGCTCCCTCCCACCGGACTGTGCCCCACGGTGCAGGTCACTGTCCCCACGGGTCCCCGAGGCGCTCACCGGTCGGCTGGGAGCTCTCCGTGGAGGGCATGAAGTCCTCGTCGTAGGACTCGTCGTTGGAGTCGTCCCCGTCCACCGAGGACCAGGCGCGCAGCTTGGCCTCGGCGATGGCAAACTGCTCCGCCACGCCTGGCAGGGACAGCGCGGTCACTGCCGGGGGGTGTCCCCAAGCCCCTCGGTGTGCCCGGCAGCGAGCGTGGCAGGGACACGCCGTCACAGCGGGGATGGGGAATGGCAGGGATGGCCCCCTGGGACGGGGCACAGCTCCCCGTGGGACGGAGGGACGGAGGGACGGACAGACGGAGGGACGGGTGGGGATGCGGGGACCCCGCGTGGTGCCCACCTGCGGCGAAGCGCGCCTCCTGCTCGCCCTCACTCAGGTGGCAGTAGGAGCTGAAGGCGCTCTCCAGGGCGGCAGGCGGCTCCACAGGCTTGCACCAGCCCTTCCACTCGATGAGGTGGGCGACGCGGCCCTGCGCCATGGCCGTCGGCTTCGTCACGTGCTCCTTCACCACCTGCGAGATGCCTGGGGCGCCGCTGCGTCAGCACCACGGGGACCCCACCGCCCTCCCCGGTGCCCCCCCATGCAACACCCGGACACCCCCCCCCACCCCCCCCCAGCAGTTACCGTGCAGCGAGGAGCGGGCCAGGGCGGCGATCTCCTGGATGGTCAGCGCGCGCCGCGACTTGGGCAGCATCTCGACAGTGTCTTCAACATTGACCTGCGGGGACAGGCAGGGCGTCACGGCCCCGTGTGCGCCACGTGCCAACAGCCCCAGTGGGGCAGAGCACCCTCACCGTGGGTACACCGCACCACCGGCTGCGTGCACGTGGGTGTGAGCCATGTTAGTGCGCACACGTGCTGTGCACGCTTGCACCCCCATACACACACAGCACAAAGGCTTTCAGTGCACACACGTGCACGTGTGCCCGCTCACATCACCGCGTATGTGCTCGTGCTGACCACAAGCACACGCTGTGCACACGTGTGCGTGCACACACGCGGGCGCTCGCTGCAGACAGGCCCCCCCCCCTTGCTGTGCACACATGCGATCGCCGCACCCACGTGCGCTCTCCGTGCACACTCCTCGTGCACAGGTACTGCACACACGCGTGCACCCCCATACGTGCGCTCACTGCACAGGCGTGCACCCGCACACGTGTGCATGCCAACTGGTGCAACCGCCGGTGCCCCCCAGCTCACGCACACACACACACACACACGTGCAAAGCTGCCTGTGCCGGGCTCCCCGGTGCCCGCCGTGCCGGGGCGTCCCGCAGCGGGTCCCCGCTTCCCATCGGCTAGCCCACGGCCGTGGGGAAGCGATGCGGGATTTGGAGGCGCGCAACAAATTGAATTGCCATGGCAACGCGGCGCCGTGGACTGATTTCTCCCAGGATACAGCCCGGCTCGGGGCTGACGTCAGAGCAGCCCCGGCGCCGGCTGCGCGCTGGCAGGGCCAGGCAGGGCGGGCAGGCAGCGGGGCCCCCGCGCTCGGTGGGGCCGTGCGCCCCGGCACGGCTCGGCACGGCTCGGCACGGCTCGGTGGTACCTCGAGGAAGTCCTGGCTGTCGAAGGAGGCCTGGCGCAGCAGGCGGTGCAGCGGGGCTGGCCGGGCAGCACGCAGCGGCGACAGCGCTTTCACCTCCTTCCACTCCACGCACAGGGTGGTGTCCACGGCCACTGCGGGGAGAGCCGGGGCGGCCTCAGCGCCTCCGTCCCCAACAGGATGGAGGCTCTGGGCGGGCTCCCTGGGGCGGCCATCCCTCGCCCCGCATGAGACCGGACACAACTCATGGCAGGGATCCTTCCCCCCGCGGCGCTGCGGTGCGGGTGACTCACGCCCGGGCAGCTCGTCCGCCTGTGTCAGCGGTAACGCGCGGCACCGGCCTGGCACCAGCACCGGGCGCACGTCCCGGCTTGGCGGAGGTGTTGGGAGCAGACCCCAGCGGAGGGCACATCTCGGGCTGTGCGCACCCGACGGGGATGGGATGGGGATGGGATGGGGATGGGATGGGGAGCAAGCGGTGGCATCCAGTGCCAACGGGGGGACATGGCAGGGTGCCCCTGGGATGGGGCCAAGGTAGGCAGGGAGCAAGGGGGGGCTTTGGGCAGGGTTTAGGGCCTGGGCCAAGCGTTGGGTATGGGGAGGGGGTTGGTGCTCCTGCACCCCCTCCAATTCCCCATCTCTGGGACCGGAGGGGAGCAGATAAGAGCAGGGACACCCGCGCTCCATCCCAACAGCCTGACATCCCCAGGCAGATGGGTTCCCTCCCCCTCCTGCACTGGGTCCCCCACTGCTGGGGCCGGGGAGGGTCCCCACGTCTCTGCAGCCCCCTGGGGGCCACAGCAGGACGTCCTCACGGAGCCTCCCCCCCACACACACCGAGGTGGGCCCGGCTGATGTCAACTGGCCGTGGGGTGGGATACGGGGGGGGGGCAAAGCGCCCTGATCCCCATCGGGGGCAGCCCCTGGCTCCTGGGGAAGCTGCCGACGGCATCACCATGGCATCGGCTGTGGGCAGGGGCACCCCCGGGACACCCCGGCATCGGCCCCCCCAGCACCAACACAGCCCCCACGGCTGCCAGCCCCCAGGAGAGGCTGGGATCACTGCACGGCCCCGTAGCCACCCACCGCCCCCGCCCCCCCAGCAGCACCCCCAGGGCAGCTGCAGCACCCCCACAGCCCCCCCACGGCACCACCCCGCATCCCCGCCAGCCCCCGTAGACACCCCCAAACCCCCCCCATCCCTCACAGCACCCCACACCCCGCCAGGCCTCTAAACACCCCCCAGCCCCTTCGCAGCCCCCCCCCCCCCCATTTCCCCTATCTCCCCTCTCCCCCTGCGCCCCCCGGCTCCCCATAAGCAGCACCCCAAGGCCCCAACCCCACAAGACCTCCACGGCCCCCATCCCCTATATAAACCCAAACCCCCCAGCATGCTCAAACTCCCTATACCCCCCCCCAAATCCTCCAACCCTCTGCGCCCCCTCCCCACGTCCCCAAGCCCCGTAACCCCCCAAACCCCCCAACCCCCCCCACTCCACCCCCCCACCCCCTACCCCCCAACACCACCCCAACCCTCCTCCCCCCCCGCAACCCCCATAGCCCCCCTAACCCCCATCACCCTCCCCGCATCCCCCAGCCCTCCGGATCCCCCAGAAGCATCCTCCCTGTGACCCTCTCCCCCCCCACCCCCCCCTCGGCCCCCGTACCCCCCTCCCGGCCCCCCCCCGGCCCCGCTCACCCACCGATGGTGGTTTTGGAGCCGATGCAGCCCATGCTCCCGGGGGGGCCCCGGTGCGGGCACTACCGCCGGCTCCTCGCCGCCCGCATCGCCCCCCGGCCGCATGGGCGGCCCCGGGCGGGGTCCGCGCCCCCCGGACGGCGCTGCCGGTGCGGGACCCCCCCGGGAGGTGCGGGACCCCCCCCCCGGGAGGTGCGGGAGCCCCGAGCGGTGCCTGCGCCGGGCCGGGGAACGGGCACGTCCAGAGACGTCACCGCTGGGGGAGGAAGAGGAGGAGGAGGAGGAGGAGGAGGGAAGGGAGGTGGGGAGGAAGAGGAGGAGGATGGGGAGAGATGGAGGGAGGGGAGAGGAAGGCCGGGGAATGGCCTGGGGGGGGGGGGGGAGGAGGAGGGGAGAGGAAGGCTGGGAGGAAGAGGAGTGAGAGAGAGGAGCGGGGGGCTGAAGGCAGGCGGGGAGGACGGAGGAAGAGGGGGGCTGGAGGAAGAGGAAGAGGGGGATGAAGGAAGGGGGGGGGCGGCGGAGGACGGGCGGAGGAAGAGGAGGGGGCTGAGGAGGAGGAGGAGGAGGGGAGGAAGGCCGGGCACCGCGGAGAGCGCCGTGCCAGCACCGCGGACAGCGCCCGCCCCGCCGCGGGCCGCGGCTGGGGACCCCCCAGGGACACCGGGACCCCCCCCCAGGACCCCTGGACCCCCTCAGGGACCCCCAGTCCCCCCCATAGACCACTGCATGGGGCCAGAGAACAACGAACCCCCCAGAGAAGCAGCAGCACACAACCCCCCCCCCCCCCCCCCCCCCCCCCCCCCCCCCCCCCAAAAAAAAAAAATCCAGGCCAGGGGCAGCGCAGCCCCCCCGGGTGGGGAGCAGCCCCCGCTGTAGGGCACGGGGGGTTACTTCGGTGGCAGCACCCACAGCACCCCAGGGAGAAGGGGCACCCCCTGAGGCAGGGGGCGCGGGGGGCCCGCAGCACCACAGCACCCGAGGGCGGCCGTTCACCCTGGAACCTACTGACGGCACGTTCACGCTGCGGCACCTTTACCCTGGCACGGCCGCCGTGGCACCCCGGCCCTTGGCGAGCAGGGCACGGGAGCAGATCGGGGACCACCCCGCTTACAGGGGGAGCTGGGGGGCAGGCACCCCCCCCAAGGGCCCCGCCTGGCCTCTCCCTGCCAAATATTTCCCAGCACGAGCGCTGCCAGGGCTGCAGCTGGGCCAGCTCAGGCTCCGATCGGGGGAGCAGGCTCTGGTTAAGGCTCTGGGCGCTCTGGGCTACGGCCAGGGTGACTCAGCACGGGCAGCCCAACGCCGGGACGGGCAGCCCCAAGCCCCAGGGCACCCCACAGGCACCCACAAGGGGGATCGGGCCCCCCAGCCCTGTCCCCATCGTTATCACAGCACCGAGACGCCAGGACGGTGCCGAGAACAAAGCCCCCAAGGGATTTATCCCCCCACCGTCCATCCCTCCCTCTCCCTTTCATGCCCAGACGCGGGCAGAACCCCGCAACTGCCCCGAGCACAAGAAAAGGGACAAGAAAAGGGACATTGGGGGACAATCCCCCCATCCCCAACACCACACTGAGGCGGCAAGGAGGGGGACACGGAGGGACATCCAACCCCGGGAGAGCTGAGCGCCCCTTCCCTCCCAGCCCCGGGGTGGGGGTACCTACCGTCTGCCTCGGGGTGCCCCCGCCAGCCCAAGGGACAAGGGACACGGGACAAGAGGGCACAGGGCCGGGCGGCAACAGCGGCACACGGGGCGTTATTTAGCAATGTTCTTTTATTTCCAGTTTTAAGGTGAAAAGATGCCTTTTTAAATCTTCAATTAAATACTCCATAAAGAAAAAAAAAAAAAAAAAAAGAAAAGAAAAAGGCAAAAAAAAAAAAAATTATTTACAAATTCACGTGACCAGTAATTGAATCCTTGTTTTAATAATTACACGTGCGGCTCGTCACATCCGGCGCTCTATAAATACAGGGGACGCGGATGCGGGGCCGCCCCGTCGCTTGCCCAATTGTGGCCTTGAACGTTTTGAGGGGAGGCTGGGGGCTCTGGGGGGGGGGGACAGGGACTCAGCCTGGCCCAGAGAGAAGGGGTCACCCCCCCCCCTCCTCCCCAGCACCCTCCCCAGGTGTCATAGCAGGAGCTGGCGTGGGAGGGGAATGATTTATATTTAAAATAAAAAACCTTCGGGGGGGGGGGGGGGCTCCAGGCAGTGATGGAGGAATAGGGGGGACAGGGGAGGGGGAGAAATCACACTCCTGTCCCCAAACCAAATTTAATAAGTTTATATATATATATATCTCTATATTTCAGCAAGAAGTGGGGAGGAGGAAGAGGAGGGGGGAGAGGAGAGGGGGGTGGAAGCGTGTCCCCATCCCGTCCCCCTTCCCCGTGACGTGAGCCTGGGGGTGCTCGGCCCCGCTCCCGGTGCCCCAGGGTGCCTGTGCTGGGGGGGGGGGGGTAAAAGGAGGGCCCCGGAGCGGCCCCCCAGCGCCACCCACCTCCGTCAGCATCCATCCGTTATCATCGTGACAAACCAGTACGGGCCTGGCCCGCGGAGCCGGGGCGGGGGGGAGGAGGGAGAGGAGAAATAAAACGAGAGGGGGGGCGCCGGGGGCGCAGCGGGTCCCCAGACCCCAGTGTGAGAGCAAGTCCAGGGGGTCGGGGCTGGGAGGGGATGGAGTCGCACCCCGGGGTGCCCCCCGCTCTCTCCCCCCCCTTCCTCCTCCTCCTCCTCCTCACGGGTGCTCAGTTGTTATCCGACTCGTCCTCGGCTTCCCGGAGCCAGGTGAAAAACGCCGTCACCGACTTGAGGGCCACCCCTTTGCCCTGCTGCTCCGACAGGTCCTTGCTCGACTCCCACTTGTAGAAGGCCTCCTCCTTGATGACGTCCTCGTCGTAGAGGGCATCGAAGAACATCCGCAGCAGGTCTGGGGGGAGACGGAAGGGATCCCTGCCACTCCCCAGCCACCATCCATCCATCCATCCATCCCTCCCTCCGCCCCCTGGCAGCGGGGGGACGCGCCTGCCACCCCCGTCCCCGGGCCCGCCGTCCCCTGACACTCACTCGGAGGCTGCTCCAGCTTCACCACCAAGGCCTGCAGGGCGTAGAGCGCCTGGAGCTCCTTCTGCTCGTCCCGCATGTACTTCTGCAGCAGCTTGGCCCGGTTGCGGATGACCAGGGCGTCGACGCGGTACGGGTTCTCAACTGCAGGAGAGGAGGTTTGAGGGAGGGGCAGCGAGACCCCCCCCCGTGGCCCCCGCCTCGCCCCGCCGCGAGCCCCACTCACAGACGATGGCTGAATGGCACACGGACGTCATCAGGGCCCTGATAAACATGTTGGATGAGACCTGCTCCTCGCTCAGGTTGGCCTGCGGGAGGGACGAGATGGGGGCTGTAAGACCAGGGCTGAGCCACGAGGGTGCCCCCGGGCCCCCGCAGGGGTCCTGCCCGCACCCTGACCTCGATCCAGTCGTATATTCTTTGGTTGTTCGAGTTCTCCTTCAGCAGTTTGTCCATTTGCTTGCACAGCTCCTCCGAGGTCAGCTCCTTGCAGCTCGGCGTGTCCGAGCTGTCCCCCATCGTGTACTCCAATTTCTGGGGGAGAGAAGCTGTCAGGGGCAGCACAGGGGGAACGCCACGCCGCCGGCAGCAGGGCTAGGGGTCCCCACATGGCCCCTCACCTGCTCTGTGACAAATTTGTTGACATCCTGGTCCTCAGGCAGGAATTCCTTCCAGCTCAGGCCCCCGTCCCGCCACAGTTTGCCTGCGGTCTTCTGGCTCTGCGAGAAAACCCAGAGTCAGCCCCGGGCGCTGCTTGCTCCCCATCCCACAACCGGCTGCCCCCGGCTCCCCGACGCACCAAGGGGCACTGCCATGCCCCCGACGCAGAGGGGTTTGACCCCCACCCCCTGCTAACCCCCCAAACCCATGAGCTGGCAGCTCCGTGAGCACCCCCGCACTTACCATGCCCTTGCACAACAAGCCCAGCACCTCGACCAGCAGCGTGGTGGCCTTCCCGATGGGCACCAGGGGTTTCGTTATCTCCCTGCGGGGCGCAAGCAGCAGGGCTGTTAGACGTGGCCCCAGGACCCGCTCCGGGACCCCAAAAGAAGCCCCGCAGCCCTCACCTGAACAGCTCCTCCATGGGGATGCCTTCCTCCTGCAGGATGGGCGTGATGAGCTCGGCCAGGTACAGCCAGATGTGCGGGATGTCGATCTCCATGTCCTCTGCGATCTCCAGGATCTCCCGCAGCCTGCAGGGCAGAGGTGGGACGTTGGGATCCAGTTGGGATCCAGCAGGCTCCGTGCCCTCGGCTGGGAGGAGCCTCGGGAGGTCTCTGGGGCAGATTTAAAGCCAGGCAAAGAGCGCCTGGGGAGGCGGGCTGCCTCGGTCCCTCACCCTTTGTAGTACTGCTCCTTGGAGAGCGTGCCCGCCTTCACCAGGTGGCACAGCAGGACCCCCATGTGCTCGCGGGAGATCGTGCTCCTCTCCAGCGTGGACTCGATGCCGTTCCGCACAAAAACGTAGAGCAAGGAGGGACTGCCCAGCTCCTGCACGCACTGCAGGGCCTCCTGCGGGAACAGGAGGGTCAGCGCCGTCCCACGGGACAGCCCCGGCTCCCCCTCCTCACCCCGGCACCACCAGCACCGCTGCCCGGGGGAGCGGACGGCATCCTAGGGGGGCCACAGGATGCTGCACCCGGCCACCCGCTCCTCTCACCTTCATGTCATTGATGTGCAGATATTCCTCTATGATCGCCTTGGATTTCTTCTCCAGCTCCTCTTCCGACAGCGTGGGCTTGGGCGATGCTGCGGGAGCTGCTGGCTCTTGTTTAACTGAGGAGAGCACGAGGATGAGGCGCCGCCCGGCGCTCAGCCCGCAGCCAGACCCCGAGGACCCCCCCTCCTCCCCAACTCACTGGGCTCTCGGCTCCGGTCCCGTTCCTCTGTCATGCTAGCAGCCTTGCGCACGGCCTCGGGGCCGCCCTGCTTCTCCCGTTCCCTGCTCCTGTCCTCCGTCTCCTTGCTGAAGCTCCTCTTGGTGAGGGCGGACCTGTTCCTCTCGCCCCGCTCCCCCCGGTCGGGACGCTCCAGGCGGTCGCTGCCCTTCTCCGAACGCGACTCCCGGTCCCCTCTGTCCCCGGCCTTTTCTGACCTGTCGCGGCTGGAGCTGCTCCTGGGCGGGAGGAGGAAGGAGACAAGGTGAACAGGGGCACTGCCACCCGCCCTGACCCCAAACTGCAGAGCTACACGAGGCCAGGCTGTCTCACCCCAATCCCCAGCCCTCTCCAGTGCCTCCTCGAGGACTTGACTGCCCTCACAGTAAGAGAATCCCCGTTTTGCCTGGCTCCATCCTCCCCACACCTTCCCTGTTGCAGGCTGCAGATCCCCACCCCGCCTCTCTCTCCTCCCAGCCGAACAGACCCACCTCTGCCAGGGACCTCACGCTCCAGCTCTGACCACCCCAGCAGCCCCCACAGGATTCCCCCCACTTTATCAACAGATGCCTGCCCCCAGGACCCCCCAGACTGTGCTCAGCACCCAGATGTGGCCCTCCACGTGCCAAACCACAGGGAGGAAGCCCTGCTCTTGCATTTCTGGGGGCACCAGGTGGGGTCAGCCTTGCCTGCAAGGACCCGCTGACTCCACCGAGCTCCCCCCGAGGCCCCATCCTGGCAGAGAGGACAACTCCAGCCTAGGCAGAGTCTGCTGTTTGCACATCCACTGCCCGATTTGGGGGGTTCCCCCCTGCCCTGCGCACACCCCAGCCCACCGGGGCAGCGCCAGGACGCGGGCAGCACACGCTCACCTCTGCACCACGCGACGGGACTCCAGGCTCTCGGCAGGGGTGGACTGCTGGAGCGCTGAGAAGCGGTTCAAGGTGCTCGTGGCCGGTCGCCCTGAATCAGATGCTGGGCGTGAAAAGAGGGGAGTCTCAGAGTTCGGCACGTCCCCGGGTGCAGGAACTGCCAGGGGAAGGGTCCCAGCCCCACGCCGCCTACCTGAGTCGGCCGGCTTCGCGCCCGACCCCCCGCTGCTGCCTTTGCCCCAGCTCAGCCTCCCGCCCGGCGCGAAGAGCTGGTTGTTGGAGTCGATGGATCCAGGCTGCGGGCAGAAAGAGGGTCACGAGGGTCAGCTGCGAGCCCAGCACCACGGCTGGGGGGCAGGATCCGGCCAGGATCAGCCGCCCTCGCTGTGCCGGGCTCTCCCCCGGGCTCACCTTGGTGATCTTCGTTAGCCGGCTGGTGTCGATGGGCCGGTTGCCCTTGCTGATGGGCACCGTGTTCCAGCCGTCATCCGCGACCAGGCTGCTGCGTCCACCTGGGCACAAAGGGCACGGAAGTAAGGCACAGCCCGGCCTCGGTTCGTGCCCAGAAGGAGCAACCTGCACCCGGCGGCCCGGAGCTCAAGCACTCACTGCTGGAGGACGGCCCGGGCGGTCCTCTCCTCTTGTCTTTTGACATGAGCTGCTGCACTTTGATGTGTTCCCGATGCTCCTCCATCTCCGCCTCCTTGTGGATCTGGTCGATGGTTTTGGGGCCCTGGTCTCCTCGCCGCGGCACCCAGCTGTGCTGCAGAGGGCAGGGGAGGAGGGCAGGGGGCACTCAGACGGCTGAAGGACGGAGGCACAGACGTTCCCCCTTCCTACCCGTCCAGCCCCCGAAGCCCACCTCAGCCACCACAGCTCCCCGCGTACTGTGGCAGCTTTTGGCGCTCAAGGGCTCGGTTTGAGGAGCTCCTCTGCATTAAACAGCTGCCAGTTACTGTGTGCCCGCTACCGCTGCCATGCTAACCAAGGGCCGGGGCGTAGCATGGTGTCTCCGGGGCTGGCCACAGCTCACGTACCCACCTCTGTGTCCCCAGCAGGCTGCTGGCGCTCAGAGGACACGAGCCAGCAGCTCCACGGGACAGCACTGGGGACAGCTGGCCACGTGCCTTACCTGCCTGAGGTCAATTACATCCTGTAGCATAAAACGGATTCGGGATGATGTCTTCTTCTCTTTGATGATCTTCTCCATCTGGTTGAAGTACTGGTCCATTCTGGGCTGCAGGGGGACAGAGTCACGGTCACATCCCTCCTACAGGCAGGGCAGGGCAGGGCAGGGCAGGGCAGGGAGTACCTTGGCCTTCTCAAAGTCCAAGTCCTTGCCAATCGTCGTAAGCAGGCGGCAAAGGCACTCGAGAGACTCCTCGTCGTGGTTTTTGAGCAGCTTCACCACGCAGTCGTGCATGATGGCCTCCGTCAGCATCTTCAGCTTGAAGAGCTCTCCGATGAACTTGATGTTGCCCAGGGACCGCCGGCGGGCCTTGTCCCGCGCCTCCTCCAGCTCGTCCTTCATGCGGGCCTTCTCCTCGGGCTGCGGGGGGCACAAGGGGGCAGGTCAGAGCCCCCAGCCCCCAGGCACGCCGCGGCAGCCCCCAGCTGCAGCCCCCCCGCCCCAACTCACAGCGCTGGCGTCGTCCATCTCCTTCTGCCGCTTCTCAAAGATCTCGTCGTCGTCCTTGTCCTTTTCGAACTCCTTCTGGCAGCGGTTGAGCAGCAGCTTGCGGAAGTTCACAGTCACCGTGGGCTTGTCTGTCGTGGGCACTTTGAGCTGCAGGAAGAGGCAGAGCCCAGGCAGGGAGCGTGAGTTGCGTCTTCCCCCAAAAGCCAGCAGGCCTGGGTGTTGCCCAAAGCAGGGAAAAGCCACCCTACACCTCCATGCCGCCATGCCACGACTCTGGGCTCAGCCCTCCAGCCGCACACCCCGTTTTCCTCACCCTAACGGTGAGTTCCCCATCACACAGAGGCATTAACACCCTATCCTCAGCCACAGCCCCTCCACAAACCCCTGCCAGCTAGACCAGAGCCCCCCGGCCCCTGCTCACCCCCATAAGGCAACGGCACATGTTAGCATAGGCAACAGAGAAGTTTGGCTCCGAGATGGCCTTCTCGAAGACGAGGTCGATGACGCCCTTGAGCCGCTCCTCCGTGTCGATGGACAGCTCCATCACCTGCTTCATCAGCTGCTGGAACATCTGGGGCGTCAGCTTGTTGAGGATGCTGCGGACGCGGCGGAGCAGTTCCTGCAAGGACAACGGGGTCACCAAGAGGGGGTGCCACCCCCTGAGGGCACCAGGCTCAGCGCCTGCCCGTCCCAGCGCCCACCTGCGTCTTGATGTTCTCGGGATCCTCCTCCTCGGAGGCACGCTTGCTGCTAGGTTTCCAGGCCTTCTCGGCCTTGTTCAGCTTGACGTCCTCGTTGAGGGACACAGTGGCAATGATTTTACGAGGCTCCTTCCTCTGGCTCTGCTGGGAGCGGCGGGGCCCCAAGCCTGAGGGCTGACACGGGGAGAAAAAAAACTCAGCTCTCTGCTCCAGCCCCTCGGGGGGGGACAGGATCGGCCGCCGTGCGCCCGCTCAGATCCTCAGCTCCATCACGGACATCAGTGGCCCAGACACAGCAGCTCAAAGGCTTGATCATCACCGAGAGGCAGAGGGGGGAGGAAGGAGGAGCAGGGCAGATACTCACCAGGCCCCGGTTGCCCATGACGGGCCGGCCAAGGTTGGCGAAGGAGGGGGTGAAGTCGGGGCTGCAGTTCATGCCGCTCAGGCGGATGGGGTCGAGCGCCCGCAACGGGGTCTTGTTGGCCTGCGAAGGTACACAGGGCTGAGGATGCCCGGGGGCAGAGGAGCGGGATGGATCCATCCCCCAGCCTCAGCGCCGGGACAAGGAACTGGAAAAATATCCCCCAGCGGTGCTCCCCACACCTCCCCCGGGCTCTGCTCACGCACGAGGCTCGCTGCGGGTGCAGGTCCTTGCCCAGCCCAGCCTTGCCACGGCGTGGAGCAGAGCTGCCCAACCCCCCTACCCCTCTTCCCAGGACCGCACCAACCTTGTCCAGCACCACATCGGTGATCTGGGGCAGCCCCTCGGGTTTCTGCATGCTGGCGAAGATGAACTGGAAGCCCAACAGGAACTCCCGGTCGTATCGTTTCTTCTCCTCGGGGTTCAATGGTTTCCATTGCTCTGCGGCGGGGAGAAAAAGGGGGATCGTGATGCGGCCCCGTACCTTCCTTGGGGAGCAGCGAGGTGGGATCCAGACAGCTACGGAGCTGCCCCAGCCTGGCAAATCATGAGCACGACCCTGTTTGCTTACACAGAAAGCCTGACGGCACCCTTAGATAGAAAGCCTGCCGGCACCAGCTCCCTGCCTCCTGCACAGGACCCTCCGTCCCTACCCCGTGCCAGGCTTGGGGACAAGATGAGGAACTCGTGAGGCTGAGGGCAGCCGGACCCTGCCACCCGCCACCCTCCCCACCGCCGGACCCCGAGGTGGCGGCTCCCAGCAGAGGTCTCTGGGGCCGAGGCGCAGCTCACCTTCCTTGTAGCGGTACTTCTGGTCCCCTGCCTTGCCCTTCTCCGGGGCCAGCTTGTCCTCCTTCTCTTCCCACGTCTCCTCCGACTCCTCCTGGGGCCGGGCGGGGGCCGTGTCCTCTGTTTCACGGGCAGGGGCGGACGGGGGAGGCTTGTTTTCTGCCTCTGAGGCACTGTCGCTGATCTGAGACTGCACGGGAAGGCACGGCGGTCACGCTGCGAGGCCAGTCCCGTCCCCTCCGCCCCACACCAGGCGTCCCGTCCCCCTCAGATCCTCAATACCATCACGGAGCATCAGTGGCCCAGACACGACGGCACAAAGCAGAGTTCATCACAAGAGGGACGTTGGGCGACCCCCGGGCGCCTCGGGACGCTCACCTCCTTAAAGGCATCCAGCAGGTCGCCGACTGCCTCCTTCTTGTTCAGCTCCTTCATCCTCCGCTTCTTCTTTGGCACCGACACGGCGACTGGCGGGGGAGGCAGGGACGTGAGGGCCAGGCACTGATGTAGTCCCCCCCCCGCACACTCCAGGGTCACCAGCGAGGCCCCAGTAACACCGAGGGGCTCACGGGGACGCGGTCCCACCGCTCCCCAGCACAGCCTGTCCCCAAACACGCTGCGTGCCCACCCTGCCGGCCCCACGCACCCCACCCGCCCCACGGCACAGGGACCCCCACCCGCCCTGCTGCCCCCTCCTCGCTGTGGCACCACGTCCACTCCCTGCCCTAGCCCCCAGGCTCCTCGTGGGGCCTCCGTCCCCGTGTAGGGTGTCCCTTATGGTGACACCCCCTACGCACCTCTGTCTCCAGACACGGTGCTCCCACGACGCCCGATCCCCCCCCCGGCACCCCCTATAAACCACCGCACACAGCCGTGCTCCCGGGAACACCTCTGCACCCTGCAGGGTGCTCTGTGCGGGTACACCCCATAAACCATCGCCCCCACCAGCCCCAGGGCACCCCACCAACAGTCACACACCTGCGCCGAGCGCTTCAAAAAAAAACAAAATAAAATAAAATAACAGGGAACATCTTTCCCCCCACACCACAAGCCCACGGCTCCCCGTTTCCCACCAGGGTCCCCGCGTACTTCCCACGCGCCCACGCAGAACGAACGCCCCACAATCTCACGGCCCCTCCGAAGTACATCTCCATCCGTGCACGGCACGCATCCCACGTCCTCCCCACGCCCCCAGACGGCTCAGGACGGCCTCAAATAGCACCCTGATACCCCCCCCACACCCCCACGTAAGGCACCGCGTACACATCCACCGTGCCCCACACCCTCATGAGCCGGGACACCCCCAAACCCGCACCCCGCACTCCTGCACCCCCTCTGGATGTGCTCCCCGGACATCTCCCCCTCCTGACACCCAGACACCCCATACCCACATGCCCCACATCCTCCCCGTGTGCCCGGCACCCCACTGAGGCACCCCCACCCACCGCGGGGCACCCCACAACCCCAGCCCAGCGTCCTGAACCTTGCACGGTCGCCTCCAAGCTCTGTGAAGGGGCAGGGGCCGGGCTCGAGCTCCGCTCCTGGGCCTCGGCGGGGCCTTCGCTCTCCTCCTCCTCCTCCTCCGCCGGGGGGGAGGTGGGGGTGCCGGGCTGGGCCGGCTCCTCGGGCTCCGAGATGGGGCTGACGTCCGACTCGGGCCGCTCCTCGCCCGGCTCCGCTTTGCCGGCGCCCTCCACCCCGTTGGGCAGGGGCAGCTCCTCGGGCTGGGCGATGGGGGAGGCCGGGGCGGGCGCCGGGACGGGCTCCGGCACGGGTACGGGTACGGGCACCGGCTGGCACGCGGGCGCCTCGGGGAGGGGCTCGGGCAACTCCTCTAAGACCCCGTTGGCCTCGGCGGAGGGCTCCGGGGCGGCGGGCTCGGGGCAGGGCTCTTCCCGGGGCGGCGGGGGGCTGGGGGAGGCGGGTTTGGCGGGCGCTTCGGGGGCCTGCGGGACGACGAGCGGCGGCGGCGACGGCGCGGCCGGCGCCGGGGGCACGGCTGGCAGCGGGGGGGTGACGGGCGCCGGCGGCACCTCGGGTGGCACAGGCGCCTGCGGGGTGGGCTCCGGGAGGGGAATGGCGACCTCTTCTTCCTCCTCCTCCTCCTCCTCCTCCCCCTCCTCCACCATCCCTTCCTCCTCCTCCGCCGCGGCCGCCGTGTCCATGTCGGGCTGGGGCAGGAGGGGCAGCTCCGCGGCCCCTGGCACTGTAGTGATGGCGCTAAACGTCTGGTGCGGGTCGGGCGGCGCCTCGCCCTGCTCCACTTTAGTGTCCGCATCCACGGGGGGCTCCATCGGCACCAGCGTCACGTCCGAGAGCACCACGGGCTCCACCTCGGGGATGAGGGGAGGGGGAGGCGATGGGGACGCCGACTTGCTGGGCTCCAGGGAGACGGGCTTGCTCACCACCAGCGCGGGCTTCGGGCGGTCATCTGCAAGAGGGGCAGCGTTAACGGGGGGGCTCCAATCCCCTGCTGCGCCCCGATCCCCTCTAGATCCCAGCAGGAAGGGAAGGGACAGACGTGCCGACCCACATCAAGCTGACAAACGTGGCACAGGGACAACGCGGGTCCTTCGACGCTCAGAGAACAGCCAGGGCGAGCAAAGGCAGCCCCCATAAACTCTCCTGGACCCAACACTGGGGCCGCTGGTCCCCGGGTCTGGGGAAAGACCTCACAAGCCCCAGGGGAACTGGCTGCACGCCCCGCACAGCCACCCCCGGGCACACGCACGTACCTGGCCGGACAATAACTGCTACATGAGGGGTCTCTCCGTTGGCCTGGGGCTCCAAACCGCTTCCAGCCTAGGGGCGCAAACAGGGAGTTGTTAAGCGGGGCCCCGCGCACCTCCCGACACCCCAGCTGGGAAACGGGGGCCCGCTGACCTGGGGAGGGGTGGGGGTAGATGAGGTCCTCGCTCCGGACATGATTTCTTCAGTGATGTCTTTGCCGCCTTGGTTAGGGTCTCGTATCCGGATCTGCCCAGGGGTCAGAGCGGAGGGGGGGGGGGGGGGGGAAGTGTCAGCGGGGTGGGGGGCACAGCACCCGGCGCCTCCCCCTTTCCCTGGGCCTGACACCCCCAGGACACCCCCTTCTCTGAGCAGAGAGGCAAGAGGCTCATTCAGCGCCACGCCTGCCCTGACAACACACAGCTGGGGGACCGGCGGGTGCCATCTCCCCTCCCTGGGGGGCACAGCGCCCAGTGGAGGGGTGCCTGCCCCGATGCCCGGCAGGAAGGGACAGCGCAGGGCAGGGCGAGCCTCGGAAGGCACCGTGCCAGGCAGCCGGGGCCAGCGGGATGTTCCCAGCCGTTTCGGGGTGTCACGGGCGCTGGTCTGGGCATCACCTCCAGGGCCTGGGGCTCTGCCAGCCCCACACCTGCCGTAGGCACAGCAGCACCACGGCGCGCCCCTGCTGCGGGGCGAGCAGGCACGACGCGCGGATCCCGGACCCCGTTTCAGGGCGCAGAGGAGCCCCCCAAGGCTCTTGCTCTCCCATCCCCAAACACACCCGGCAGGAGCGCAGCCCGGGGGGCTCCGACGCCCCTCCATCAGCACCCCCCCGGGGAAACCCCCCGGCCCCGCAGCACCCCCTGCCCCCCAAGCCTGCACCGCGGGGCCGGGCGGGCGGCCGCTCGTCTCCCCGCTATAAATAGGCCCCGCGCGAGGCCTCCGAGCGCCGGCATCTCCGGGAGCAGACAGCAGTTGGCAGCCGCGGCACCCCCGCCCCCCCGGGAGCCGTGACTCAGCACAACGCCGCCCGCCGGGACGGCCAAGGTCGCCGGCACCCGCCGAGCCCCCCGGCCCGGGGACGCGGCCCCGCGCTCCTCCCGCACGGCACCGCGGGCACCGGGACGGGGGCTGGCACCGTCCCCGTCCCCGTCCCCCCCCCCCCAAGGCACGGGGCCGGCTCCTTACCGTCTTGCGCTCTCGTTTCGGGGGGATCGGCGGCTGCTGGCTCACGATGACCTGGGCGGTGGGGACCCCCGCCGGGAACTGCTGCACCCCCTGGGCCGGGTAGTAAGCCCCCGCTGGCGGAGAGGAAGAGACAGCGTCAGAGGCAGCGCCGGGCCAGACCCACCGAGCCCGCTCCCCAAAACACGAGGGGGGGTGCCGAGAGCCGGGGGGAAAACCCACGCCTCCCTCCAGCGAACCCCGGTAGCATCCGGGCCGGCTTCGGCTTCACCCCAACCCGCCCGACAGGCCCGCCCGAATTCCTTCCCCGTGAGGCAGAAGTGAGGCACGGCGTCCCCGCGCCGCCCCCACACCCAGCCCGTG
Organism: Anser cygnoides; assembly: GCF_040182565.1. Taxonomy (NCBI): domain Eukaryota; kingdom Metazoa; phylum Chordata; class Aves; order Anseriformes; family Anatidae; genus Anser; species Anser cygnoides. The sequence continues at coordinate 17,684,275 of NC_089881.1, read as the reverse complement.
CCCCGAGGGCGCTCGCCGTGCCCACCGGCCCCTCCGGGACGCTGGGCCATGGCCAGACACACGGGAGCCACGGCTCGGCAGGCGGCTGCCTTCCTGCCCGCTCCCTTATCTCCCCCGGGCCAGCAGCCCCAGGGCGGCTCCGTGCAGCCCCGTCCGCACCCTCCATTCATTCACACCCCGGCCCGGGGGGGGGGCTCGGGCGCCCCGCAGGGATCCCAGGGCGCACGGAGCGCTGCCGGGGGGCTGGAGGCAGCGCTGGGCCCCGCTCCGGGCCTGGCACGGCCCCCAAAAGCCGCTGCTCCCGTCCCAAAGGATCCGCGAGCATCCCCCCCCCCCCGAGAGCACGGGAGGGCCGGCGTGGGCCAGGCAGGGAGCGACCGCGACAGGGGCGCCAGCGCGGGGAGGGACAGGGGCAGCTGGGCCCTGGCCTCCTCCCAGCTCCAGCACTTTCCCGGCTGTGCCGAGCCCGAAGCTCGCTCAGAGATGCCCCGGCCCCGTGCCGGGCACCCCTCCTCTGCCCAGGAGGGCTGCGGGGCCAGCCCGGCTGCCCCGGGGGGAGCGGGAGGGAGAGGGCAGGCCGGGGTGGCCCCACGGGCAGGAGGCAGCGCGTGGTGGGAAGCGACGGGGCCGCGGGGAGGACCCCGGGGCTAGGCTGGGGGGAGCAGGGGCGCCAAAAAGGCCTCGCACCCCAAAACCAGGGGAAGGAGGGGACCCCGAAGCCGCAGGCGGGGGGACAAAACCGCCCGGGGCTCCCGCGGGATGCCCCAGCTCCGAGCACAAAGGTGCAGCCAGCCGCCGGCCTGAGCGCCGCCTGGGGCCGCCTCCTCCCTCCGAGGGGGCTGCCGGGACCCCGGGGGGAGGCAGGACGGGCACGTACCTGGCTCAGGAGAAACCCATCTCCGCCCCGGTTTGCTTTGCTGCCGTGCCGGGGCCGGGCCGGAGGCCTCGGCTCACATTTCTGCGTGTGCCGGGCCTCCCGGGACGGACCAAGCCTAAATATAGTCACAGCCCGGGTGGCCACATGCGAGCGGGGGGAAGGAGGGGGGGGGGGGCCGCTTCCACCACCGCTCCCCAGCTCCGGGAGAGGGCAGGCACGGAGCAGCCGCTGCCCAGACCCCGGCCCCACAGCCCCGCAACCCCACAGCCCCCCCCCCACAGCCCCCCGGCCCCACAGCCCCCCGGGGGGCTGCAGCTGGCCCGGGGAGGCGGCGAGCTCTGACCAACTGCTCGCTGCCTTCCCGCTGAGCCGAGGGGGGAGCAGGGGATAAAGTCTGGCCTGTCGCTCTGCCGGGGCGGTTAAACATTAATCGACCCCGATTTGGGAACTGGGGGGGCGGATGGATGGATGGGACACAACGCACGGCCTTTGGTGCTGCGCTGGGGGATGCAGAACGGCCCCCTGCGCCCCAAAACGGTTTGTAAGGTGTTAATAGTCACAGGGGACACCTCGCCGAGCCCGGGGTGGGGGGGGGACGGAGGGGTCTGTGCTCAGCCCACGAAACCGGGGGGGCTGCGGGGAACCAAGAGCCAGGGGAGCAGACGGGGCAGGGTGCTACGGACAGAACGGCAGCGGTGAGCAGAGCAACCCCCCCCCCGGTCCGTACCGTAAGTCCCGAATTCCGTGGGGCTGGCTCCAGGGTAAAAACTAGGGGCGCCGGGCTGCACCGGGTACTGCTGGGTCGGGACGACGTACGTGGAGCGGCCCTGCAACGGGGGAGGAGAAGAAAAGGCTGGTTACGTCCCCGCAGGGCGCAGGCGTACCCCCAAACCCCACATCAGGGGGCTGCCCACGGCACCCCAAAGGGGCTGGGGGGGGCGGCCAGCACCGCCTGCAGCCTCAATGCAGAGGTGGGAACACCCCAATAGGGTCAGCGGGAGCTTGGAGAGCCCGGGGGACGCCCTCCACCCAACCCCGAGCAACATCCCCGTGGTGCATCCCCCCCCCCAGGCACGGCCCTCACCTGTCCGGGGATGTAGTACGCTCCTTGGGAAGGCGTGTAGGATATCTGGGAGGGTATCATCATCACCTGGGAAGCGGCTGGATAGACATGGGTGGGAGGGCCGGGCCGGGCCGTCGTGTTGCTCTGCACGCGGGACGCGCTGGCGGGAGGCTGGGCCCTGTTCTGGTAGAAATGCTGCGGGAGAGATTGGGGGGGGGGGGGGGCACGGCGTGAGGACGGGGGGCACCGGCACCCACCCGCCCGCCCGCCGCCGCACCCCAGCGGGCCCCCCCCCCCCTCCCCCCAAAAACCACCCCGGGCACAGGGAGCGGCGCCGGGCGGAGATTTTAAGCGGGCAGCACCCCCCTTATTCCCCCCGCCGGGACGGATCCTTCCCCCCCCGGTGTGTGTGTGCGTCTCCCCCCCCCCCCCCCCAAAGCCCCAACGCACCTGGGGGGCCGCCTGGCTCCATCCGACCCAGCTCATGCCCGGCGCAGCCCCCTCCCAGCCCGACGGGGCCGGCAGCGCCAGCGCCCGGAGCCCGGCCACGGCCGCACGCAGCTCGGCGGCGGGTCCCGGCGTGCCTCGCACCGGGGCCGGCGCTCGCAGTGACTGCCGGGACCTGTAGTCCTGCCCCGCTCTCCCTTCAGCCGCTGCTCTCCCTTCACCCTCTGCTTTCCCTCCCTCCTTCCTTCCCTCCCCGGCAGCAACCTTGCGGGTTTGGGGGGACGCCGCGGCCCTGGGGAGGAAGGACCTGCGCACGTTCCCCCCCCCGGCCCCTCGCCACCATGCCCAGGGCGAGGAGGAAGCGTTACCTGAAGAGACCTGAATCCTCCCTGTTAGCAAGCGCACAGAGGGAGAGGGGAAAGAGAGAGAGAGGAGTTACCCGCCGCCACGCCGGGACGGGGCACGGGTGGCAGAGGGGGCAGGAGGGGCGGCAGCGTAAGGCCGGGGCTGTGGGATAGGAGAGGAGCCCCCAGAGGAGCCCCCGGGTCGGGGTCGGGGCGTGTAACGAGGGGACAGGCACGGACACACGCACAGGAGAGCGGGGAGCCCTTCGCCCCGTGCCCACGTCCCAAACCCAACCGTGCTGGGGGGGGGCCGAGCACCTCAAAGCCCTGCCGGCCCCCACGGAGGTCCCTGCGGAGCCGGGGGTCCCAAGCACAGCGAGGCCGTGGCCAGGCCTGTCCCCAGCAGCACCCCCCCCCCCGGGCCGATGGAGGCCCAGGGCCTTCGGTTGTGCTCCCAGAGGCCGCACGAGGTGGGACGGACACGGGCAGGACCAGGGGGCCACATCCAGCCACCTCCGCAGGCCCCAGCCCCGGCACAGCCTCGGAGGGGGGGGCACGGCACAAAGCCACCCCCGGGGTGCCACCTTGGCTAGGGACAGGCCAGCAGCACGGCACGGGGACACCCCGGGGCACCGCTGCGGCTTTGGGAGACCCCCCCAGAGGGAGACAGAGGAGGAAGAGGAAGAGGAGGAGGAGGGTACAGGCAGAAGCAGAGGCCTGGGTTAGCACAGGCACAGCCGCATGCGCCGGGCTTCATGCAAGAGCTCGGAGACACTGCAGCGAAACCCCCCCGGCACATCCAAATGAGAGGGTGCCCCCCCAGTCCTCATCCAGCCCCCCCCGGGGGGCTCGGCGCAGCTCCCCGCCTGCCGCCCTCGTTCCCCGGGGGTGTTTCTGCGCAGTGTCGGGCGCTGAGCATGCGGGGCAGGGGCTGGTTAGTACCTGCTGGTGAATAGCACGAGGCCCTGCTGGAAACTGAGAGAGGAGGAGAGCGAGGGTCGGGGACGGGGAGGAAGGAGAGAAGAGCAGTCACTCGGTGGGAGCCCCGGCAGGAGCCGTCCCCCCCCTACCCCATGGCCGGGAGGGAGGGACGAGGTCCCCAGACGGCACGTTACGATCGAGATTTTGGGCGCAATCCCCCTTGCAGACACGCAACGGCCCCGTGGGCCAGGACCAGGCTCCCTGTGACCCCCAGAGAGGAGCGTGGGCTGCTGAGGAGCCCAAGCGGCCCCTGGAGCCCCCCGAACCCCCTCGTTCCTGGGGCAAACCCCTTACCTGTCGCGGCTGAGAAGGCGTATTCATTTGTGAGGTCGGTGCCGGGTTAAAAACCACAGGTGCCGTCTGACCGGGTGGGAACGTCGACTGCAGGGAGGCAGGGAGGGAACGGGTCGGCACCACGGCACCCCGACGGCCCCAGTCCCCAGTCGGGGAGGCAGAGCCGGGCGCCCCCCGACCCCAAAAGCTGCCGGAGGGGCTGTTACCTGTGGAAGTCCAGGAGAAGGGGCAGGGTGCGGGGCTGTCGGGGCTCCTCCTGTGGGCTGTGGAGCTTTGTTCATTTCATGTGGTTGGACATAAGGGTCCCCTCGCTATCTGCGGGCACAGCGACAGCGGCCGTGAGGACCGTACCCTCAGCACCCCAGCCTGCGCGCGCCTCCTGTCCGCATCAGCCCCTAAAAGGGGGCAAATCCAGCCCCTAAACCCCACCCCGGGGGTAAAACCAGAGCCGTGCCGTGCCCGATAGGCCGCATCCAGGGCACGGGCACGGGGAGAGGGGAGGACGAGGGCAGTGCCCAGCAGCGGACACCCATCGCCGGTGACCACCCAGCTCCGGGGGGCCGGGGTGGAGCCGGGCAGGGGCTGACGCCGGGGCACCCCGGCGTCAGCCCCTGCCCGGCTCCACCCCGGCTGACCTACAAAACGCTTCCCCCGGCCGGCCAAACCTGTTCCTGCCGGTGGCGCTGGGTCCCCGCCGCAAACGCCTACCGGGGAGGGCAGGGAGCAGCTCCCACGTCCCGTCCCGTCCCGTCCCCACGCCGCCACCGCTTCTGCCCACGGGGACGCGGCCCCCGGGGCTGCCACCCTCGTGCCCTGCCCGTCCGACGCCGGCCGGGTCCCGGGAGGGACTTGGCACCCGGTGCCGCGCTCCCCGCCCCAGTGCAAAGGCCGCCTGGGCAGGAAGGTGGGGGGGGGGGGGGGGGGGAGGCGCCCCCCCGGCCCCGCAGCCCAGCAGGGGTCCCCCGTACCCCATAGCGGACCGGGGAGCTCGCCGCCCACCTCGCCACCCCGCACGGTGCTGTCAGAGCTCGTGGCCCAGCACCGCAGGCAGGATCCGTCCCCGGATCCTCAGGCCCTGCGCCCCGGCCCCCCACACCTCCACGCCGCCCCCCCGTAACTGGGGGGTGCCGGGCCCATCACAGCCTTCGCAGGTGGCCCCAGCCGTAAGCCCGGGGATCAATCCTGCTGCGGTTTGGGGGCTCGGCATCCCCCACGCTCCCCCGTCCCCGTCTTTGTCACTCACCCAGGGTGCTGAGCACCCCCTGCCCGGGAAGCGGCCACGTTAAAAAGGCAGCCCGGTGCTTGGCACCGGCCGCTCGAAAACCAGCGGGGAGGAAGGGATTAAAGCACGGAGGGGGGGGGGGGGAAGGAACTCCAAAGGCACGGAGGGGACAGGGCGACGCGGCCCCCCCGGCACGGAGCTCGATACTCACCCCCCCGCGGGAAAAACCTGGGCCGACTGAGCGGGCCTGCAGAGACCTTTCATCCGAGTGACTTGGGAGAGAAAGGAGGAAAGAGAGGGGGAGGAAGAGAGGAAGAAAAAAAATAAAAAATAATAATAATAATAAAAAAAATCAGCCTTGCAGCCCTGCCGGCGCGCGGAGAGGCCGCCGGGGCCGGCCTGCCGCCGGGGCCGCCGGGAGCACGAGGCTGTGCCGGGCCGGCCAGGCGTGCTGCAGTGCAGCGCCGCCAGCCCCCGGAGCACCAAAACCCCACCCACGGGCACGGCGACACCGGGGTGCCCACGGCCGCCCCGCCACGGACCCCCCCCGCACACCCCCCCCCGGCACGGCTCCGGCATCCGGGAAGTGCCGGCTGGGCGATGCCCGGTGCCAGGCACGGAGCTGGCACCGGGAGGGGACCGGGGAGCACGGCGGGGGGGTGGCAGCAGCGGGAGCCGCTCGGTGCCGCCCGCCCCGTGCCGGAGACGCCGGTTTCGGTGTTGCGCAGGGGGAAGGGCCCTGCCCGTGCCGGTGGCGGCGGGGCCACCGGGGATCCCGGCACCTCCCGGGGTCTCGCCAAGCTCCGGGTGAGGATTTTTGGGGAAGCCCCCCGGGGCGAGCAGCCCGGCCACGGAGCAACCCCGTGGGCACCCCGGGACCTCCGCCACGGTGCCCCCCCCGGTGCCCCCCGGTACAGGCTCGGTGCCTCCCGAGGCCTGGCCACCGGTGCCGGTGCCGCCACCCGGGCGGCCCCCCCAGCCCCACCGCCGTGTCCGTCCGTCCGTCCGTCCGCGCCCGGCCCCGGCTCTCCTCCCGCGCCTCGGGGCTGCCGGAGCCGGTTCCACCGGGCACGGCCGGCACGGCGGCAGGGCCGGGGCTGGCGGTGGCGGCGCCGGTGGCTGACGCAGCCCCGGGACCTGCCCGACCGGCCGGGCTGCGGGCAGCGGCGGGGCCTGACTCAGCCGCCGCACCGGGGGCAGCCCCCCCCCCGAGAAGCCCGGTGAGCCCCGGGGGGGGCCCGGTTGCCGGTTGTGCGGGCAGGCCCCAGGCGCCGGCACCATCTTGGCGGCCGGGCGGGACGGAGGGGGGCGCCCGGCGGGGCCCGGCGGAGCGGGGAGGGGCCGGCAGCGGAGCCGGGCGGCGGGGCCCGGGCCCGGTTTTACCGGGAGGTGGCGGTTGGAAGGAAGGGGGGAGGGGGGAGGGTTTCAGCATGTCGGCGCCGTGCCCGGTGCCGCATCCACCGGGCCGCTCCCCCCCGCGGCGGCGGCCTCTGCCAAGGACACGTGTCACTGCCGGCCGCCGCCATGGCCCCGCCGTGCACCGGCACCGGCGGGCGCGGCGGCACCGGGACGAGGAAGAGGATGAGGAGGAAGGCGGAGGAAGGCGGCGGAGGGGGGGGGGGGGGGGGTCTCGCACCACGTGCGGCGGGGCCCGGCGGGGGCAGCACGTGCGCGGCGGCGGCAGGGCGGCGGCGGCGCGGGGCACACGTGGGGGGGGGACACACCGGGACCGGGCAGCACCGTGCGGGCACCGCACCGGGGGACAACCGGACGGGGGGGGGGGGAGGCGCGGAAGCCGAGGAAGCGGCACCGGCGGCGGGGCGGCGCCCACGTGGTGGCGGCGGCGGTGCCGGCGGGGCCCGGCAGCACGAGGCACGGGGCGGGAGCGGCGGCGGCGGCGGCGCGCGCGCGCGGGACCCGGTACCGGCGCCCCCCCCCCCCCCCCCTCCCGCCGTCCCCACCCCGCCCCCCGCGGCGCGCGCCCGCCCCGCCCCCGCCCGTTACCTTCAGTCTCCTTCAGCGCGCGCGGCCCGACGCAGCCGCAGCTCGGCGCCCCGCCACCACCATTTCCGGGCCGCGCCGCGCGCAGGGGGCGGGGCGGGGCCGGGCGCGCCACGGGGAGGGGAGGGGGGGAGGGAGGGGAGGGAGGGGGCGGGGCGCGCCGCCCGCTGAAGCCGCCGCCGCACCAGGCACGTGATGGGGGGGGGGGAAAGGGGGGGGGCGTCACGTGGTGCGCAGGGAGCGGTGGGCGGGTCCGTCTGGGGGCCACGCCCACCGCGGGGCCACGCCCGGCGCGCCGGCGGGAACCTGCGGGAGCCGCGGGAGCCGGGCCCCGCTCAGCACCGGCCCCTGGGGCCCCCACCCCCACGCCCTGCTCGCTCTCCCCCAGGAGCTAGGTAGCCCCCCCCCCCCCCCCCACCCCTTCTCCTGGTCCCCCCCAGGGCAGCGCCATAGGGGGAGGTTTGGGAAGAGAAGGGCAGGGTTTGGGAAAATAGAACCGTGGGGTTTGGGAGAGGGAACGGCAGGGTTTGGGAAAACACAACGCAGGGGTTTGGGAACAGAACGGCAGGGTTTGGGAAAACAGAATAGTGGGATCTAGGATACAGAGTGGCAGGGTTTGGGAAAACAGAACTGTGGGGTTTAGGATACAGAGTGGCAGGGTTTGGGAAAACAGAACTGTGGGGTTTAGGATACAGAGTGGCAGGGTTTGGGAAAACGGAACACAGATTTAGGAACAGAACAGCGGGGTTTGGGAAAACAGAATAGTGGGATTTAGGATACAGTGGCAGGGTTTGGGAAAACAGAACACAGATTTGGGAACAGAACAATGCGGTTTGGGAAAACAGAACAGATTTGGGAACAGAAGGGCAGGGTTTGGGAAAACAGAACTGTGGGGTTTGGGATACAGTGGCAGGGTTTGGGAAAACAGAACACAGATTTGGGAACAGAACAATGCGGTTTGGGAAAACAGAACAGATTTGGGAACAGAAGGGCAGGGTTTGGGAAAACAGAACTGTGGGGTTTGGGATACAGAATGGCAGGGTTTGGGAAAACAGAACAAGGGGGGTTAGGATCCAGGAGGGGCTTCTCCCCTGCAGCCCCGGGGAGAAGGAGCACCCCGGGGGCAGCAGCACCCAGGCTCACCCAGCCCCGCAGGGCATTGCGCAAAGCCAAGCCGCCCCCCCCGGGAGCAGAGCACCAGGATGACACAGCGGCACGAGTGTCCACAGAGTTTTATTTCCTCAACTCTCGGTAACAAAAAAAAAAAAAGTTTTACCCCTACCCTCCCCACACCGCCTATTTCCCACCCCCCCAAGCCCCCCCCGCCCCAGCTCAAACGTCGTAGTTGGGGTTCTTGCGCAGGATGACGAAGCCCTCGAGGATGGGGGTGACGGGCACGTGCTCCTCTGTGGCCAGCTCTGCCCGCTCGCCGTGCGCCAGCAGCACCGGGGTCGTGTGGGTCTGGAAGCCGGTGATGGTTTTGGGCTTGCCCGCCTGGCCCACCACGTCCACAGCCTGCGAGGGAGAAGCGAGATAAGAGCGGGGGACGCACGCGGGGGACGCACGCGGGGGCCCCCCCCAGCACCCCGTCCCCAGCTCTGGCTGCCCCCTCACCTGTCCCACCCGAACCGACACGGGCAGAGGGCGCAGCTCCTCGTCGAAGGTGACCAGCATGCGGGGCTGCATGGCAGCGACGAGCCCGTAGAGGACGTAGTGGGATTTGCCCAGGATAACTGGAAGGGGGAGGAGGTAGGGGCGCAGGGTCAGCACCCAGCAGCACCCACCCCACAGGGCGGAGGGGTGCCCGGGGTGCCCGAGCCCGCAGCACTCACTGTTGCGCACGTCCAGGAAGGACACGAGGACAGTCAGCAGCCCCGCCACGGCCACCTGGCTCATGAGCTGCCGATCACTGTGGTAGGGGCACAGCGTGAGCGTCCCCTTGCCCAGGTGGGTCAGGCCCTGGCGGGGCAGAGAAAACAACGTTGGGATGCAGTGAGACAACTCCCAGGGTCCCTGCCAGCGGCACCCCGAGGCCGCCACCGCCTCCTGCGCCCCACGTGGGTAACCCCAACCTGCCCCTTCCCCCCACCCCGAAAAGCACCAAGCGTGGGGCCGTCACCTGGGCTAGCCGCACCATGAAGAGGTTGTTGGGGTCCTTGGCGTGGTACTGGGCGAGCTGCCGCAGCATGGCAGCCAGCCGGGCATTGTTGGTACCTGGAGAACAGGGGGCACGGGCAGAAATTAGGGTACAGGGCTGTGGTGTCCCCCCCACCCCCCGCCCAGGACCCCCAGGTGCCCCGGGCTGTCCACCAGGCTTACCGCTGCCCACCATGCCCATGGCAAAGATGGAGTTGTAGGAGACCTCGGGGTCAGCGTCGTGGGAGAACTTGCTGAGGGTGTCGAGGATGTTGAGCCGGGGGTTGGAGACCGAGATCAGCGCCAGGGCCAGGGGCACGGCCCGGCGCAGGGTGGGCTCCCCGTACCGCAGCTGCGGGGGAGGGAAGGTGGGTGCTAAACCCTGGGTCCCGGCACCTCGGGGTGCCCACCGCCCAGCTAACCGAGGCCTACAGCGACGCGTTCTGTTTTCCCCAGACCCCTCCTCCCATTCCCAGGTCCCTGCCCAGCCCCGCGTTGTCCCCCCGCTGCCACTCACCAGGTGACCGAAGGTGCGCAGGGCCATCTCGGCGCCGATTTCCTCGCCCATGGCGATAAGCGCGATGCCCAACACCGCTACGCCCTGCGGGGACACGAGTGCTGAGCGCAGGCAGCACCCAGCCCCAAAGCCAGGTTCCTACAGCTCCCCCCAAGCCCAGCTGGACACGGGGAGCGGGGCACCCAGCTTGGGGCTGCCTTCCCCCAGCTCCAATCCCACAAGGGCCCAGGGACCCCTCGGAGGCAGCCCCCGCATTCCCCCACCTGGTGAGCCCCCATGTCGGCTGAGCTCTCTTTCTTCTCCTTCTCTTTCTTGTCCTTCTTGTCCTTGTCCTCCTCCTTCTCCTTGGAGTCAAAGTGCTCGCTGCAGATGTGCAGGAGCTGCTGCACCTTCAGGACGTTCCCCGAGCCTTGGGGGGGGAGAGCGGCGGGCCGGGATCAGCGGACGGAGGGCTCAGGACCCGCTCCCCCCTCGGCCTCCCTCAGCCCAACTCACCCGCGTAGGCGCAGATGTCCACCAGGGTGTTGGCGAAGCTGCGGAAGGGCTCGGACACCACCTCCAGTGCCGCCAGGATGGCCTCGATCGCCTCTCCTTTCCCTGCGGGGCAGCGCGGGGGGTCAGAACCCAGCGGCTGAGGGGTGCTCGAGCTGGGGGCGGCTGGCGCTGCCCTCCCTTACCCAGGTGGTTCAGGCCCAGACCCAGCGGCAGCCACCGGGCGTAGGTGTCCTTCAGTTCCGTCTCCGATTTCTCCATGATGGTCTGGAGGATGGTCGAGGTGACGTCCCCGTTGCAGGAGCCCACGGATATCATCCCACAGGCCAGGGCGGTCACGCCAGCCACCTGGAGAAGGAGAGGAGGTGATGCTGTGCGCTCAGGGAGGGCACAGAATACCCTCGGTCCCTCCAGAAATTTAGAATATTGGAGACCTGACGGCTTCCCACCCTCCCACATCACATGAGTGGCTCAGAAGGGGAAAACAAGGTCGTGGTTTGGCACAGCACAGCGCCAAGCAGGGACACGCGGAGCCCAGGCGGGCTGCGGGACAGCCCCGGCATCCCCAGGAGCTGTCGGGGACCGGGCAGGGCAGCGCGACCCCACGCGCCCACCCCCTGCTTCGCTCCCTACCTCCATGCTGGACTTGGAGTCTCCCATCACGGGCAGCAGCAAGGTGAGGACGTCCTCACGGTTGGAGCCCGCGTAGGCCAGCCCCAGGCTGCGGAGAGCCCGGAGGAGCGTTAGGGGGGAGCCGCAGCGCCCATATAGCCAGCGGGGCTGGGGGCAGGCCCTTACCCGAAAATGGCTCCGATCCGCATGGTGTTGCTGTTGTGGAGGACGTAGTCGGACAGGAGGGCCAGGGCAGGGTCACACTCGTTCCTGACCCCTGAGTTGACGATGCCACAGGCCAGGAGGGCTCCCGACTGCAAGACAGAGGCGCCGTCACGCAGCAGCCACCATGGCACGGAGCTCGCTGTCAGGCAGTGACTAACATCACCCCACGGGTTACACCCTCCCCACAGGGCGGGCTAGCTGGTACCAAGTGAGCAACGCCACGCCGGAGCCAGCTCAGCAGCGCTGAGCTCACAGCTCTGCGAGAAAAGGACCCCAAAAATGCTTCAGGGATTCCCCAGCAGCTCCTCAACCCGGCTGTGAGCTGCTCCAAGGCCTGGGACGCCGGGCACCCAGCCCCTCCAGGGGCAGCCGCGCGCAGACAGCCCACCCCCCACGGGGCCAAAAAACTCAGGCTGGGGTCAGCACCGCTCACCTTGATGTAATCCTCTGAGGAATACAGGTACTTGTCGATTTGCGTGAGCCCCCCGTCCACGTCCCACAGCAGTATGGTGCCCAGCGAGGCCGCGGCACTCAGCATCCCTGGGTTCCAGGGGAGAAAAGCCCACGTCACCCCCAGTCGATGCGCCCTGCCTGGACAGGAGGCGGCCAGGGACACGGGGCAGCCCCGCGGGAGCTGTGCTCAACGGCCCCGCTTTCAGCAGGTCCCCGAAAGGACCGGGGTCACAACCCCAGGGCTCCGGGCACCTCCAGCCCCTGCCCAGGCGCCTCTCTCACCGTGGTCCTTGTTCTTGTACAACCATTTATTGCCGTCGTCTGTCAGCAGCTTGTCTTGTCCGAAGGCAGCGTTCACGAAGCCGTTCACGAAGGAGGAGGCCAAATTCATCCGGGCCGAGTCCACTTGGGAGCCGCTGCCCCCAAACCCTGGGGAGCGACATCAGGGTGAGCCAGGCAGCAGGGCAGCCCGGCCGCACCGCGCAGCTCTCCCACGCCACACACACAGGCGAGAATCTGTCCCCCAGCGATGGGGAAGGAGGAGCCCGAGCCCACGGCGGGCAGCAGAGCCAGCTCCGTGCCGGGCCAGAGGTCCCCAGCGGGCTGCCTGCCTGCCCCAGGACCCACAGCAACGCCCCCCAGCCAGGGCCAAGCGAGGCCGCGACGCAAGCCCTTACGGTTATTTTCCAGGTGGGTTTTGTAAATATCGTCCGGCACTTTGGGCTCCATGATATCCAGCTGCAGAGACGGGGGAGAAGCGGTTACCTCCGCGCCCACGCGCCGCAGGCAGCTGCTGTGCAAGGACAGCCCCTCCAGGTGCTGCCTGGCCTCAAGGGGACAGAGGATCTCTTCCCAGCTCTTGCCCCGGAGACCCCAGCTTGGGGCAGCCCCGGGGCTCTTTCCCCAGCCAGCCGCCCACCTCTCTAGCCAAGGCCAGGAAGTTGCTGTTGAGCTGAACGTTGGACATGATCTCCGTCAGGTCCTCGTACTCCTCCACATCCTCGTTGAGCTCCAGGAAGACCCCGTGGCGGCCCAGCATGAAGGCCATCTGCTTCTGGACAACCCTGCACGGAGGGGAGAGGCTTCGCAAGCGCCCAGACCCCAGCCAGCCCCGCCACAAAGACAGGCTGACCAAACAGCAGGCACCCACCCCCGCCCACCCTCCTCTGGGGGCACACGACAGCAGCCCAGAGATGATCTGTTCCTGCCCATCCTGACTTTAGGGACAAAAGTCTCCACTCAAGCCCCCAGAAACGTTCGGCAGAGGCAGGATCCAACCCAGATCCGTCTGGACGGGGAGCTGCACCCCCACCACCCCATGCTATGGCCCCAGGAGGGCAGGAAATTTAAATCTCCGCTTACACGTCCTTGCAGGAGGTGAAGATGTCCTCCACCAGCTCCACGTCATTGAGCATCAGGGCCAGGCGCAGCGCTTCGGGGTACCGGCTGAACTTGCGGAAGATGCCCAAGGCGCAGCGCAGGAGAGCAGAGTTCTCAGGCTCCGGGACGTAGCTCACACAGCTTGGAGGAGGAGACGGACAGACGGACACGAGGGTGAGCCACCCGTCAAGACAGCAGGGCCGGGAGAACCGTACCCACGCCGGCCCCTCACCTGGTCAGGTAGAGGCACACTTTGGAGTAGGCGTTGTCGTCGATGTACTTCTCCAGCATGTCCATCTGCTCGATCTCCATCAGCAGGTCGCAGGCCTCGTGCTCCGCATTGTGAGCCATGTTGTAGGGCACGATCTCCTTGACCAGGGTGAGGAGAGTGTCCCGCTGGGCCTTGTCTGCCTCGTCGATCTCCTGCCACTCCTTGGCCACCTCCCCCGCCAGGTGCCTGCGGGGAGAAAAGGAGGTCACCACCACAAATCTGGCTTGGCCCAGGGACACAGAGCAGCTGCTGACAGACAGCTGGGGCTGCGTGGTGTTTAAGAGGGCTTCGTGGTGTTTAAGGGGGCTTCGTGTTCCTGCAGGGGCCAGAGCTGGGGAAATCCCAGGGAAATCCCCCCCCAGGCCCTCCGTCCTTCCCAGGTCCCGCTCCCAGCCAGGCCCACCTGACGTATTCGTGCCCCCACGACGCCAGCTCCTCCTGGGAGCCCACCAGCCGGTACTTCAGACACTCGCGCTCCCCGCTCATGGTCATGGCCAGAACAGAAATGATGTCTGCTGCAAAGCGCTGGGGGGAGACGGAGAGAGCGCCAGAGCTTCAGAACCCCCGGAGATGAGGGCAGCCCAGGAGCACAGTGCCCTCCCTGAGCACGCACCGGCCATGGCAGGGGGCAGAGGCACGGCCCCGGCAAGTCAGAGCCCACACGGGACGGCGGGGCGGGAGCGCTCACCTTGTTCTCCCCCGGCGCCATGCTCTCGTAGATCTCCTTCAGCTTGCCGTAGTGCGGCCGCAGGAACTTGAGGGGCTTGGGGACGGACGTCATGGAGGTGGTGGACGAGCGGATCTGCCGGCGCAGCTCCTCCAGGGCGGGGCGGTACAGGGACGTGTCCTTCTCCTGTGGGGGGAAGCGGCCCGTCAGGGGGCCGGTTTGGGGGCCGGTTTTGGGGTCAGATCCCCCAAGATTGGGGCCGGGCGGCCCCACGGCGGGCACTCACCCCCAGGCGCTCCACCAGCATCTCCAGCTCGTCCTGCAGCTGCTTGTCCTCCTCCGACTGTGGGGGGTGGGGGGGACAGAGGGGTGAGGGCCGTGTGGGGTTGGGGGGGGCACCCCGTGATGTCACCCCCATGACGTCACCCGCCGTGACGTCACGCGGGGAGCCCCGAAGTGACGTCACACCCCCCTCACACACACCACCGGGAGCCCCCCGCTGACGCCCCCGCGGGGCCGGGGTGGGGGGGGGTCGTCATCACCCCTCGGTGACGTCATCACTCGTCGGTGACATCACCACCTCCCGGCGACGTCACGCCTCTCCGGTGCCCTCAGAGCCCCCCCCCTCCCCGCCCGCCCGCCCGGTGCCGCCGCCGCCCCCCCGCCGTGACTCAGCGCGGCCCCGCGCCCACCAGCTCCTGCTCCTTCTCGGGCCCCGGCGGCTGCTCCCGCCGCTCCCTGCCCCACGGCGGCGCGGGTTTCTCGTCGCCGCCCGAGCCGGGCCCGCCCTGCACCCGGCTCTGCCCGCCGCCGCCGCCCGCCTCCATGGCCCCGCTCCGCCGCCGCCGCCGCGCACCCGGCCCCCGCCGCCGCGCCTGCGCCTGCGCCAGGCCCCGCCGCCCTCCGCCAATCAGCGCGCGCCGCCGGCGAGACGTCACCGCCGCGCGACGGGGGGCGGGGCGGGGGAGGTGGGCGTGGTTAGGGGGCGGGGGTGGGCGGGGCTTAGCGCGGTGGCCACGCCCCGCGCGTGTACCGGCACCGGGGCGGGGGGGGGCGAACCGCGGGGGGGGGGGGGGGACCGGGGGGGGGGGTAACGGGACCGGGGGGGTAACGGGACCGGGGGGGGGGTAACGGGACCGGGGGGCGCCGTGGAGCAGGGGCACGCCGCGGCCCCGTGGAGCGGCCGGTGGCGGAGCGGCGCTGCGGCGGCGGCGGGGCGCTGCTTGCAGCCACCGGGGCCGGTGCGCGTCCCCCGGTACCAGGGGGGGAGCCGGGAGGTGCAGCACCAACGGGGCGGTGCCCGGGTGGGAGCCCGGCGTCGGGTCCCGGGGCCCGTGGCGGTGTCAGGTCCCGGTGCCGGTGTCGGCTCCCGGTGCCGGTGTCGGCTCCCGGTGCCGGTGTCAGCTCCCGGTGCCGGTGTCAGGTCCCGGTGCCGGGGCTCCGCCCGTGCACACGGCGGGCGCGGCCCCCCGCGGTCACCTTGGCGCCGGGGCCGGGCGGGGAGGAGCGGAGGGCTGAGACCGGGCTGCGCCCCCGGTGCCCCCGTTCCAACCCCCCCCCCCCCCCCCCCCACGGTACCACCGGCTCCAGCCGCGCCCCCGGTGCCTACGGGCGGCGCCCCGCCGGTACCCGCCACCCCCCCCCCCCCCATCGCGGGGTCTCCATTCACCCATCCATCCATCCCTGCCCGATCCCGCTCCCGGTCCCAATCCCGGTCCCGGTCCCGGTCCCGGTCCCGGTGCCGGTCCCGGTGCCGGTGCCGGTGCCGGTGCCGGTGCCGCCATGGCGGAGGCAGGCGGCGCTGCGGGGGCCCGGCGCTGCCCGGGCGGGGAGCGGAGCTAAGGCGGGAGGCGGCCCGGGATGGCCAGGATGAACGTGGCCCTGCAGGAGCTCGGCCACGCCGTGAGTGGGGGCCCGGGGGGGCGACAAAATGGGGAGGGGGGGGCGGCAGGGACCGGAGGGGGGGGGGGGGGCGGCGTACGGAGGGAGCCGGTGCAGGGCAGCCCCGGGAGACGGGGGGGCTGCGGGGGGCTGCGGGGGGCTGGGCAGCCCCTCCCCGTGGCAGCAGGGATGGGGGGGGACAAGGGGATCCCCCCCCCCCGGCAGCCCCCGCCTGGGGTCGGGCGGGGGGTCCTGGGTAGCCCCCCCCCCCCCCCGCTCCGCCGGGGCACGGAGCCCACCGGGGGGTGGGGGTGCTGCGGGGGGGTGCCCCCAAGAGCCAGCCCCGAGGGGGGGGGGGGGGGGGCGGGGAGGGGTCCGACCCCAAATTGGGGTGCCAGGAGGTGCCAGCAGGTGCCGGGGGGGGGGTAACAGCGGTGACAAGGGGACGAGGGCGGGTTGGGGACCCTGGGGGCCAGCCCCCGCCTCCCCTCACGCCCCCCCCCCCCGCTGCAGATAACCCACCGGGGCGTTAACTCTGAAGCCTACCGATGGCACCGGGCGCTCTCCCACCCAAGCACCCGGCTTCTGCCGGCTCAGCTCCGTGCCCCCCCCTCCTCCCGGCTGGGTCCTCGGCAGCCCCCCCAGGCCCTGGACAGGGGGTCCTGCCCCCCCCCCCCCCCCGGCTGCCCCCCACCCCGTGGAGCCCCCGTCCCCCCGCAGCACCGCCCGCCCTGCCCCGGGCTCTCCCGTTTGCCCCGAGCACCGCGGGGGCCGGGTTGGGGTACGGGGGGGGGGGCTCCCAGATGTGTCACCCCAATGCACATCTGCATGGAAAGTTCCAGGCTTTGGGGGGGGGCGGGGGGGGCGAGGAGAGGGGGAGGGGCAGAGCAGAGCCAGCGGTTGCCTGGTGACGAGGACCACGTCTCTGTGGCACCTGGCTGATGCCGCGGCTGCCATGGCGACGTGGAGGGATGCTCGGGCCCCCCCCCCCGTGTCCCCCCCCCCCCAGCACCCAGCCTCACCTTCCCAATGGCTCCGGGGGGGTGGGGGGGGGGGCAGCTTCCCAGGGGGGAGCCCCGGGCTGAGCCTCCGAGGGAGGCCCCAGCGCCCCCCCCGAGCGGGCACCAGCCCTCGCTGTGAGAGGCGGAGGGGGTGAGGGGGGGGCTCGGCCACCCCCCCCCGGGGCCCCCCCAGCCCGCTCTGTGCCCCGGCAGATGCCCGACTACAAGCGCGCCACGCTGCAGGAGGACGAGGCGCCGGAGCCCGCGGGGGACGGCAGCGCCTCTCCCGACAGCGTGGAGGTGAGCCCGGACCCCCCCCAAATCCCCTCCTGTCCCCCCCCCTCCCCCATTTCCCGCAGCCCCAACCTGCCCGCAGCTGGGGGGGGGGGGAAGTGGGGGGGGGCAGCGGGAGCTGGGGTTGGGAACTGAGAGGCAGCCCCCAGGAATGTGCTGGGACACGGCCAAAATGCGGCAGAGAGAGCTCCTGGGCCAGATTCCTTCCCGGCAGCTTTGGGGGCTGGCGCCCTGACCCCCCCACCCCCCCACCCCACCCCGGGGATGCTCCAGCCATGGGGTGACCCCTCCCAGGGGGTCCCAGCGCGGTCCCCAGCTCGGTCCCAAACTCATCCCCACGCCGCCCAGCCCAGCCGGGGCACCCAGGGGCTGTAGGGGGAAGGGGTGGGGGGTGTGGGGGGGGGGGGGGACACAGATGCGATTTGGGACCCTGCCTCCTGCCCAGGTGGGGTTTCGGAAGGGGCCGGGGCCGCTGCTGAGCCGCCTGGCGTCGCGCAGCCCGCTGGAGCTGGCGCTCAGCGCCGTCGCCGTCACCCTGGCCCTGCTGCTCGGCGCCGCCGTCGTTGCGCTGGCCGTGCAGTACAGCAGAGGTAGGGGCGGCGTGCGTGTGTCCCCCCCACACACACACCCCGTGCCCCCGGGAACGGCAGGATTGGGGCGCACGCACACGCACGCACACGTCCCCGGGTGCTCTGCCCACCCCCGGCGGGCGCTCGGGGCCTGGCCCCGCGGCGTGCCTCGGTTTCCCCCCCCCGCGCACAGCCTGCCGTCCCTGCCAGATCCCTCTCGCAGCACGTGCCTGACGGACGCCTGCGTCCGGGTGGCCAGCAAGATCCTGGAGGCCCTGGACCCGGCCACGGACCCGTGCCAGGACTTCTACCAGTACTCCTGCGGGGGCTGGATCAGGAGGAACCCGCTGCCCACCGGGCGCTCCAAGTGGAGCACCTTCAACAGCATCTGGGACCAGAACCAGGCCATCATGAAGCACCTCCTAGGTGGGTGGGCGCCGGCGGGGACACCGAGGCTTGGGGGGGGACACCCCTGGGTGCATGACGGGCGGAGCCCCCCCGGGGCTGAGCCGCAGCCCCCCCACACAGAGAACGCCAGCTTCAACTCGAGCAGCGAGGCGGAGAGGAAGACGCAGCGCTACTACCTGTCCTGCCTCAAGGAGCAGCGCATCGAGGAGCTGGGCGCACAGCCCCTCGTGGAGCTCATCGACAAGGTGGGCGGCACGCGGACCACCGGGCTGCGGCAACGTGTCCCCGTCCCGTGCCCCACCCAGCTGGGTGACGGATGCCCCCCCCCCCCCCCCCGGGGGGCCGCTCGCGGGCAGATCGGCGGCTGGAACGTCACGGGCTCGTGGAACCAGAGCGGCTTCATGGAGGTGCTCAAGGTGGTGTCGGGCACGTACCGGGCGACCCCCTTCTTCACGGTGTACGTGGGTGCCGACTCCAAGAGCTCCAACAGCAACGTCATCCAGGTGGGGCACCGGCGGGGGGGGGGGGCACCGGGGGGCACCGGGGGGCACCGGGCTGCCCGTATCGCCCCTCTGTGCCCCCCCCCAGGTGGACCAGTCGGGGCTTTTCCTCCCCTCCCGGGATTACTACCTGAACAGGACGGCCAACGAGCGGGTGAGAGGAGCGAGAGCCCCCCCCGGTAGCTGGTGCCGTGGCGGGGGGGGGGGGCCAGGCCGGGACCCGTGGGTGGGGGGCGTCCCGCAGACGGGACTGAGCCCGCCGCCGGGGGTCCCGCCAGGTCCTGGCCGCCTACCTGGACTACATGGTGGAGCTGGGCACGCTGCTGGGGGGGGCCAAGGAGCCCACCCGGCTGCAGATGCAGCAGGTGCTGGACTTCGAGACCCTGCTGGCCAACATCACCGTGCCCCAGGCTGAGCGGCGGGACGACGAGAAGATCTACCACAAGATGAGCATCGCCGAGCTGCAGGTGGGCACGGCCGCCCCGCCGGGAAAAAAACCCTTCTGGGGCCCCCTCCGGGCCCCCTCCCTGTGCTGCAGCCTTGGGAGCCGCGGGGAAGGAGCTTTGGGGCAGGGCAGGGATCTGGGGTGCCGAGGGAGCTGGGGACGTCGGGGCAGGGTGGTGCGGAGCCGTGCCAAGCGCCCGGGCGCCGCGTCCCCGTGTCCCCCAGGTCCTCGCCCCCGCCATCGACTGGCTGGATTACCTCTCCTACTCCCTGGCCCCGCTGGAGCTGGCCGAGACGGAGCCCGTGGTGGTGTACGGGGACGCCTACCTCCAGCAGGTCTCCGACCTCATCAACGGCACCGACAAGAGGTGAGACCCCCGCGGTGGCCCCCCTTTGGGGCTGAACCCTCGGCGGGGGCACCAGGCACCCCCACCCCCCGGTGCCGGTCCCGTGGCAAGGCGCAGCACCCCTCTGCCCCCGCAGCGTCCTGAACAACTACCTGATCTGGAACCTGGTGCAGAAAACGGCCTCCAGCCTGGACCAGCGCTTCGAGACGGCCCAGGAGAGGCTGCTGGAGACGCTCTACGGCACCAGGAAGGTAACGGGGCAGGGGTGGGGCTCCAGGACCACCCCCCCGCCACCCACAGCAGCGCAGGGGCAGCCGGAGCGCCTCTGCCCTTGGGGCGCCCTTGGGGTGCTGAGCCCCGGATGCTGCAGGAGGATTTGGGGGCTGTTTTTTGGGGGGGGGGGGGGTGGGGGGGTCACTGCTGGGTGTTTCCCCACAGCCTGGGGGGCAGGGATGGAGCAGGGGGAGGGGGCTGGGGCTGCCCCGGGGGTCTCAGGGGCTCCCGTCTCACCCCCGCAGTCCTGCACGCCCCGCTGGCAAACCTGCATCTCCAACACGGACGACACGCTGGGCTTCGCCCT
This sequence comes from Anser cygnoides, assembly GCF_040182565.1. Lineage (NCBI taxonomy): Eukaryota > Metazoa > Chordata > Aves > Anseriformes > Anatidae > Anser > Anser cygnoides. Next base: position 17,664,269 of record NC_089881.1, on the reverse strand, counting down.
GGGCTCCCTCTTCGTCAAAGCCACCTTCGACCGGGACAGCAAGGCCATCGTGAGGACACAGCCCCCCCCCCATCACCCCCAGTTCCCCCCCCCCCCCCGAGCCCGGTGACGGTGAAATGGGACCCCTGGGGTTGGGGTTTGGGGGGGCCCGCCCGTGGTCACATCCTGCCCGAGCCGCCCCTGTACGATGGGCACCGAGGGGTGGCACGGGGGGGGCACGGGGTGACGTGGCAGGGAGCTGACAGGGTGCGTGTCCCCCCCCCACTGTCCCTGTCCCCAGGCCGAGGAGATGATCAGCGAGATCCGGACGGCTTTCGAGGGGTCCCTGGACCAGCTGGACTGGATGGATGAGACGACCCGGCAGGCGGCGAAAGAGAAGGTGCCCCCGGGGGGGGGGGGACGGGTGGTTGGGAGACCCCCCCCCGGGCATTTTCTGGCCTCATCTCACCCCCCAGGACCTCTCCCCACGCAGGCGGATGCCATCTACGACATGATCGGCTTCCCGGACTTCATCCTGGACAACAAGGAGCTGGACGACGTCTATGACGGGGTAGGGGGCTCGCGGGGGGGGGGTCTGCCCTGCTCGCACCGAGCCCTGGAGGTCCCCTGGTGGGATGACGGCGGGGGGACAGGGACAGGGCGCAAAACGGAGCCGCCCCAAAACCCTGCGTGGCCGGACCCGTCCTCACCCAGCCTCTCCCCCACCAGTACGAGGTCTCCGAGGACTCCTTCTTCCAGAACATGCTCAACTTCTACAACTTCTCCGCCAAGGTGATGGCCGACCAGCTGCGCAAGCCCCCCAACCGGGACCAGTAAGGGAGAGGGGGGCTCTGGGAGGCACGGGAGAAGGAGGGGAGAGGTGACCTGTCCCTGCCCGTGCGCTGTCCCCCCAGGTGGAGCATGACCCCGCAGACCGTCAACGCCTACTACCTGCCCACCAAGAACGGCATCGTCTTCCCCGCCGGCATCCTGCAGGCTCCCTTCTACGCCCGCAGCCACCCCAAGTGAGCCCGGCGCGGGGCTGGGGGGGTGGAGGTGGGGGACGGGAGGGGACACGGGCAGGCGATCCCGACCCCGGGCTGCCCGGGACGGGGAGGGGGGGCGATGCCGTGATCCCTCTGCGCTCACCCGGCTCTGCCCCGCCGCCCCGCAGAGCCCTCAATTTCGGCGGCATCGGCGTGGTGATGGGCCACGAGCTGACCCACGCCTTCGACGACCAAGGTGAGAGACCGCGGGCAGCGCCGCCCCGACCCCCCCCATCGCCTTCCTGTCCCCCTGCCCCCCCTGAGACCCCCGCCCGCCCGCCCCCGTGCCCTCGGTGTGGGGAAGGGGTGCCGCGGGGGGGGGGGGTTGCTTCGCCATCCATCGCATCGTGCGTGCTCGTGGCCGCGGCCACCCCCCCCCCGGCTGGCTGGCTTCCCCTTCTATGTCCTGTCTCCCCAGGTGGCACCCGCCGATTCCTCCCCCCGGCTTCTCTGTGCAGCTTTCGCTCCATCCGCTTGGTGAGGACACGGTGGCTGCAGCTCGGGCCCCCCCCCCCCTGCGGCCCCCCCGCCGCCTCCTCCTCTTCCTCCTCCTCCTCCTCCTCCTCCTCCTCCTGGGGCAGGGGACGGGTCCCTCTCACATCCGCTCTGCTTTGCGCCTCTCACCGGAGCCAGTGGGGTTGAGCTGGGGGAAAACGGGGGAATTTGGGGTCACGGGGACAGCAGGGGACACCGGGGGGGGGGACAAAAACATGGCTGAGCCCCGGGACAGAGACCACCTGGAGCAGGAGCTGGGGGACGCCTTCTCCCCAGGGTGCTCCAGGTCCCCTGAAGTCCCCCGGGCGTCCCCACGGTGCTCGGCAGTGCCCGGTTTGGGGACCCCGCAGCGTGGGCTCTGTGAGGGGGGGGGGGGGAACAGCATCCCCCGGTCCCGCTGCCCCACGGCTCGGTCCCGCAGGCCGGGAGTACGACAAGGAGGGCAACCTGCGGCCCTGGTGGCAGAACTCCTCGCTGGAGGCCTTCAAGAACCGGACGGCGTGCATGACGGAGCAGTACGGCCGCTACACCGTGCACCGCGAGAAGGTCAACGGCCGCCAGACGCTGGGCGAGAACATCGCCGACAACGGCGGCCTGAAGGCAGCCTACAACGTGGGTCGGGGCTCCCGGGGCGCGCGCAGCCTCGTGGGTGTGCGCGTGTCCGCCGTGGGGCTTCACGGTGCCTCCCCCCGCAGGCGTACAAGTCGTGGCTGCAGAAGAACGGGGACGAGAAGCGCCTGCCGGCCCTGGGGCTCACCAACCACCAGCTCTTCTTCGTGGGCTTCGCGCAGGTACGGTGCTGGGGGCCTTCCCCTCCCAGCCCCCGGGTGCCACCCCGCTGGTCCGCATCCCGCCTACGGGGCCGGAGCCGTGGCCCGGTGTTGGGGCGAGGGCGGGCTCCCTCCCCGCGATCCCCGCGGCCGCTCCCGCTCCCCCAGGTGTGGTGCTCGGTGCGGACGCCCGAGAGCTCCCACGAGGGGCTGGTGACCGACCCGCACAGCCCCGACAAGTACCGCGTCATCGGCACCCTCAGCAACTCCCGGGACTTCGTGGAGCACTTCGGCTGCCCGCTGGGCTCGCCCATGAACCCCGGCCGGCACTGCGAGGTGTGGTAGCCACCGGGACAGCCCGCGGGGACGGGGACGGAGGGCACCGTGCCCGGCTGTAACCCACCCCCCGCCCCCCGACCCTCACCGGGTGCCCACGGGGCCACCTTGAGCCCCCCCCCCTGCACGCCCACCGCTCCCCGCGCCCCCCGGCTCCTCTCCGGTGCCCAGCACGGGGCCCCCCGGGGATGGGACTGGGGGGGGCGGAGAGGCCGCGGTGCCCCCCACGACCCCACGGGGGGCACCGGAGCCGAGCCCCCCGCTCTGCCCCCCGGTGCCGGTGTGGGCCGGGGGCTGCCCGGCTCCGGTCTCCCCTCGCCCCCCCCCCCCCACCCCCGCAGCCCGGTGCCCGCCTGCTGGGGCCGGGGGGGGGGAGCGGGGGGAGCCCGGTGCCCGGTGCCCGCCGCTGGCTTCACGGAACGATTAAAGCAGCTTCCACCGAGCCGCCGCCTCCGCCTCCTTCATGGCGGCACCGGGGGTTGGGGGGGGGCTGAAGGACCGGGAGGGAGGGGAACGGGCGGGGACGGGGGCTGCGGGACGGCACCGGGGCACGGGCCCTGGGGTGCGAAGACCGGGCTGTGGAGACCCGGAGACCGGGAGCGGGGACCCCAAGGGACCGCGGCCCGGCCCCCGCCCGCCTCAGGGCCTCCATGGCCGGGACACCAGTGCTCGGCCCCCCCCCCCCCCCCGGTATCCGGTACCGGGCCCGTGCCGCAAAGCCCGCCGGGATTTGTAGTCCTGGCGGCACCTCCCGGTTGCAGCCCGGCGCGAGGGATGCCGGGAGGTGTAGTTCCGCGCCCCGCCGGTCCCAACGCCCCGCTATAGGGCCCGCACTGCATTTCCCAGCAGGCACCGCGCGGCGGCCGCGGACCGGGGCCTGGGCGCCGCCGGCCGGCCTCGGGGGCGCGGGGGGCGGCGGGGCCGGGCTGGGGTGAGCGGGGGCGGCGGGGCCGAGCCGGGGGCGGGGGGAGCCGGGACGAGGGGCGGCGAGGCCGGGCCGGGGGCGCCGGGCCTGGAACGGGGGGCACCGGGCGCTAGGCCCCGGTGAGGCCCCCGGGCCCCGGCCCCAGCCCCGCTCTCCCCTGGCAGGCACCGGCCGAGCCCGGCGCCATGGAGCCGGTGACGCCCGTGGAGCTGCTGTGCCTGGGCTCCAGCCTCGCCTTCTCGGGGCTCTTCTACTACCTGTACCGGAGGAAGGCCGGCGTGGCGGCGCGCGTGCAGGTAGCCCCGTGCCTCTGTGCCACCCCCGGCCCGGCTGCCGGCCGCGGCACCGTGGCCGGGCTCAGGCAGGCCGCATCCTGCGTGGCCCCGCGGGGCTCACGGCCCGTCCCCGCTCTCCCAGGAGGCCCCGAAGCTGCAGGTGGACGATGATTTAGCAGCGCTGGCGTCCACCGCCGACGGGAAGTGCCTGCCCTATGTTGCCCTGGAAGGTGAGGAGGCCCCGTGGGCATACACCGGGGACGGGGGCCAGGCTCCCCTTCCCCGGGCTGCGACGTGTCCCTTCGTCCCCAGGCATCGTGCTGCCAGCCAAGGCGGCGCTGTCCAGCCAGTACCACCGGGGGATGCAGGGCGTGATCCAGAAGCTGCTTCTCAAGGAGCACCGGCTGATCTGGAACAGCTTGGCGCGGAGCTGGTGAGCGATGGGAAAGGACGGCAGGGGTGGGCTCGCACCGACGGGTCCACACCCCCACCCTCTGGGGGGCCACGCAAGAGGCTCTCGGTTCAACCCCAGCAGCTCGGGGCTCCTTCGCGTCCCCCGCGTCTCAGCGCCGTGCTCTCCGCTTGCAGGACCGAGAGCGAGCGGGTGCTCTCGGAGCAGGTCTACACCGTCCCCTTCTTGCTGGCCTCGCCGGACGCCGAGGCGGTGACGCAGGTGAGCGTGGAGAGCCCGCTGCGAGCCGTCCGCCTGCCCCTGGAGACGGTGTACGAGCGCTTCCAGCAGCCGGCCCACGGCTTCCGCGACCTGCTGGGCCACTACCTGAGCGGGGAGAAGCCCAAGGGCATCCTGGAGACCGAGGAGATGCTGCGGGTGGGGGCCGCGCTGACGGGTATCGGGGAGCTGGCCCTGCACCCCGACGGCTCGCTGCACCTCCAGCCGCCGGCCCGCGAGGGCGAGTATTTCTTGTGCCTGGGGGACTGGCAGGCGGTGCTGGCGGAGCTGGAGGCGGCCAGCAGCTTCTGGAAGGGGGCGGCGGCGCTGTGCGCGGCGCTGGGGCTGGCCGTCCTCCTCCACGCCGTGTGCCGGGCCCTCCGCCACGCGCGCCTCAAGCCGGAGCCCGAGGACAAGGAGCCCGAGGGCGAGGAGGAGGCCGAGGCCGGAGGCCTGGAGGACTCGTGCGTGGTCTGCCTCAGCCGGCCCCGCGAGTGCGTCCTGCTGGGCTGCGGCCACATCTGCTGCTGCTTCCGCTGCTTCCAGGCCTTGCCCAGCCGCCTCTGCCCCATCTGCCGGGGCCCCATCGACCGCGTGGTGCCCCTCTACCAGGCCTGAGGGCGCCTTTTGGGGTGGGGGGGGGCACAGGGAGGGGCAGCGCCAACCGAGCCCAGCCCCGAGCCTGGGGGAACCTCAGGGGTCCACCAGCACGCGGCTGGGTGGTTCCTGCTGGGGGGGGACGGGTCCCAGCGTGCCCCCGTCTGTTCTGGGGGAACCTACAGCCCCCCCCCCCATCCCGTTTGTCTGCCAAAGGACCCCCCCCTTAACGTGAGTGGGTGGGGACAACGTACTTCTGGTGCCTAATGTAAGGAGTCCTCTGCACCCTCTGGGCCTGTTTCTGAGCCCTGACACCCCCCCTGCCCCACCCCAGAAGGCATGTGGCTTTTTTTCCTTGCGTTGCTTTTCCAGCGCGTGGCTTTGTGGAGAGAACAGGGCCGGGGGGGAGATCCCAGGGCCAGCGGGGCACAGCTGGGGAGGGCAGGGGCCGGGCAGAACCCCCCCACACCCCCCCCGGCGCCAGCGCCGTGCCGCACCTGGGTGCCAGCGTCCCCCTACCTCGCGCCTGCACCCCGTAAGCGGGCTGTCTGGGGACAGGCACCCCCTTCACCAGCTGCTCTGGCACCCAGGAGGGGGGGGACGGGGGCACCCTGCCCGTGCCCCCAGCACCCGCAGAGCCCTGCGCATCCCCCCCCCGGTGCCCGGCCCCGCGGCCGATCGCTGATAAAGCCGAGGAGCCGAGCCCAGCCTCGCGTCTTCCTTCGCGCCGCCAACACGGGGCCGGGAGCTGCCCCCGCCGCCTCAGGGCAGGGTGCCCCCAGCACCCCGGGGTGCGGGACGGATGGGTGCCGTTACCGTGGCGATGCCGCTCTCGGTCTCCATGGCAACTTTCACCCTGCACCCCCCCCCCATCCTGCCTGCGGTTGCCCGGGCAACCCGCGGGCTCTCCCGGCTCCGGCAGCTTTGGGATGCCCAGGTTTTGGGGTGGGGGTGTTGTGCCCCCTCCCCGCAGCATCCGTCCCCCGTCGGTTTGGGGCCGGGCACGTGCTCAGGGCAGAGGTGCCACCGTGGCGGCGTCCCTGCTGCCAACCGCGGCGCCCCCAGAGCACCCCTGGGACCCGCGGGCATTTTTGGGGTGGGACGAGGGGGTCCCCCCCCCTCCCCACGGCAGCGTGGCGCCGCAGAGTGAGCAGCGGGGAGCGGGTCCCCCCCCCGCGCAGCCGGGCATCCCCCCCGCAGCAGGAGGGATTTCGGGAAGGGGATAAATACCAGCTGGCACAGGGCCGGGCTGCCAGGAACGCGCTCCCCGCGTGCCAAGAGCTGCTGGCACGAGCGGGCCGCGAGGTGCCCGTGCACCCGCAGGCTGCTCTGCTCCTGCCCTGGGGCTGGGCCGCCGGGGGGGGGCTCACGGCCACCTCCGCTGGGACAACACCAGGCTGACGTCCCCCTGCCCCCCAGAGGGGTGCTGGGGGTGCCTGGGGAAGGCGACGCCTCCTGTTGTACCCAGCGCCGTCCCTGCAGGTGCTGGGGGTGCCATCGCGCACAGACCCCCTCCTGCCACCCTGTGCCCCCCCCGGGGATGCCACCAGCCCCGCGGTGCCGCATCCCCCCCCTGTGCAGCCCCGCGCAGCCCTGCCTGGCACCGCTCCCCCAGCGCCGTGACTCAACCGAGCTCGGCACCAGCCGGAGCCCGGCGCTGCCAAACCCCCCCGGCACGGGGCCGCCGGCCCTGCCGCAGTGCCCGCACCCCCCCGCTCCCTGGGGAAAGCTGAGATGTGTTCCCCCCCCCCCCCCCCCCCCCCCCCAAACACACATCCCCGGGGACACTCGGTCAGGACAGCGGGAGCGTGCGGTGCTGAGCCACCCCCCCGCGACGCAGGGCCCGTGGGCACCCAGGTGTCCCCGCAGCTCTCGCCCCCACGCCAGCCGCAGCCCTGCGGGCGCCCATCCGTGTCCTCCGCGCCCCCCCCGTGCCCCCCAGCAGCTCCCCCCCTGCATCCCCGCCTGTTGTCATGGCGATGGGACGTGGTGACGGACGGCGACGGAGCCTCGTCACCCCGCAGGGCTGCTCGCCACGGCCGGGGTCCCCCAGCCCGGGGCCAGGCGGGGATGAAGGGGTTTTGGGGTGAAGCCCGTCCCCAGGCACCCCCCCCCCCCGCGCCGGTGCAGCCCCGGCGTCACCGGGACCTCAGCCCCAGGTGGCTCACGGGGGGGACGGGGATGGTGCCGTCCCTCTTCCACCCGTCCCAGCGTGGGATTTGGGATGGGAGCCCACCGGGGGGGCTCCCAGAGGAGCCCCTTTTCCTCATCTCACTGCCCCGAGCTCTTCACCACCCCCAGCCGGGCTCGCCAGCAGGGCGCACGTCCCCGCCGCCGTGACAAGTGCCGCCGGTGGCACGCCCGGTGCACATCTGCTCCCCCAAATCTGGGGACGAACAACCTGCCCGACCCCCCCCGCCTCCCCGCGGCCAGACAGCCGGCGCCCGATGTCCCCGGCCCCCCAGGCGACCTTCGGCAGCCCCCCCTCGGGGACAGCCCCGCGTGCTGGTGGCAGCAGGGAGCTGGCGCTCGGCGAGCGCGGCCGCGGGGCTGCGGCAGCCGCCAGCAGCGGTGCCATTTCACGTTTCTTGGCAGGGCCGGGAGCGGAGCAGATGGAGGCACCGCAACGCAGCCTCCAGGCACGCCTCCGCGGCCCCCCCCCCCCGTGCCACCAGCAGCTCCCCGGCCTGCTGCTCGCACCCCAAAAATCACCGGGAGCGCCAGGGGCCGTGGGGGGAAGCCGTCGCCTCCGTCCAGGTGCCTGGTCCTCGGTGAGCGTCCTCCCAGGCCTTCCCCGGGGACACCAAACGCTGCCAACGCAGCCCCTTCCCCTGCTGGGGGACCTCTCATGGCGGCACCTCGGGCACCTGCGGGCAGGCTGCTCACCCCGAGCCGTGCCCCGAAAAGCTCTGGGGCATTTCGGGGCTGCTCCTGCCCTTTCGGCATCCCCACGCAGGGGGTGGCAGCGCCCCCAGGCACACGCTCTTCTTTGCACGGGCGGCCCACGGCCACCCCGGCAGTGCCATCCCCATCACAGCTGGGAGCCCAACCCCAAACCAGCCCCGGGAGGGGGGCCACAACCACCCCCAGCCCCGTGAGGTGTCCCGGCCCCTGCTCAGGAGCTGCAGCCCCCGTTTAGGGGCTGGGGCAGGATAAAGCTCCCGCTTCCCCAGCCGCCGGGAGCCCCGTGCCCGCTCACCAAACGCCCCGCAGCCAAGCCGCTGCTCTGGGCACACATTTGGGGCCAAGCAGGGCGCTCCCAGCGGGACCCAGCCCCTCTGCAGGACCCAGCCAGGCTGGGAACCCCCCCCCCGGGGCACAGCACCAGCCCCACAACCCACCCGCACCTCACCGCGCTCACCCCAGCCCCACGGCTCGCCGGTCCGTGCCCACGGGCAGCGGCACGTGGGCCGGGCGGTGGGAAAAGCAGGGCACATCTCAGCGTGGGCCTCTCGCCTATTTTCCCAGGCGCCTTTTTTTTTTTTTTTTGCCTTTCCAGAAGCCATCACATGAAAAAGTTGAAGCTGGTTCCCCGGCTAAAGCAGGAATAAAGGCAGCTCCCGGCCGGCGGGGAGGGGGGGGGGGGGCACGGCTGCCCTGTCCCTTCTGTCCCCGCTCTCAGAGGGGAGCGGAGCTCTGCAGAGCCTGGCACAAAGGGGACGGCACGGCCGAGCCTGCCCCAAATAGCCGTACCTGCCCGCTCGCCTGGGCTGCTCCAGCCGACGCTCTCCTGCAGCGCCTTTCGGGATCTCAAAGCGTGGGCCGAGGAGGTGGTGGCAAGGTGGGGGGGGTAAACGGGCCGCAGGCTCTGCGGGAACCCCGCTCTCATCCCCTAGAGACCCCCAGGGGGGCTCGTGGGGCTGGGGCTCGGCCACCACGGGAGCTGCGGGGCTGCCCCATGGCGTGTGTCTGCGCCATCCTCAGCCCCCCAGACAAGGGCCAAGCAGCACCACCCAGCCCTCACGGTGCCAGCAGCCCCCTCCTGGGCTTAAATACCCCCAGGTGTTGGGGGGGGGGGGCAGGTGAGGCTGCTCAAGGCCAATTTGGGGCAACCAGGGCTTGGGTGGGGGGAGCATTGGGGTCTCTTGGGGCCGAATGACGGCTGGCTGCCCCACGGGGGTCAGCTCCCTCCTTCCTTGCCCCCCCAAAAAAGCCCCCGGGGGGAGCGGCCGAGCCGTGGGGCAGGGGCACCTCGGGGCACCGCGCACCCACGCGTGCCCCCCCCCCCCCAGTCTGCAGGCGACGACCCCCGCGCGTGGGGGGGGTGCCGAGAGCTCCAAGGCGGCGACGGAGGCAGACCCCAAAACTGGGGGAAGGCTGCGGTAATGGGGGGGGGGGGCACCCGGGGCCGCCCGTCCCGCGGGATGCTCCCGCCCCCTCCCCGGTCCCTCCGCTCGTCCCGGCCGCGCTCGGAGCCGCCCCCTCCCGCCCCGCCGGGGTGTGTGTGTGTGTGTGTGTTGGGGGGGGGGTCCCCGCTCCCCCCGGATGCATGACTTCATCCTTCCGCCCGCCCGCCTCGCCTCCCCGCCGCCGCTCCGCCGCCGCCGCCGCCGCCGCCGCTTGGCCGGTGCAGCCGCCGCCGCCGCCGGTGCCGCCCGCCCGCCCGCCGCAGACTGGCTGCTCCCGGCCCGGCTCCGGAGCGGCTCGGCACGGCACGGCACGGCCCGGCCCGGCCCGCTCGGCCCCGCCATGTCGCAGGTGCTGCCCTACGGCGAGGACAAGGTGGGGCGCTACGGCGCCGAGCCCGAGGCGGGGGAGCTGCCCTTCAGCTGCCGCCTGCAGGACACCAACGCCTTCTTCGGGGGCAACCAGGGCAAGCGGCCCCCCAAGCTGGGACAGATCGGCCGCGCCAAAAGAGGTACCCCCCCCCCCCCAACACCCCCCCCTCGGCTGTCACCCCCCCACCCCGCCCCAAATCCCTGCGGTGTCCCCGGGATGCGGCTGCCCCCCCCCCCAGCATCACCCGGACCCCCCCCCACCGGCTCTGCCCCGCGGCATCCCCAGCGCTGCCCCCCCCCCCCAACCCCCCCGGCATCTCCGGGGCCCCGCGATCGCAGGACCCCCCCCCCCGACCCCACTGCAGGCAGGGTGTCCGTGTCCCCCCCCCCCCCCCCCGCCCCGGAGCTGCCCCCCCGTCTCCTGCAGCCATGGGCTGCCCACGGGGCTACCCCAGGTACCCCCCCCGGAGCTGCTCCTCGGCTCCCCTGGGGTTGCTGCACACCCCCGGGGCTGCCCGACACCCCCCCCAGCCCTACAGACCCCCCCCAGCCCTACAGACCCCCCCCAGCCCTACAGACCCCCCCCCAGCCCTATAGACCCCCCCCCAGCCCTACAGACCCCCCCCAGCCCTATAGACCCCCCCCAGCCCTATAGACCCCCCCCCAGCCCTATAGACCCCCCCCCAGCCCTATAGACCCCCCCCAGCCCTATAGACCCCCCAGCCCCATAACCCCCCCCCCCATCCCCGCCTGCCGCAGAGACCCCCACCAGCAGCACCGCTGCTGACCAACAGCCCCCCCCCCGGCTCTGCTGCCCCCCCCCCCGGCTCCATGAAGCTGGCATGTCGTGTGTGCCCCCCCCCCCGCTTTGCTGCTTGCCGCAGAGACCCCATCAGCTTCAATCGGGACCCAAATAAACGCCCCCCCCCCCCGCCCCCCCGATGTGTCACCACCATCCGTCACCCCGGTGCCTTGGGGAACCCCGACCGCAGCCCCTGCCGTCCCTGCAGCCCCCCCCCGCACCTGCTGGGGGGGCCCCACGGGGACCCCCCCCCAATTCCCTTCGTGAGCTGCAGGGGCAAAATTAGGGGGGGGGGGACACCCAGAGACCCCCCCCGGCACGAAGACACCCCGTGTCCCCCGCTCCACGCCCCCCTTTGCGGTGCTGATGGATGGGATTAGCGGCCCCCCCCCCCCCAGGGGATTGGGGGGCAATTCCCCCCCCCCGGAGGGGATTGGGGGGCAATTCCCCCCCCCCCGGCCTTGGGGGGGTCTGGCTGCTGCCCCACTGATGCTGGCGGTGGGGGGGGTTCTGGCCAATCCGCCCCCAGGGTGCTGCTGGGGGGGCTGCTGACCCTATATCCCCCCCCCAGGTAGAGATGCTGGTGGGGGGGGGTCCTGCCCAGGCGGTGATGGGGAGGGAGGGGGGGGGATGCTGCGTAGCCCCCCCCGGTGGGGATGCTGATGTGGGGAGGGGGGGCTCTGGGGTGATGCCGTGGGGGGGTCTGTCTGTCCGGCAGCGCGCTGGGGGGGTCTGTCCGGCCCACCCCCCCCCGTGCTGATGCTGCCTGCGGGAGGTGGGGGGGGGGGGGGGGGGTCCATCCAGCAGCGGCTGGTGCCCCCCCCGCTGGGTCATTACCCATTCCAGTCCTGTTGCTCGCAGCAGCGCCTGCCGCAGCGCGGAGGGGGGGTCCCTTCCTGCCCCCCCGCCCCCGCCATCCACCCACAGCCGGCCGCGGGGAAAAGGAGAGGGGGGGGCACCCCCTGTCTGCCCCCCCCCCCCATCACCCCATTCCCCCCCCAACCCCTAGGGGGTGGCTGTAAGGGGGGGGGGGCGCATCCAGACCCTCTGCGGGGAGAGGAGGAGGAGGAAGGGGGGGGATAAGGGAGGAAGGGCCGGGCGCTGCCCCCCCCCGCGTGTCCCCGCACCCACCCGCGTCCCCCCCCCGCGTGTCCCCGCAGTGGTGATCGAGGATGACCGGATAGACGAGGTGCTCAAGGGCATGACGGAGAAGTCGCCGTCGGGGGTATAAACCCGGAGCCGCCGCCAGGACCCTCGGGCCCGGGGGGGGGGCACAGACGAGGAAAGAGAAGGGGGGGGGGCGCTGGGAGGCCATGCCCGCGGCCCCCCCCCCCCCCCCCCCCCGAGGCCCCACGGGGGGTGCAGCAAGCGGGGAGAGAGCGGGGGGGGGCCACCCCCCCCCCCGGACCCCCCACACCCCCTCCATACGCTCCCACCGGCTTCGGGGTCGCCCCCCCGGGCCATGCACTTTACCTCCCCAACCCCCCGCAGCGAGGGACCCCCCCCTCCAAAAAAATACAACAAAAAACCCACGTCGTGGGGGGGGGGGGCACGGAGCTGAGCGGGGCCGGAGCGGGCTCGAAGCCGCCCCCGGTGCCATTTTTTTGCTCCATCGTTTTTTGCATGAGCTTCGGTGGCCCCCCCGGGCGCCGCGTCCTGGTGCCGAAAGGGTCACCCCCACTCCGGCAAACAGCTTCTTTTTAAAACAGAAAAACAAACAAAAAAAAAAAACAAAACAAAACACAAAAAAAACTTTCCTCATATTTGTATTTTTATATCCGAATATTTGTTAAAAAGAAACAAAACGAGCCGCTGACGGCGAGGCGTTGAAGTAGCGCATCGGGGGGGGGGTAAAACAAAATACAAAACGCAAATGGTTCATATTTTTTTCCATAAGAAAACGAAAAAAAAAAAAAAGAAAAAAAGGGGAAGGTGAAGAGAGAGAGAGAGAGAGAGAGAGAAAAACCCACGGCCCCCCGCCGGCAGCAGGACTTGGGGAACGTCGGTGGGGTCCGCACGCACCATCCATCCATCGCCCCGCATCCGCCGCTGCCTCCCTCGGGAGGATTTTGGGGGGGCCTGGGGCTTCGGGGGGGGGGGGTTGGGGAGGTTTGGGGGGGGGGGAGCGGGGAGGGCAGGGGGGGCCGTTCCTGAGTTGTCGTTTTTAATTTTGTACTTTAATTTAATTTTATTTTTTAAGAAGCTTCTCGGGGAAGGGGGGGGGGGGTGGGGGGGGTCTGGTGTGCATGAGAAACTCGTCATCTTTTACGATAACCTACGAGTGGCATTTATGGAGACAACAACGCAAAAAAAACCAACACAACAACAACAAGAAAACAAGAAAAAAAAAAGAAAAAACACACAAAAAAAAGAAGAAAAAAGATACTTGTGTCATGATGTTCTACGAATGATCCATTGTAAATTTAAATGCCATTTTTCACTGTACTGGTGAACAAAATGCGACGAATAAAACACATTCATGTACCGACGGCAGCCCGGCACCGCCTGGTCCTTCTCCCCCCCCCTGCTTCACCACCACCCCCCCGGGATTTGGGGTCGCCGGTTTTGGGGTCCGACCCCGGAGTCCTTGGCGGGTTCCTGGCACTGGGGGGGGGCACGGCTGACCCACTTCGGGCTCTCGCCAAAAACAGCAGCTCTTGTGCCCGGTGCATATTGCACCGCCGCCCCTCCGCGGGGGTGTCCCCCTGTCCCGCCTTGTGGGGGGGGACCCGGGGGCCGCCCCCCCCCCGAGACGGCTGCCTGGAATTAAACCCGCTTCGGCTTCATTACCGGCCGCAAAGCCCCGAGCCCTGGCTGCTCTCCAGAGGAGCACAGCACGGGGAGGGGGGGGAAAGGGATGAGCGAGACGTGGCCCTGTCTGCCCCGCTCCCCCCCCCCGCACAAGGAGCCCCCCAGGAGGATGAGGAGAAGCCCCCCCCATCGCTCACACCCCCTAAATCCATACAACCAAGGCACAGAGGAGGCGGGGGGGGGGTTGCCCCGCCAGGTCACAGCTGGATGGCCAGCAGGTAGTCCTCGTCCTCGTCCTCGTCCAGGGGGGGCGGCGGGCTGGGGGGCGCGGGGGGGTGCCAGAGCCGTTCCCCCAGGGCCAGGTCGGAGGCGGCCAGGGGCTGCCCCTTGCACATGACGTAGAGGAAGTAGTGGAAGGCGTCCCCGCAGGCGGCGTCGCGGCAGGCGGCGTGCCGCAGGGACCAGCCGAAGGCCTCCTGCGCGTAGTGGGGGGCGCGGAAATGCGGCTGGGCGAAGGTGATGGAGAGGAAGCGGCCCCCCGGGCGCAGCACCCGGCTCACCTGCGGGGAGAAAGCGCCGGGACCGGGCCGGCAGGGTTTTTGGGGGGGGGGACACACACACGGTTAGGTTCGGCCCCGCAGACCCGTCTCCATCCCCCGAAAATCCCCCTTGTACCCCCCACATCCCAAACCCCTCCATCCCGTCGCCATCCGGCACCCGTGCCGCCCCCCCCCCCCCCCCAGGGTGAAAGCCCGAGCCGTTTTGAGCCCCGACCCTTTTAATCACCATTTTCTCCTGGCTGGAACTAAGCCCCCGCTAATAGGATGGAAAAGAACATCAATTTTCTTGCTTGGCTTTATCCAATGTCAAAAGGCTTTTACGGCCGGCGCTCGCGTGCTCGGCATGCAAAGGCAGTGCCTGGGGGGCGGGGGGGGCAGCCCCCAGCGCCTCCCGCGGGGCCCTGCGTCGGCACCGGGGGGGTCCGACCCCAAAAACTTTGTGCCTGTACCCTACACCCCATTAACACAGCACTAACGGCCCCTGCTTGGGAAGGGAAACCTTCCCATTTGCCTGGCCAAAGTGGGGTCCCCCCCCCTTCGCTCCCCAATAATCAGGTTTGGGGACCAGCCCTGTGGTGGGTGCCCCCCCGGGGGTCCTCACGTCCCCCCCTGGCCCCCCAGGGAGGGGGGCAGCAGCTGATCCCGTTACCGCGAGGGGCTCCCTAAGAGGATCGCGGGCAGCAGCCGGGGGGGCGCCGGCGTGGGGGGGCTGCTCGGGATGGCGGTGCCATAACGGAGGTTGCCAGGTCAGGGCCGGGAATGAGATGGGGAAGGGGGGGCTCAGCGCGGACCCCTCCTGCCTGGCACGGAAACAGCACCCTGAGTGTTGGGCGGGGGTCCCGCATCGCCCCAAAAAGCCATGTGTTAGGAGGCTGTGAACCCCCCTGGCCCCCCCATGAGAAGGGAGCAGGGGGTGGGATGAGGACGCCGGCCCCAGGAGGACCCCCTGTGGGAATCAGCGGGGTCTGGGGCACGGCGCCGTGCCCTGCGGTGCTGGGGGAGGGCAGGGATTGAGCAGAGGATTAAAGAGGGAAAAAAAAAAAAAGAGAAAAAAAAGAAAAAAAAAGCTAAATCCTCGCTGTTTGGCCAAGTGACAGGGACTGGCATGGCCAGGATGCCGAGGGCAGCCCCGCTGCCCGCAGCGTTCGGAGCCCCGGGCTCAGCCGGGCAAAGCCTGAAGCCGGGGGGGCGCGAGGGGACGAGGGGGGGCTCCCAGCACGCGCCCCCCCCCGCCACGGTGGCTTCATCCCGGTCCCCGCTGCCAATTAGCAGGGACCCGGAGGCATCGCCCGTCCCCGTGGCAACACCACGGCCCTGTCGATACCCCGCTAACGAGATCGAAGATGGGGGGGGGGGGCACAGGATGTCACCTTCCCCGGGGCTGGCAGCACTGCGCCCCCCCCCGCGCATCCACGCACGGGGACGCATCCTGCCCCCGGCGCAGAGCATCACAGGGGGCAAACAGCACCGGCTGCGGGGCTGCCGGGGAGGGGACGGGCATTTTCCCCGTCCCCGTCCCCGTCCCACCACCACCACCCCAAACACCCCCCGGCTCCGGCGCTCGCGGCCGTGCCGCCGTACCTCCGCCAGCACCCGGTGCATCGCGGCGGCGGCCCGGGGCGAGACGCGCCAGGGGTCTTTTTCGTCCGCCAGCAGCACGTCCAGGGTGCCCTTCTCCAGCACCACGTCGAAGGAGGCGTCGGGGAAGGCGAGGGCGCGCATGTCCATGACGGCCCAGCGCAGGCGGGGGCAGCGGGCGTAGCGGGCGCGCATGGCCTCGATGCAGGCGGGCGAGAAGTCGATGCTGGTGACGTCCCGGTAGCCCCGCTCGTGCAGCTCGTAGCTCAGGGCGCTGGTCCCGCAGCCTGCGCTCAGACGGGGGCGGGTGCTGCTCAGATTGGGGTCGGGGGCGGGGGGGGTCCTGGTCCTAACTGGGGGGGTCTCGACAGAGCTGGGGGCTGCCCTGTCCCAGCTGGGGGGTCCCAATAGGGGTGGGGGCTTCCTTGTCCTGACTGAGGCATCCCAATAGAGCTGGGGGCTTCCCTCTCCCAACTGGGGTCCCCAATAGAGCTGGGGGCTGCCCTGTCCCAATGGGGGGTCCCAACAGAGCTGGTGATTTTCCTGTCCCAATGGGGGGAGTCCCAACAGACCTTGGGGCTACCCTGTCCCCGTGGCCCCAACGGGGGGGGTCCCACCTACCCCAGCCAGGCCCCAAGCCAGGAGTTTCCTGTCCCGCTGGGGGAGCCCCACCTGAGCTGGGGGCTTCCCTGTCCCAACTGGGGGGGTCCCAACAGAGCTGGGGGCTTCCCTGTCCCCATGGGGGTGTCCCACCCGAACCAGAGGTTTCCCTGTCCCACCTGGGGGGTCCCCACCCGAACCCGAACGCACCTCTTGTGCCCCCCCCCCCCCGTCCAGGACCCAAGCAGGGGACACAGAGGTGTCGGTGACCCCAGCACGGTGCCACCGGGGGGGGGTCACCCACCCACACACACACGGGGCGGGGGGGGGGTGTCGTTAGCAGCAGCGGGCTGAGCCGCTAAGGGGATCGGCGATTCCACCCCTAATCCCCCCTAATCCCCCCCACACACACCTAATCCCCCCCCCGACCCCCCCCCAGGTGGGATTATCACCCCGGTGCCGCCCTGCCGGCTCCCTCACAGCCCCCGGGAACCCCCCCGGTACCTCCCGGGACTCCCCAGGACCCCCCGGGACCCCCTCCGGTACCCCCCCAGGACCCCCGGGACCCCCCCCGGGACCCCCCAAGACCCCCCCGGTCCCCCCCCATAGCCCCGGGGGGGCCCCTACCGAGGACGAGGACGCTGTCTCCGTGCCTCAGCTCTGCCTCCAGCAGCTCGCTGAAGCGGCCGAAGCCCCCCAACCACTCCCGGGGCTCGGCGGCCCCCTCCCGGTACCGCTCGTCCCAGTAACGCCTCTCCCGGTACCGGGGGGGGTCCGACCGCATGGCGGAGGCGGTGCGGGGACAGGGGGATGGCGGGGGGGGGGCGGGGGAAACACCGGGCGGCTTCCGGGCTGCGCCTCGTCCCGGCGGGTCCGGCTGGAAACGCGGCCCCGGCGGAGGGAGGGAGGGCGGCGGCATGGCGGCCGTGCTGCGGCGGGGCCGGCGGGCGGCGCTGCTGGAGCCCCGCTACACGCCGCTGGTGGCCGCCTGCCTCTGCCTGGCCGAGGGGGGGGTCAACCTGTGGGTGATCCGCAGGGTGCCCTGTGAGTCGGGGGGGGTTAATTTTTTGGGGTGGGGGTTATTTTTTTATTAATTTTTTTTTTTTTGGGGGGGGGAGGCCGGGGGCAGCCTCACAAGGCTCACGCTCGCTGCCCCCCCCCCCCCCGCAGACACCGAGATCGACTGGAAGGCCTACATGGCCGAGGTGGAGGGCTTCGCCAACGGCACCCGCGACTACACGCAGCTGCGCGGCGACACCGGGCCGCTCGTGTGAGTGGCGAGGCCGCGGGGAGGCCGTCCTCCCTGGGGAGGCAGCGAGGGGTCCGGCCTCTAACCCCCCCCCCAACCATCCCCATTTCTCCCCGCAGCTACCCGGCCGGCTTCGTGTACGTCTTCCTGGGGCTCTACTACGCCACGGGGCGAGGCGCCGACGTCCGCCTGGCGCAGTACATCTTCGCCGGCCTCTACCTCCTCAACCTCCTCCTGGTCTTCCGCATCTACTGCCGAACCAACAAGGTGCCCGGCCGGCCTCCGCGGGGCTTCCCGGGGGCTGCGGGGACCTGGCCTGGGTGGAAGGGGTGGTGTGGGGTTGGGGTCGGGCGGCTGGAGGGGCTCGGCAGCGGTGGGGTGGGCTGCTGGTGGTCTCCGTGTCCCCTGGTGGTCTCCATGTCCCCCAGTGGTCTTCGTGTCCCCCGGTGGTCTTTGTGTCCCCCAGTGGTCTTTGTGTCCCCCGGTGGTCTTCGTGTCCCCCGGTGGTCTTCGTGTCCCCCAGTGGTCTTCGTGTCCCCTGACGGCCTCCGTGTCCCTCTGTCCCCGCAAGGTCCCCCCGTACGTTTTCTTCTTCATGTGCTGCGCCTCCTACCGCATCCACTCCATCTTCGTCCTGCGGCTCTTTAACGACCCCGTGGCCATGGCCATCCTCTTCCTCGCCGTCAACCTCTTCCTGGAGGAGCGCTGGTCCTGGGGCTGCCTCCTCTTCAGGTGCGGGGCTGCCGGGGCTGTGCTCGGCGCCGGGGCCTTGCTGGGGGCACCCCCGGTGGGAGGCCGCAGCGGTAACTCTGCTCCCCGCCCAGCCTGGCCGTGTCGGTGAAGATGAACATCCTGCTCTTCGCACCCGGGCTGCTCTTCCTCCTCCTCAAACGCTTCGGCCTCCTGGGCTGCATCCCCAAGCTGTGCATCTGTGCCCTGCTCCAGGTAGGTCCCGGCGCCTGAGTGCCTGAAACCCCCCTGTGGATGCGCTGCGGCCCCGGCACCTGCCCTGGCCCCACGCAGCGAGCTGGGCCTTGCTGAAGAAGCAAATCCACGGGGCTCCAGCCTCTCCCCGCCACCCCGTGCGGTGCCGGAGGCCTCGGGAGGTGTTGTGGGGTGATGGAGACCTGGCTTGTGGCTGCTGCGAGGTGCTGGTGCGTGTCCGGCAGGTGGTCCTGGGGCTGCCCTTCCTGTTGGTGAACCCCGTGGGGTACCTGAGCCGCTCCTTCGACCTGGGGCGCCAGTTCCAGTTCAAGTGGACGGTGAACTGGCGCTTCCTCCCAGAAGAGGTTTTCCAGAGTCGGGCTTTCCACGTCCTGCTGCTGCTGGCTCACCTGGCTGGCCTGGGGCTCTTCGCGCTGCACCGGTGGCACAGGTGAGAGCCGGGACTCCCCGCGGGGGCTGGTCCCTCTCAGCCTCCCCCCGTGGGGCAGGATACAGCCCCCGTGCCCCCCCAGAGATCTGGGGTTGTGTGGGGAAGCTACTGCTCCGAGAGGGTCAGGCTCACAGGGGAAAGCTGAGACCACCGTTTGTCCTTCCCTCTCAGGTCCAGCGAGAGCATCCTGTCTCTGCTAAAGGACCCCGCCGACAGAAAGCACCCGTCCCCTCCGCTGAGCGTCAACAATATCCTTTGGCAGGGCGGGCAGCAAGGAGAGGGGGAGAAAGCGGGGCAGATTTTTAGGCTTGGCCTCCACAGGCTCCCTTCCACCCCGCCGTGAGGACGAGGTGTAAGGGAGCTGTGCCGCCGGGCTGGGGAGCCGTTGCGGGATCGCGCCGTGTGCGTTCGTCGCCTTAATGCCCGCGCACAGATCGTCTTCGTCCTCTTCTCCTCCAACTTCCTGGGCGTCTGCTGCAGCCGCTCCCTGCACTACCAGTTCTACGTCTGGTATTTCCACACGCTGCCCTACCTGCTGTGGTGCACCCCGACTGCCAAGCTCGCCCACATGCCCAAGTACGTGCCGGCATGAGTCGGGGCCACACGTCGCCGGGGCTTTGGGAGCCGGGGGGGGGGCTCTCGTGTCTCCCCCGCTGACCCCCAGCTTCTCCCCGCAGGGTGCTGCTGCTGGGTGTGATCGAGCTCTGCTGGAACACCTACCCCTCCACGGTCTGCAGCTCCCTCTCCCTGCACATCTGCCACGGACTCGTCCTGCTCCAGCTCTGGTACGGCACGGCCCCGCTGCCGGCCCCGCACGTGCCCCAGCCGAGCAAGAAGCCCGCTCCCCTCTCCAAGAAGGCGCAGTGAGAGCGTGGCTGGCCGGACGATGGGAACGGGCTCTGGGACTGCTCCTTCTGCCTGGTCTTCTTCCCACCCAGCTCCCAGGCTGCCCCCGCTCGCCCCGGGAGGGCCCCGAGCCCTGGAACTGTGCGAAGGGGGCAGTGCGGGGACCCCCCAGCGGGCAGGACTTCTCCAATAAAGGGGGCTTCAGGAGCCCTTCCCCAGCCACAGTGTCCTCGTGCTGTGGCAGCGCCAGGAGAGCTGTGCGTGAGCCTGTCCCACCTCCAGGGGTTCCTCGTTCCCTGCCTGCTCCTTCCCCCGGGGGACGGCTGGGAAGGGAGCGATGCTCTCCAGGGCTCCACCGAGCCCCGGCGTGGGCTCAGCAGGGCTGATGGCTCCCTGCCCTCGACACAGACACGCACACAGGCAGCAAAGAGCCAGGCGTCTTTATTGGGGCCCCCCCCTCGGGCCATCACACGTTGTTGGGGTTGTAGCACAGCATGTTCAGCTTGATGTTCTCGTCCCAGTGACGCAGCAGCAGGAACAAGTGCCTGGCTGCCCCTTTGAGGCAGCCCACGTCCACGCCCTCGGGCAGCCGCTGCGCCTGCAGCCACGCGTCCGCCTTGGCCGCCACCAGCTCCCACTCCTCGAAGAAGCCGGCGCAGCGGTGCTCCAGCCACGCCAGGGCCACGGCCGTGGCCCAGCTGGCGCTCTCCAGGTCCTCCGGGCCCGCGTCCTGCCAGCTGAGGCCGGCCTCGGAGGGGGCGGCCGAGTGGGGGCCGGTGTCGGACTCGGAGCCGTGCCCGCTGTCCGCCTGCGCCCACACGGCCGCGCTGGGCACCTCGGAGCAGGTGCTGTGGGATGGGGGCGAGCCGGGCTCGGGGGCTGCTGCCGGCTGCTCCTCGGCGGAGGGTCCTGCCCCGGGGCTGCTCTTGGCCACCGGGGACGTGGGGCTGAGGCTGGCACGGTGGGAGGCGTACGGGGAGGCCCGGCGCAGGCGGTCCAGGGGGATCTGCACCACCTCGGAGAAGCTCTCGGTGAGCTGGAAGGGCCCCCG
Organism: Anser cygnoides; assembly: GCF_040182565.1. Lineage (NCBI taxonomy): Eukaryota > Metazoa > Chordata > Aves > Anseriformes > Anatidae > Anser > Anser cygnoides. The sequence goes on along the minus strand of NC_089881.1, from coordinate 17,643,646 downwards.
GGCTTGCTGCAGCTGCACCTGCAACGGGGGGGGTGGGAAACTGGAGGGTGGCAGGGGGGGACTCAGACCCTCTGCAGTCCCAGTACGCACGGTTGGGGCGTCAGGGACTGCCCAAATCTCCCCCCTCCAAGAGCCCGCAGAGGCCCCCAGGGCCATGCAAGGACACAACAGCGCTCGTCTGAGCCGCTGGATTTGCATCCTCGGCTGTTTCGGCCAGGCTGCTGCAGCTGGCGAAACCGAGCATCTGCCCAGGGTGGCGCAGGTGTGGGATGCGTGACCCAGCGCGGGGGTGGGTGGGGGGGGACCCTGTTTGACCCCCCAGGGACGGGTCCCTACCAGCGGGAGGTAGTCGTGGCTGGCGCTGGTGCTGGAGTGCTCGCTCTCCGGGCTGAGGCAGTGTGGGCGCAGCGCCAGGCTGGGCCCCCTGCGCCGGCTCAGGCTGAACCTGCCCGGGGCAAACAGCGCGTTAACGGGGCAAGGGGGGGGCCCCCTTCCGCTGCCAGGCTGCCGCAAGGAAGGGGTTGGAGCGCTGACCCCCACCACCCCACGTATGGCACAGGGGACGGCTGACCCACAGCCCCCAAGGGGCGGCGCTGCCCCTCTCCCCGTGCCCTGTGGGGTGCTGCGTCCCCCTGCCCCGGGGCGCGGTGCGGGGCGGCCTCACCTGGAGCCAGCGATGCTCTCCGTGGATTTCTGGGAGCCCATGGAGGAGGTGGAGGGGCTGGTTGGGGGCCCTGGAACGGGAAAAGCTGAGCGTGGCGGGGCCGTGGTGCACGTGGAAGCGTTCATCCCGCGTGCCCTGCCCGGTGAGGGGGGTTCGGGGCACGGCGGGTGCCACAGCTCGCGGCTGCCAGCGCCGCGGGGCTCCACCGGTGACGGGGCAGCCCCTGTCCCTCACCCCCTGGACGTACCGTTAGTGCCGTTCTGCTTTTCCCAGCCCGAGGTGGCGGAGGAGACACTGGCTGGAGACCCGGGGACCTCGTCCCTCTCTGCAAGACAGCAAAGCCCCGAGGGCACCGCGTCTGCCCCGTCCTCGTGGCACGGAGCTGCTGCCCCCTCCCCAGCACGGGGCAGAGATCGGCATCTCCTCCTGGAGCCTTATGACTTGGGGGCAGGTCACCAGCAGTTCTGGGGACACCCCGCAGTGCCCAGAGCCCCGTACCTGCGCCGATGAGAGCCTCCTCCTGCTCCTCCACGTCCCGCTGCCGGCCCAGGCTCGCCGAGCCGCTCTGGTGCCGCCAGCTCCCGGCCGTGCCCGTGCGCGGGTGGCTGGCCGAGCCGGCTGCAAGGCACCACGCCGGCTCAGCCCGTGCCGTGCCCGCTCCCCTCCTCTCCCGCTGTCCCTTTCCCATCCCGTCCCCCCCCCCAGCTCCGCGCCAGGACCCCCACAGCCCTTCCTACCTCTGCCCCACACCTGCGGGGCCGCGGGCAGCGCTGCCCTCGTGGCTCCGTCCACGGGCACCACGCAGGTGTAGAGGGAAGGCACGTTGCAGGCTTTGCTAGTCTGCATGGCTTTCAGGCGAAACCGGCGGGCGAAACCTGCCCGGAGGGGGCCATTAGCGGGGGGTGACGAGCAGCAGGGACCGGGACGGGGACCGGCACCCACCCTGCTCCAGCTCGGCCTCCCGCTGAGCCGCCGTCTCGCTGTCCCGGATGACGGAGCGTGCCGCCAAGCCGTGCAGCGGCTTCTCCCCGTCCACGCCCGCCCGCCGCGGGGGCTCCTCGCTGCCCGTCCCATCCCGGGGCCGCAGTAGGGACTCGAGCGAGGCCGTCACCTCCCAGGACACGGGTTTGCCGGCCCGCAGCCCGTGGATCACCACGTGGCAGCGCAGGGGCAGGCAGGGATCGCCCTGGCTGGGCTCCCTCGCCTCGGGCGACGCGCTGAAGAGGTAGGAGGGCTCCACCAGCATGTCCCAGTCCAGGTGGGTGGGCGAGAGGAGGTTATCTGAGCGGCAGAGGACGCGGGCTTGGCACGGTGGCTCTGTGTGACGCTGAAGCCGCCCTCGTCCCCCAAGCCACCACTCACTCGACTCCCCCACGCTGTGCTGCAGCCGCGGCGTCTTGGGGCCCAGCTGGTCCAGCCGCCCCTCCAGGGACTGGTTCCTCTTCTGCGACACCTTCTCCAGGGCCCGGCAGAGCCGGCGTGCGTCCAGCTCCCCGTGCGGCGAGGAAAAGCTGCGGCCGGCCAGGGCGGCTCGTGCCAGCGCCTTCTGCCGCCGCGCCAGCTCCTCGGTGCTCAGGGCCGCCGGTACCTGCGGGGAAGGCTCACGGCGAGCCGGTGGTCACCGGCAAAGAGCCCAGACAGGGCCCGGCCGTGCCAAAACGCGACGGGGCACCCGCAGCCCCAGCCCCAGCCCCGCTCTGCCCTGCTGCTCCGCAAGCTGGCACCCGCGACCCGCCAGCCTCCCCGAGCAACAGACGATGCTCACCAGGCGCTTAACGCACGTGGGAAGGACTGATTGCACCGAGACGGGGGTTTGCAAACACCTGGCTCAGGCTGACGTGGAGAGGGGAGGATTTCTCGGTGATGTTTGAGCGTGCGGGGGCTCAGTTCGGCTGCTCAAGGCTGGAGCACGCCCTGGTGCCTGCCCGGGCTTCAGCCTGGAGCTGGGGCAGGGCAGCAGCACCCGGCTGCACGTCACCCCAACAGCACGGGGGGATCATTTACACCACGGGGAAATCACTTACGCTTGACATTTCAGCTGCAAAGGCCACCAGCTGCCCATGCTATTGTGCAGCGGGAGTGGGTTACCTAAGCCGCGCCAGGAAGGAGCGGCAGGGTGTCCCGGAGCCTGGTGACAGCTGGCCTCACCTGGCCTCGGGGCCGTCCTCACCCTGCTACCAGGGAGCAGCCACGACCTGGCTGGATTTTAAACCCAGCCGTTAAGCAGCCGAGACGTGCCGGTCGCTAATGAAGCCTCATTCGCCTTTGGCAGAGGGCTGAGGAAGCCGGGCAGGAGCCAGACCACCCTCTCCCTAGCTTGGCAGGCTCGGTACCTGGTGCCAGCCCAACTGCTTTTGCTTGATTCCTGCAGCATCGACGAGGACCTGAGCTGGCTGAGGCTTCGCTTAGCCGCACGGCTGCCTACCAGCCCGGGGAACGGGAGGGGACCGGCTATTTGGTCCCCCAGCTGTCCGGTTCCAGTGGGACAAAACCACGCGAGGAGCCTCCTGGCAGCACCCAGAGCTGCACCCTGCTCGCAGTCCAGCCTCCAGCCCGACAGCCACGTGTCCAGGCACAACGGGGCAGCGAGACCCCAGCTACGCGGGGACCAGCCCCAGTGCCGCGGGTGGATCAGCCTTACCTTGACGGCAGCCGGGGCCGGGGCCGAGGGCAGCGGGGCGGATTTGGTGGAGGACTCGCAGAGGGACAGGCTCTTCTGGCCCTGCTGGGAGGCGGCGTCGGGGGCCGGGGAGCCTCCCTCGGGGGCCACGTCGCGGGAGCCGGTGGACTCGCTGCTGGTGGAGCTGCGGGAGAGCAGCCCCTGGCTGCGGTCGGTGCTGACGGAGCAGTGCGTCAGGACGTACTGCTCCTGGATGTAGGAGGGCTGGTAAATCCGCTTCCAGATGTCTCCCCCCGAAACGAGGTCCGTGCCTGCCCAGCAAACGGACACCCCGTCAGGACGCTGCCCCCGTGCCACCCCCACTGCTCCCGCTGCTCGTCCCCACTCACTGCGCTCCGACTCTTCCGTGCCACCAGCCGAGACCTCCAGGGAGGCCTCTCCGGAGCCCGCGCTGCCTCGGGACGGCTCGCGGCGCTCCCCGGACACCGGCGGCCGCGTCCCCCCGGGACTGGGCACCTCGTCCTGCGAGGGGACAGCCGAGCCCCGGCGAGCCCTGTCCCAGCCCTGGTGGAGAGAGGGTCCTGCCATCAGCCCCGTCACACAGAGCCCGGTGGCACCGCCACGCAGGGGGCCAGAAATGTGCCGGGGAGGTCTGCAGGGCCGCCGGTCTCACCGCCGGGCGCCTGTCCCGGAATCGGGCGATGCTGTACAGGGTGCAGTAGCTGACGAGCCGGTCACCGGGGTACAGGGCCGCGATCTCGGTGGGCGAGAGCAGGGCCTCGGTGCTGTCGGGGACGTACCAGTCGATGGTGATGTCGCTGACGGCCGGCTCGATCGCCTTCTTCAGGGACTTGATGAGCTGGGGCGGGGACAGGAGCTGGCATCCGCCCCGTGGTGCCCCCATTCCCTGCCCCGCGCCGGGCCCTACCTTGGGCTGCAGCCTCTCGGCCGGGCTCAGGAACTCAGCACGGCCCCGGCTCAGCTTGGCCATGGCCGTCAGCAGCCGCCGGCACGCCCGCGGGCCCATGCCAAAGCTGAAGCACCTGCGGGAGGGAGCCATGCACCGAAAAACCCCATTTTTTGGGGGAAAAGCGCCGTGCCACTGCCGCGGTGCCGTACCTGGCGGTGCTGGCCTGCCGGCGCACTAGCTGGAGGATCCTGCCTGCGCCGCCCGCCGCCGCCGCCGCGGTGAAGAGGAAGAGCTGCCGGGGGTAGCCGTGGTGCAGGGGCTGCGCCAGCGCCCAGCTCAGGGCCGCCAGGAGGTCGGGGCCGCCCGTGGCCGCCCGCAGCTCGCCCAGGTGCCGGCTGGCGCGGCACAGCGTCTCCTGCCCGCACGGACAGACGGACGGCTCGCGGGGACAGACGGGAGCCCCGTGGCCACCTGCCCGTGGGGAAGGGGTCAGGGTGGGGAGGACGGAGGGGGCCGGGGGCTGCGCTTCCCCCGGCAGCACTCACGTTGCTGCAGAGGCGGCTGGAGGGGAAGAGCGGCTGGACGTCGGAGCCGAAGCCGGCGATGTTGAGCAGGGTCCCCGACGGGAGGCTCTTCAGGGCCACCAGCAGAGCTTCCTGGGGTGGCACCGGGGACGGGGAGCGCTGCTAAGGACCCGCCACTTGGTGAGAGCCCCCAGCCCTCGCTGCCCCTCCTCACCTTGACCTTGTCGACGTCGGGGCCGCTCATGGTGCCGCTGCGGTCGACGAGGAAGAGGACCTCACGGGTGACGCTCTGCAAGTCCCCCGGGATGGGCTCCACCGCCGGGCAGAAGTTGAGCATCAGCACGGGGTTGGGGAAGATGTCTTTGTGGAAACGCTTCTGCACAAAAGCCACCTGCAAGCCCGGAGGGAGGGCGAGGGGCTTCCTCGCACCCCTCAGCCCCACAAAGCCCGCACTGGGGTCTTCCTCGCATCCTCCCCACCCCGTTGTCCTCCCCGCGGGCTGGCGGTGGCCGTGCCCCGTCACCTGTCTCTCGCCGCTGCCATCCTTCCTGGCTATCCGCGCGTAGTCCCGGCGGCTCCGGATGTGCGCCTCGTACTCGGGGTAGCTCATGGTGCCTTCCTCCATCACCAGGTGGGGCTGGTGGGGCTCTGGGAGGCAGCGGGGGCTCACAGCCACCCCAGGCCCAGATGCTTTGGGGGGGCCATGCCCAACCTCCCCCAAACCCGCGGCTTTTCCAGGCGCCGGCAGCCCTTACCGCAGGGGTAGAGGATGATCTCCACGTCCCTGTCGTAGCGGTGATGCTCAGCCAGGGTGACGCAGGTGGTGGTGGCGGAGGTGGCCCAGGGGTCGGCGTCGGCACGCAGCGCGTGGGTCGGGCTCTCCAGGCCTGGGGGGGGGGGGGAGACACAGAGGTGGGGGCAGCCCCGGTCGGCTCCGGACCTGGCACGGCCACGGGCCCAAGGACGCCGCTCGCCTGCCAGCGCTGATGGGATTGCCACTGCCGGCGGCCAGGAGCACCCCGTCTGCCCGACACCCCCCGCAGCCTCCATCCATCCATCACGCCTCCGCCGAGGACAGGACGGAGGCTGCTGACTCAGAGCCTGGTGGCAGCGGCCCAGAGCCGTGGCCCTGCCAGGTGTGGGGCGATTTGGGGAGGGGGGGGGGCTCAGCTCGCAGCCCCCGTGCCCCCAGCCCTACCTGCCAGCAAGCAGGGGCCCTTCACCAGCAGCTCGAAGGCGAACTCGTAAGGAAAGGGGTTGCGGGGCTGTCCCCAGAAGACGTCCGTGCTCTCCGCGGGGGCCGCGGGGGCGGGCTGGCTCCGTGCGCCGGGCCCCCCGAAACAGCTGGTGGGGCTGCAAGGGGAGCGGGGTGAGGGCAGCGCCGGGGCCCCCGTGCCTCCCCTGCACCCCCGGCGTCCCCCCCCGGGACGGCAGAGACTCAGGAAGCAGTGAAAATCACCATAGGGCCAACCTGTCGTCACACAAGCTTCCCGGCTCGCTCTCACACTCGGGGGCGGCGGCGACGCGGGGCGCGAGGACCGGGGGGAGGACGAGGCGCAGGGCCCCCCCTGGCAGCGTGGGCAGCTCCTGCGCCGTGCGCAGCGTCACGGCCAGGCTCTCGGCCGGGCCCAGCGAGCCCGTGCTGATGACGAAGGTGGAGCGCTCGGCGTCTTCGTCCAGGACCAGGTGGCCTGGGCAGAGGGGGAGCAGTGAGGAAGAGGAGCATCTCCGCCACCCTCCCGGAGAGGGGACAATGGGATCTCCAGTCCCAAAGACCCCCAGGTATTGGGATGGCCTGGCTGGGGCTCGCCAGCCCTTGGTGCCCCCCCACCTTGCCACGCAAACCCAGCAGCACTCACCGCCGGCACAGCGGCGTGGCCGCCCGGGGCTGGTGCGGCACTCGAGGCAGCAGTCCTGCGCCCGGTGCCGGCTCTGCACCTGGAAGGTGACCCGCCGGCTGCCCGCCGCCGCCTCGAAGCCGGCCACCACCTCCGACTCCTCCAGCGGGTAGATGAAGACGCCTGCGGGCGGGAGAGAGCCCCGAGGCAGAGCCAAGGCAGCGCCCCAAAAAACTCATCCGAGCTGCAGGGCACGCACGATGCCCTTGCGAGGTAAAGGGGCTGGGGACAGGGTGCTCCCCAGCACGGGGGTTTTCAGGGTCCCTGCAACCCCTCTTACCTTCCACGGGCTCCTCGCGGGGGTTGGTGTACACGAGGTGGGCGGCGATGCTCAGGGCGTAGCCGTTGGCACAAGCCTTCACCCTGGAGCTCTTCAGGGGCAGAGCCTCCCAGGAGGAGAGTGCGTACAGACCCGGCATGGTCCCTCAGTGCGGGCTGCCAGGAAGGGGGACACGCTCGTCATCCCCACAGGGGGATGGGACGCATGGACCTGAACCCAAACCTGTGCTCTGGAAATGGGGTCTGGAGCCGAACCTCAGCGCTCTGGAGCCGTGGAGCCCGCAGGCACACAGGACTCCTAGGCACACAGCCGCACGCGTGTCCCCATCTCTCGGCCACCCCAAAGCAGCCTGGCGGCTCTGGGGCCTCCCCAGCCCGTCTCCCCCGCTGGCTGGGAGAGGAGCATCTGCTGCTCCTATCTCCATCCACCCACAGAGGTTACCAGGGCAATTTGTTTAAAAAAAAAAAAAAAGATGCGAGAGAAGCCCGCAGCGTAACTAGGACAAAACAGAGTGCGGTGTTTGCTGGGGGGTTAATAATTAACAACAAGGTCAGCACTGCTCTGAGGAGCGGCACGGAGGGGAAGGCTCTGCAGGGAGGGGACGATGCTCTGCCGCGGGGCAGGGAAGCTTGGCACGGAGGTGCAGGTGTGATGCCGTGGGAGGAGGCTGCTCGGGATGCCTTGCAACCCACAACGCCCCGGAGCAGCATCCCAAACCACTGCCCGGGGTCTGCCCAACGTCTCCTCATCCCCTGCCGCCACCAAGTCTCGTGAAATATTCAGGGCAGCCTGCGTGGCTCTGCACCCCCCCCCCACCGCATGCCCTGCCCGCCCCAAGCATCTGGCACCAAGCAGCCGCGTCCCGCCGCGGGCTTCAGCGCGTGGCAAGGACAAGGCCAGGTAGAAGCAAACCATCTGGTCCCCCCGCCCCGGCGGCCTTCGCCCCAGGAACAGCTCGTGCGGGCATCGGGAACACGAGGCCGGGTGCCCTCGCCCGAAGGGTGCCCCGGTTGGAGCATCCTTGAAGGCAGAGCAGGGCTGAACCTCGGGAACAGAGCTGGGCACGGGGCAGGGAGCCCCCAAGGGGCTGTGTTAGCCACGTGGCTGCATCCCAGGAAAACGAGCCCATCGGGCCAGAGGGGAGCTGAGCGCACCCGGGTTGGCGCCTTGGGGTGGTGCTGGCACGTCCCCATCACCCTGCACTCCTCGCCACCTCCAGCCCCAAGTGCCAGGTGCCCCCGCCTGCTCTCGCATCACACAAGGGGGCACCCTGCCCGCAGCACCCAGCCCGGCTCTGGGGACCTGGACGCCCCCTGCCCAGCTGCCCTGAGCCATTACGGAGGGATTTCACCCCAAAGCCCTTCCATTCGTTCCCAAGGCACCTGGCTCAGCGCTCAGCAACGCGCCTGCTGTTTGCCGTGCCGCCCCCTGGCCGGGGCACGCCGGCTTGTTTACCGGGCTTACAGGAGAAGCTGTCCCGGCTGCTTTTTATCACTCCTCATTGCATTTACACTGCCAGGGTAAACAGGGCCCATCTGGCCCTGCCGCGCTTCCCGCACGCTGCTCTAAGCCCCGAGGTAATGAATAAAACCAGGCCCGCAGGTCCTCGCCCCGGCCTCGGCCTCGGCCCCCGGAGCAGCAAACTGTCCCCGGTGCCAGCGCGGCATCGCCAGCGGGGCCCCGCTCGCCACCTCCAGCACAGCCACCGGCACCTTCACAGCCCCCTCCTCATCCTCCCTGCCCATGGAGCTGCGATGAACACCAAGGCGAGAAGGAGCTCACCCCTCGGTCCGGATAACTTCGTGTCTGCCCTTTCCCCTGCGAGCGGGAGGACTTGTTCCAGGCAGGCTGCTGCTGAAAGCCAGGCGTGCGCGGTGCCCGAGCTCACGGGGCGGCCGTCGGCAGCCGGGAACACCGGCAGAGCTTCCCCTGCTGCACCGACGGCTGCCTGGCCAGGGCCAAGGGGGGTTCAGCCCGGACAGGGGCAAACCCGGTGGAAATTTCCACTGGAGACGAGCGGTGACAGTGGCACACACCTGCGAACGACCGGGATGGGGGGGCTGGGTCCTGAGTCCCTGCGGCAACACCCCACGGAGATCGCATCACCTGCTGCCTGGGGGCACTGCCCCGTGCTTTCCCCTGCCTGCGGGGCAGCCCCGCGTCCCTTAGCCAGGACATGAGGCCCTGGGTGCAGGATCTGTCCCAGCAGAGCCACAGGAGCAGGGGCAGTGCTGCTGCCTTTGGGGCACGCCACGTTGCGGGGAGCCCAGGGCAGTGGGATTTCCCCAGAGGCTGCAAAAGGCAAAGGGCACCACGGGCGGGGGGCTGCCCGGAGCCACGCTCAGCTGGGCTGCCCCCAGCCCTGACCCCCAGCCCTCAGTGCTCTCCTCGCGGCTTTCCCCGCTGGGAAGTCTGAGCGGAGCAGAGCACGGTGCGTGCAGGCACACAGACCGTGTCCAGGACAGACACTGCCCCCTTCAAAGCCCCCTGCCCACCACAGCACACGGTTCCCAGCCACGTTGCTGCTGGCTCAAAGCTCCCTCTTGCCCCCCTCCCCAGCTCTGCCCCCCTCTCTGTCCCGTCCTGCTGCTCTTCCCTCCCCTGAGCCACTAAAACCCCTGGAAAACCGCAGCCCCGTGCCAGGGAACGGGAATTACTTCCCTTCAGGGCACCCCCACAAAAGCATCCCAGCCCCACGGACCCCCCCCCAGCACGGGACGTGCCAGCAGGGCAGCCCTGCAGAAGGCTCCCGCTGCCCCTGCGGCCGCAGGGTGTTTATGGCAGAGCCCGCAGCCCCATTGTTGATGCCCTGGGGCATGGTCCTGCAGTTATTAAAGCCACCGGTGCTGGCTTTAAAGTCCTGGTGGTCTCAGCGCTTTCACGGCCCCGCTGCCTGGTTCCCTTCTAACCCCCACCCCCGCAACCCAGAGCTGCCCCACAAGCAGCTGCGTGAACCCAAAGCACCCCAGTCCCGCTGCCCCAGGCCTTACCTGGAGGACGAGGATGACACAGGGGCTGCGGGCTCAGCACCCCAAGGAGCCGTCTGAAGCCTCTGCCCGGAGTGGGGGGGGGTCTTCCCCTTCGGTGGGGGTCCGCACACCCGGGGCCGAGCGGTGCCGCCGCCGCCCCTCCTGCTGCAGCTCCTGCTCTGGCACCGACTCCTTCACCGCCGCTGCTCCATCCCTCGCTCCCTGTGCCAGCAGCCAGGGCTGCTCCAAGCCCAGCCTCGTTAAAGAGACACGATCCCCGCCACCGTGGCCCCGGGGAGGGCTGGGGGACGCGCTCACGTGTGGCACCGGGGGGTGGGGGGGTCCCAGGGGATGGCCGAGGGGACCAGGCACGGGTGGGTGTCACGGAGCGCTGAAGCAGAGCATCCGCCCCAAACGCGGACACCGCGGGGACCCACGGAGCCTGCACGTGGCACGGGGGGATCCCAGCCCTGAAGAGCAGGAAAAAAGCTGGGGGGGAACTGGGGAGAGCTCAGCCTTTGGGTGAAGAGCACAACAAATAGTCTGCCGGGGAGGGCGCGGGCGGCCAGGAGATGCTGGCACGGGCAGGACGCGTCTGCTGGAAGGGAGATCCTGCTGAGCACAGACTGGGGCGCTGGGAGTCCCCCAGCCACCACCGCCTGAGCAGGACTGGGCAAAAAAACCCAGCAGATTTGGGGCTTATCCCTGCACTGCCTCTTCCAGGCAGCTCCCTCGCCGTGCTGCTATAGATAGAGCTGTGCTGCCGCTGCACTTTTTATAGAGCATGCACGGGGGAGGCACCGTCCTCTCGTGCAGCACCAAACCCACCGTTGCAGCCGCACCAAACCCAGAGCAGAGCCGAGCTGAACGGGCACAGAGCAGGGAGAAGTGGCAGCGGCGGGGCGAGCCGTCCCCGGTCCTCAGCAGCAGGTGATTTCGGAGCAGAGCATCGGCTGGATCTCACTCCCAAACCATCGCAGGCTTCGGGCTCCTCGGCACCGGATTTGGAGGCGGTTGCAGAAGCAGCAAAGGATGAAAACCTCTGTTGGAAGACGCCTTTTGCCGCACGTGGTACCGCAGGGCACGCTTCCTCCTCCCGGCTCGTTACACTGCACTTTAGCCAGCACAATTAGCTGGTGGAGAGGCACTCCGCGGGTCCCCTGGGTGCCTTGAAGAGCGCACTGAGCCGTTCCCTTCCCCTGCGCTGGAGGCTCCAGCACGCCGCCTCCTCTCCCTCTTCTGCACAGCGCTGAAGCGTGCGGCTGCCCTGCTTCCCTGGCGTTTAGGGCTGCAGTGCGAGGGGGCTCACCGTACATTCCCCCGTGCCGGGTGCCACCCCATAACCACACATTCCCCCGTGCCGGGTGCCACCCCAGCGAGCTGCCGCAGGCACAAGGCGCCCTGCAGCGCGCACAAGGCTCCCGCACCCACGGCAAGCACCGCGACCGCTCCAGCGCCGGCAAAAAAAAAAAACAAACCCGCAAGCTTTGATTTTTCTCGGAGATATTGTTTCTAGGCCAAAGCGACGCTAAGAAAAGCTTCCAAACGCGAGCGCTGGGTTGGTGCCACCAGCTGGGGCGACGCGGGGCTCGGGTGCAGCAGAGGCTGTGGGCAGCCCCCGGCGGTACGGCGGGTGGATAAATGCAGCCGTGCCCGGGGTCGGGGATGCAGCGGTGCCTCCCGAGCCGGCCGGCAGCCCCGGGGAGAGGCCGGCTGCCTCCATCCCAGTGCTTGCAGCAGCGTGAGACAACAGCCTGGCGCTCCCTGTTCTGCACAGTCACTGCTCCGCCGCTGCGGCCAGGGAGCAGCCCTCGCTGCGAGGCTGGAAACAGAGCTGAGAGAGCTCGGTGCAGCCGAGCTGGGAGTTGAACCCCACAAGTGTGAGCCGGGGTGGGCCCGGCAGCCCCGCTGGGCACCCGCACGGCCCGGTCCCGCTGCCGGCTGCCCGGGGAGAGCAAACCGAGGGCGAGCCCCAGCCTGGGCATCGCTCCCCAGATCTCCCCGTACCTCGTTGTGGGCTTAACGAGCTGCGTTATCACCCAAAGACAGGGCTGGCAGAGCCCCCCCAGCTGCTCCTAAATCACCGATAAGCCCTGCAAATGTAGGGCTACCCGAGGGACCAGCCCGAAGGCCGAGGGGATGCCGGCTGCGCTCAGCACGCCTGCGGCTCCTCGAGGGGCACAAGCACCCCCCGAGCCGAGCCTCGACCCCCACCCCCCACCCCGGGGGGGCTCGCAGGGACGGATCGGGGCTGCCCCAGCCCCAGCCGGGGGTTCCCGGAGGACACCGGGGGGGCGCAGGGTCGGGCACGGGCGGCTGGGGGCAGCCGAGCTCTGGCGGCGCTGCGGGAAGCGGAACTCGGCGGCGCGGGGGAGGCCCCAAGTGGGAGCGCCGGGGCCTCGGGGCCGGCTCGGGACCGGGGTACCGGGGGTACCGGGCCGGGGGTACCGGGGGGTGCCGGGGGGGAGGTACCGGAGGGGAAGGGAGGGGTATCGGGGGGGAAGGAGAGGGTGCCGGGGGGGTATAGGGGGTACGGGGGGGCGGGGGGGGGGCAGAGCCGCAGCAAACCCCCGGGGATGGGGGACCGGGAACCGGGACGGGGACCGGGGATGGGGACGGGGAGGCCGGTCCTGGGGGGGGGCCGAGGGGTTCCCGGTTTCCATACGGTGCTTCCCCCGCCCCGCCCGGGCGGCTGCTTCCCTCTAGCGGGCAGAGCCCGGCAGGACCGGGGCTGGGGGTGTCGGTACCGGGAGGGGCTTCCCGGGAGTGCCGGTACCGGGGGGGGAGCAGCCCAGTACCGGGGGGGGGGGGGGGGGGGGGTCAGCCCGGTGCCTCCCGGTGCCGCCCGGTTCCCGGAGCAGCCCCCCCGGCCCCCCTCGCTGGCCGCAGCCCCGATGGGGCGAGGCGAGCCCGGGCCTGCCCCGCAGCGAGGGCCCCGAGCAGGAAGCAGAGAAAAGGGAACTCGGCCCCGATCTGCCCTGAATTTTTCCTTCCTCCCCCCCCTCCCGCAGGGTGAGGCCCGCTGAGGCACGGCCATGGGGAGGCCCAGGAAGGAGTCCGGCAGCACCGCGTCCCCTCGGCCGGCGGCGGCCCCCAAGACGTCCCCCGCCGCCCCGCCGCCGTCCGCCTCGGCCGCCCGTGCCCCCAGCAGCCGCTCCAGGAGCACGCCGGTTGCCGGACGGAGCCAGGAGGCAAAGCCCAGCTCGTCCCAGCCGAAATCCACAGCGGCGTCCCGCGGGGCACGAGGCGATGCCGGGGAGCAGCTTGGAGCGGCCGGCAGGGGCTCCTCCACCAGCGCGAGGAAGACGACGGACGCCAAAGGAGCTTCGGGCCAGGCCAAGGCTGAGCCGTGCCCCAGCAAGGCCCCGTGCCGGTTCCCGGCCCCCCTGGAGAGCCAGGACATCACCCGGGTGGAGAAGGAGACGCGGGGCCAGCGCAACAACCCCAAGTGGTACGAGTGGAGGGAGAACCGCATCACGGCCTCCGTGGCGCCCCGCATCGCCGGCAGCAAGTTCGCCAACGGGAGGACGGACAAGGTGCCCCAGTCGTACCTGAAGGCGGTGGTGAGCCCCGGCCCCACCGTGCAGACGCCGGCCATGTCGTGGGGCATCCGCAACGAGAAGGCGGCCGTGCGGGCCTACGAGCAGCTCAAGTCGCAGGAGGTGGGCCGGCCGGTGCGGGTGGAGGACTGCGGCCTCTTCATCCACAAGGAGAAGACGTGGATCGCCGCCAGCCCCGACGGCGTCGTCACCGAGGCGGACACGGGGAAGCCGCTGGGGCTGCTGGAGGTGAAGTGTCCCTACAAGCACCGCAACAAGACGGTGCGGGAGGCCTGCAAGGACAGGGACTTCTGCCTGCGGGTGGACGGCGACTCCTACGCGCTGAAGCGGGACCACGACTACTTCACCCAGGTGCAGTGCCAGCTGGCGGCCGCCGGCCTGCAGCGGGCTGACTTCGTGGTGCACACCAAGAAGGAGACGGCTGTGGCCCCCGTGGAGTTCGACGATGAGTTCTGGGGGCAGACGGTGCCCAAGCTGGAGAAGTTCTACACCGAGGCGGTGATCCCCCACCTGGAGGGGGAGGCCGGCGGCTCTGTCTGGGCCAAGGAGGAGTAGATGCCCGTCCTTGCTCTCCAGGATGCTTGCTTGGCTTTGGGTTGGCGGCGCAAACCCAGCTTGGGCCCCTAGAATAGAAGCTGCACCTGAGTTTTCTGCTGTTCCTCGACCACTCACTGCCTCTGCCCCAAGGCTGCTGCATCAGGATGGAAGAATCTGCACCAGCAGGGCCTGCTTCGATAAGGGGCCCACCAGTAATGACTTCACCTGCCCAACGAAGGAGAAAAGTCCTAGAGCCAGTCCAGCATGGCCCCGTGCTCCTCACTGCCCGCCAGTTCAAGCCCACAGCACTCTGATGGAAGCCAGCACACACCGATCGCATCTGCGGGGAACGCCTGTGATCCCTCTGCACTGGAATAACGGACTCATTTTGTGGGGAAAACTGGATCCTTCAGCACCTACACTACTGTCAGGACTAAACCTTAATTCTTCTCTGGAATGGAAACGGAGTCACAGGGGGGTTGGTAGAGCCCGAGAGCAAAGCAAAGCTCTTGAGCTAAATCACGTTGTGCCTTAGCCGTAGCAGCAGGGGCACAGGAACACCGTTCCTCCTGAGCCACCAGCCCTGCTGGCCCTGGAGCCATCCCAGGGTGCTAAGGAGAGGGGGCATTGGCTGCAGGATGGGGAAGATGGTGCCTGTCGAGGAGGTGGCCTCCACAGTGGCGCGGCTCTAGAAGAAATTCATGTGACACACTCCATGTACCGCAGCAGGGCAGGGAGGTGAGCATCACCCCTTTGCAGCATGGCTCGCTCTGTTAAATAAAACCAGTGTTGGATCGCATCTTCTCTGTTGTTTGTGCAGCTGGGGGGGTTACCTGGATGGGGGGCAAGCTGGGCTGGGTGGTGCACATGTGGAAACGTTCAAGTTTGGCCGGACAGCCCCTGGCCAGCGGTGCCCAGCTCCCCGTCTGGGCTGGGAGCTCACGGTTTGTGTCTCAGGGCAGCTCCCCATGCACTGAGCCAGCCTGGAGGTGCCAGCCCATGGGGCTCCCCCAGTCGCACCCCAAAATTCACCAAGGGAAGTGAGAAATATGCCCAAACCACCCCTGTTATGGCAAAAGTACTTTATTATATACATACGACTCCAGCCACACTCCACAGGGCAAGGACCAGAATTTTGCTATTTTACATATCCATACAAAGTAACTATAAAAACATAAAGCACTTTTGGGGCCCAGGCTTTCCACAGGAGGAGAGGCACAGGGACGAGCCTGGGGGTTGCTGGGTGGCGGGGGGCTGCCCCCCACCCTCCCCCAGCCATGGTCCCACAGTAACCAGATGTGCAAGTAGGAAAGAACCCAGTTAGGAGAAATAGTGATGGGACTGGCAAGTCGGGGCTGTCCCGGGCCAGGGGCCAGGCCAGGTGTCACCGGGACAGCAGTGGGGTCTGTGTCCCCCCCTGGAAAGTGCAGAAGGCACGTGGGCCAGGCTCTTTGGAGGGGCTGCGAGGAGGAGGAGGTGGGATTCAGACCGTCAGTGCACGCGGGGCCCCAGAGCACACACACACCGCTCACAGAGGAAGGAGGGTGATGGGGAAAAGCCTTCCTTCCACTCTGAAACTTGAAGGAGGCCTGGAGCGGGCAGGCCCCGTGCCTCCGGAGCAGCAGTTGCATAGCAGAAGGGGCTTAGGGCCCACTCTTGACAAGATATCAGACTTCACTCTACGTGTCCAGGAAAAAAAAGAAAAAAAAAAGAAAAAAAAAACCCAACAATTTCTCTGCAGGAGGGAGCCCTTGGAAGCAAGGCCCTCCTGCACCCGGGTTGCATCAGACCCAGGGCTCAGCATCCAGCCGCTGCTTAAGCCAATGCTTCACCTGCAGGCAGGAGATGGCCACAGGGTACAAGGTTCAATTATTTTAAACTGGAAAACATGAAATCCAACCAAACCTCCCCTGCTCCCCCCCTTCCCTAGGGCTCCCGAGCCCTACCAGTTTTGAGGGTAACTGTTCAGGTCTCCTACCACAAATCCCACATCCCTTTCAGACAGGAGACTTCAGTGCAACTGGAGAATCTGAACCAAGGACGACTCCTCAGCAAGAACAACTTGTCTAACAATCTACTCAGACTATCTTGGGGCCTTGTGCACAGCAACCAAAATCAGGAGCACCACCGGACAGGAGTAGGGCCTCCCCTGCGCAGCCTACAAGGCTGATGAGCCAGAGGTGGGACACCAAATCCCCAAGGAAAGAGCAGCCCAGTCTGCTTCAGGTGTTGGCAGGAGCAATGTTCCTTCCCTCCCCTCCCAGAGAGCACGCCGCGTGGAAGAAGCCTGTCTGGGCTGCATCTGTGTGCTGGAAGAGGATTTGGGTCACTGACGCTTTGCCATTGCAGCCCACCCCGAGGTCCAAGGCAAGGACAACGGTGAGGGAAAAAGGAGGAAGGGGAGTCACATCTCGGGATAAGTGTAAGCTTCCACCACACCACAGGGAAACTATTTGGACTAGGTTCTCCTCGGCTGGCCTGGGGGAAAGGCACTGAGCCAGGTTTGTGCAAGGACAGAGATGTTTCTGAGCGACCTAGTGCATGGCTCTTCTCCCCCCACACCTCTGGGGTAACCGAGCTCCGTGGTCAGCCACCCCCAGGGAGGACGGCAGCTCCCAGGAGGCAGAAGAGCAAGGGGGACAGCCCAGCACCGCGGCCCAGCCCTTCCCCTGCCATTACTGTGCATTGATTGTCTAGCCAGACTGAGCTACAGCCTTCGGTTTAACAAGGGGCCCCCCAGCCTCCCTGCTCTGGAAGAGCCTCAGTCACAGAACCGCTTGCGGGGCACCGTCCGAGCTCGGTTCGAGCGGCGGATCTCCTGCTTGGCGTCGCGACATCGCTGGCAGATGAAAACCTCAGGCACGTTGGATTTGCGGATCTTGGCACAAGAGAGGTGGATCCAGGTGGCACACTCGTTACATTCGATCATGGGCCTCCCCGCGAAGGGCTTCAGGCAGAAGCAGGTGATCAGATCCCAGGCGTCGTCGTCTGGTCGGGGAGAGACGGACACCGCTCAGAACCCACCTCACCAGCCCCCCGGCTGCAGCCTCAGCAGCCCCCCAGGGGAAAAGCCTCCAAGGGCACAGCACCACCTCTAAAGCTTCTAAAGACGGTTCCACCCGCGTGGAGCAGGAGAGCCCCCACTTACCTTCTGCTTTGGTGTTGGGAGCTGCTGCAAATTCAACTGCTGAAGTTGCAAAGGGGAAAAAGAAAAAAAAGACTGGATCAGCAAGGCAACCTTACACCCCACTCCCCGTTTCAGGTCTGTACCACTTGCTGTACTAAAGAGAGTCTCCAAAGCTCCCCGCCCTCTGCTCTGCAGCTCTCCCAGGTCCCTACGACTTTCCCTGAAGCCCCTCGCCAGGAGAGGCCGGGACCACCTGCAAGCTCTCCCTGCAGCCCATGTGGGAAGCTCTGGCCAAGGGAGGGACAATATCTGGCACCGACCGCAGCACAACGCCGCTCCCCGGACACTCACCGCTAAGCTGAGAGCTCCCTCTGCTTGTATCTTCCCCTTCGCTTTGGTCCAAGGTACTACAAGAACTGGGGCTCTTCCTCCCTCCAGAGCACTGGTCGAGCTCCTTTAGCTGCGGATCGTCTCCTGCTGGCTTCTCCGCCCCCTGCGCTCCGTGCAGCCAGTCCTTCTCCTCCTTCAGGGGCTCCTCCAGAGGGGCGCTGGGCTGGGGGTCCCCGGCCGGGTCGATGGGGGGCTCCGAGAACGGCTCTTTCACGGGAGGCGCCTGTCCCTCCAGCACAGCCGGCTCCTTCACCCGGTCCTGGTCTAGCACCAAGCTTTTCCCAGCGCTCGGCGGCACCTTCTTCTCCACCTCCTGCTCCAAAACGAGTTTCTTCGCTGGCGGTTTCTTCCTCTTGGTCTGCTGGGGCCGGATGTCATAGAAGCCGGCGGGGAAGGCAGGGCAGTCCGCGAGCAGGCTGCTGTCCACAGCCCCCTTGGCCACGGCGTTCCTGCTCCTCCTGTCGTCCGCCAGGAGCTGGCAGTCGGAGGAGTGCGAGGAGGCCCAGCTATCGCTGTCCTGCGTGCTCCCCGTGCTGTTCTGGGGGCTCATGCTGCCGCCGTGGGTCCAGGGCTCGTTCTGCAAGAAGGGGAGAGGCAGGGCTAGCATGAGAGACCCCAGCGCAGACATTCGGGGCAAGGAGAAAGGGACCGGGGACGGAGAGTGACCCTCCCCTGCCTCCAGCAGAGGATCAGGAGCTGGGTCTGTAATGGCCGGGCACCCGGAGGAAGGAGTCTCCCTGCGGAGGAACGCCCCGCAAGCCCACTCACCTCCTCGGGGTAGGGGATGTAGCCCGCGTAAGCCAAAACGAAGGTGCAGAACTGGTTGAAATCCTCCACGGTTCTCTGCCGTTTCTGCAGCGGCTGCGACAAACGACACTTGTTGGTGACGCTCCCCACCCCGACCGAGCGCCACGGCCAGCCCGGCACGAAACGTCGGGGTCGCCTCAACCCCCATCCTTCCCCTGAACCCCATCCTAAATCCAGCTCGGCGGCGACACCCCCTTCCTAAAATCCCGCTTACGGCAGGGGCGCACCCACAGCCGGCAGCAACCCCACAGCGCGGCGTTGACTCAACGCCCCGGGATCCCCGCCCCGGGACCGGGACCGGCCGGGGTCAGCCGCGGGGGGAGCGCCCCGGGACCCCCCCGGGACCCCCCCGAGACCACCGGGAGGGCTCCGGGGGGACAAAGTCTGGGAGATAAAACTCCGGGGAGCCGCCCTCCGCTGCGGCGAGGGACCCGCGGGAAGGGCTGCCCGGTGCCCCCGGTTCCCCCCCCGGTGCTCCCGGTGCCGGGCGGGCCCCCCGGGGGCTGTAGGGGGGAGGTTTTTGGGGTCTCCCCCCCCCCCCCCCAAGCACACACCTCCCCGCACCGGGGGTACCGGCAGCGCGGCGCGTGGCCCCGGCCCCGCCTGCGGATGGGGAACGGCGGCACCCGGCCGGGAACCGGCGCCCCCCCCCCCCCCGAACCCCTCCCGGTGCCCGGTGCGGGCTGCGCGGCCCCCCCCCTCGGAGCCCCCCCCTCGCCCCCCGTCCCCTCCCCGCCCGGGGTCCCCGCCGACACCTGATCGCTCCCAAGATGGCGCCCGCGCTCCCGGGCTGCCCGGGCCGGCCGCCCCCCGCCCCGCCGGGAGCCGGGCTCTGCCCCCCCCCCTCCCCGTACCCCGAATCCCCCCCGCACCCCCCCTCCCCACCCACACCCCCTCGTGTGTCCCCCCCCCCGGCACACGGCTGCGGGGCACGGCCGCGGACACGCGGGGTCACCCCCGCCCCGGGGCGCCGCCGCGCCGCCACCCCCCCGCCCTGCAGCACGCCGGGACCCCCCCCAGATACCCCCCCGCAGCCCCCCACACCCCACAGACCCCCCCCCACAATCCCCACGCCCCCCCCTCACCCCCCCCCACGGCCACGCCGGGATGGCGCCCACGCACCGCCCCTCAGCACCCCCCGCGCGGAGCCCCCCCCCCCCGGCCCGGGGCCGGTCCCCCCGCGCGCCCCCCCCCCCCCCGGTCCCGGTTGCTCCCCGCTCACCTCCTCGGGCCCCGGGGAGCCGGGGCTGGGCACGGGGCTGCTCCCCGCCGAGCTTGGCCGGCCGCGGGGGCACGGCCGGTCCCCGCCGGTGCTCATAACGCCCGCGGGCGCGGCTGGGCCGGCGGGCAGCGGAGCGGTGCGGAGCCGGAGCGGTGCGGAGCCGGGCCGGTTCCCTCTCCCCCCCCCACCACCCACCCCCTTCTTTCGGTGCCCGCCGCCGGTCGGAGCGAGGCCGCCAGCACCGCCCCGGCCGCAGGGGCGGGCCCACCTGGTGGCGGCGGGGAAGGCGGAGGCGGCGCCTCGCTGCCGGCCCCACCGGGATGGAGCGGCCGGCCCCCCCCCGGGGGTCCCCCCCCTCCCCGCTCCTCCACTCCGCCCCGCCTCGCCTCCAGCCCCCGCTGCCCGCAAACCGCAGCCGGATCCCCGGGCTGGTGCCGATAGTGGAACCCCTCCGTGCCCCCCCCCTCCCCCGGGGCTTGAGGCTGGCAGCGAGCCCCCCCCCCCCCCAGCCCCTAAAACAAAAAAACCCCCAAGGACGGGCGGGAGGCCGACGGGTAGCGTCCTGCTTTTATTTACACCGCGACCCCCGCGCTGGGGGGGGCCCGCTGGCACCCCGCTGCGTGGCACCCCTGTGGGGTACGCGGGTGCGAGGGCAGCGCACCCCCGGGGGGGTACACAGGCGAGCCCCGGGGGGGGGACAGGCGAAGCGAACCCTCGCCCCCGGTGCTTCCAGGGGCCGAGGAAGAGGCTGGGGACACTTGTAGCAGCAAAGGCCTCGCTTCCCGCCCGGGCAGCAGAGGGGACGGGAGCGTACGAGAGCTGGGGAGAGAAACACCACGTGGGAAGCTGACCAGTGCGCTCCAGTTAAACAGAAAAGAAAGGAAAAGGCAGTGGGGGTAAGCGAAGAAAGAACAGCTCCTCTCCTGCCCTTGCGAGCACGGAGTTACAACCAGGGTGGGGGGACACCTCCTTTCCTCATCCCAGCGGAGCAGCAGCTCCAGGCACGGCCCAGGCCTGGAGCACGGAGCAGGCAGCGCCCACGAGGAGCGGCGCCCGCGGCTCCCGGTCCCTCGCTGTCCTTGCACGGGCGGCCAGGCGGAAGGGCAGAGCGGGGGCCGCCCGCGCCCGGGAGGGGAGAGAGCAGTTCGGGTGGCAGTTGGATGGCGTGGCTGGGGTCCGTGCCACCTCCTCGGCGCTCCGCCAGGCTCGGCGCGGCCGGAGGCTGCAGCGCCCGAAGCCTCGTGCTCCAGCCTCCTCGGGCAGTCTGGGCCCCCGCCTCCCTTATAGGAAACCCTCCTTCCGGAACTGCTCCTTCAGGATGTCTCTGTACTGGTCGAAGCCGCCCTCGATGCGGGTGACAGTGGCGTTCTCGCACACCCACAGCTCCTGGCACACCAGGCGGATGAAGCACTCATCGTGGGACACCAGAATTATACCGCCCTGCGAACACACGAGGAGAGAAAAGGAACTGAGCGGGCCACAAAGCGGGGCTCTGGGGGCAGGGGAACCCGCACGTGGGCCTCTGTGCCCTTCCAGCCAGCGCACGGGACTTCAGGTTTCCACCTGCACTGGGGAAAGGCACGGTGCTTCACAGGCAGCCACGAATTCCAGCCTGGCCTAAGGGCTTTCCTGTCTTCAGCTGGGATGGACAGATCTGGCACGGAGGAGGCACGTGCACAGCAAAGTGCTCAGCTTCCCTTCCCTGAGGGCGAGCGCAGGGTTTGCCACTGGCTCTCTGGACCTCTGACAAACTTTGAGGACGGAAATTCTAGTTGGAGGCAACGACAGCCAAAAGGTGACGGGACAAGGCCCCGAGTAACCTCATTTTTCTGTTGTAGGGAAAATGACCTAACCTGGGCAAGTACGGAACAGCAAGAACCAGGTTTATTACAGCGGTACCTGGAGGCTGAGCTCCGAGCCACAAAAACCTGCCCGAGGAACAGCCACGAGGGCCCCAAGGCAGGGCTGGGCGCTGCAAGCAGCGGCGTGGGAGCGGTCACGGCCCGTAGGTGGCTGGCTAAGATGGGGGACAAGCCGTGCTCTGGCTCGCTGCTGCTTCTCTCAGCCAAAGTCAACAAGTGAAACAAGCCACCAGGACAGACAGCTAAGGCAGAAATGTGACCGACTTCCCACCACATCTCCTGGACTTGAAACCACCACTGGAATTTTACGGTCCGCTTCTGGCTGAAATACTGAGTCACCCAAGCTGGAGGATGCAGGAAGTGTTAGAAAAATGGGAGATCTCGCCTGCGGAGCCTTACCCGGAACTTATTGAGTGCCTTTGCTAGTGCCTCGATGGTCTCCATGTCCAGGTGATTTGTCGGCTCATCCAGGATGTAGAAGTTTGGACTGGAAGAGAAGACAGCTCTGAGCACTGCGCCCGAACAGGCTCAGGCTGAGCCCGCGCCCCTGCGCACTGCCGGGACCTCCGCGCAGGGAGGAGTCCAGGCTACGGTTTTAGCCACGTAAAGCCACAGCCACCGGCACTGCATGACCCCAGGGTCTGTGCTGCCCAGCTCCGGGGACACCCCCTGAGCTCAAAGCAGCAGGAGAAAGCCGCCTGCCTGCCTCCTCCCCCGCGGTCCCCAGCAGGCAACGATCTCCCTCCCCGATCTCCTCTCCCTTCCTCTCGGTGAAGCGGGCCCCAGGGACGCAGCCCTGCAAAAGCTTCCAGCATCTGGGAGGGAATTACCAGGACATTGTCATCTGCGCAAAGGCCACTCGACTCTTCTGACCTCCAGACAGGCTGGCCACGGGGCGCACGGCCAGCTCCCCCGAGACGCCGTAGCTCCCCAGCTGATGCCGGTACTCCTCCTCCGCCTTCCCTGCGGGAGCACGGCACAACACAGCTATGGCACACGAGGACCCCGGGACCTCGGCGCCAGCTGGCGCCTCCTGCACTGTCCTTGGCCCGCATCAAGGCCGGGCAGCCGAGGAATTTGGCAGCTGCTCGGAGGCAGTGCCCGAGCAGAGGGTTTGCGTGGAAAAGCTGACTGACACAATCAGGGCAGGGGCCACGCAGCGCGGCGGGTTGTGACCGGCTCCGAGTGATGCTGCCCCCAACTCCTCGTGGCCAAGTCACATTAACGTCATGTCACATCGCGGAGAGGGGAGCCGGGGGGTTTGGGAGGTGGCGAAAAGGAGGGCCAGGTGCTTGTCCTGGTGGCAGGGAAGCCACAGCAAAGCGGGATCAGCTACCTCTGAAACACGGCTACAGCAGAGCACCAGCGTGAGATCTGCTGGCCACAGAGCTCGCGGCAGGCTGGCTACCCCTGCACAACCGGCTCGGCTACTCAAGGCTGCTGTCCTGAACTCACGCTTGACGTGAAGAGAACCCAGGGCAGAAGGCATCCCCTGAGCACTGAGGTGACGGGGCCTCCTGCCCAGGGACCACCGCCACAGAACAAATCAATCTGCCTGGCAGGGGAGATTCAAGCGGCCCAGAGCTCCTCGGATCTCCAAAACCCACCTGGGAACTTCCTTGCCAGCAGCTCTACAGCACTGATGTTCAAGTCCAGCTGATCCACGTGGTGCTGGCTGAAATAGCCGATCTTCAGGTTTCTGCAGCACGAGGAGAGAGATGGGGAACTGGCACCGGGCGCTGTAACCGCAGCGCTCCCAGCTGCAGCTACAGGAAGGGGGCACAAGAGGGGGCGTGCAGCTCCCATCCTCATCACCGCGGCAGCCGTCACCCCAAAGCACAGCCCAGGAGCCCTCCAGCTGCACCATTCCTCCCAGTCCCCCGCCCCTTCCTACCAGGTACCTGTGAGCATGTCTGATCCCTCTGACTGGTGCCAGCTCCCCCATTAAGATCTTTAGCATGGTCGACTTGCCAGCTCCGTTCTCCCCAACCTAGAGAAGCAGCAGCAGCATTGGAGAACATGAAACCCACGAAGGTACCTCGGAGAGGGGGGCAGTGATCAGGGAATTCAGCTCTCTTGGATGATCACGCAGTGGAGGGGGCAGGATGAGCGCCAAACCAGTGGCTCCAGCCACCTGGAAGCTGCGTTTCTATCGCTGGGGAGCTGCACGCGTAGCACTGCTGGAGCGTGTTCCCTCCCCAACCCTTGAGCCCGAGGATTACTTGGTCCCAGCCTCATTTGGAGATCTCCAGGGAGGAATATTTCATCCAAAATTCAACTGGGCAAGGACCTGAGCAGCCTGATCTGACATGGAAGCTGGCCCCGCTTCAAGCGGGGAGTTGGAGCGGGGACAGCCACGGCCCCTCGCAGCCACCCTTACTCGGCAGTCCCACGTACCACACAGATCCGGGACTCCAGGTCGGCAGAGACAGAGAGGGAACGGAAGATGTAGTGACTTGGCTCGTAACAGAAGTCTACTTCATCTAGCTGCAGGATGGGGGGGGAGAACTTCTCAAAGCCATCGGGGAACCTGGGAAGGCAGGAAGAGGTGAGAGCTGGCCAGGTACTTCAGAGACCCTGCTCCCAGCCCCCCTGGGACAACCACTGCACGTGGCAGAGGGGGCTCCCGACCATGCGGGCCTCTGTGAGGGACGGTCACGAGGAGGGGACGCAGCCTTGGCCCCAGAGGGAGCCCAGCCCAACCGTGGGGGCCCACCCAGACTCCGTGCCAGAGGAGGAGCAGTGGTTATCCCAGGAGGAGCTCAGGTCGGAAGGGGAGCCAGGCCCCTTCCAAGCAAGGGGACACTTACTTCATCATCACCTCGGACTCCTTGTCCACAGGTTTCAGCTCTGGCCTGCAAGAGGGAAGATGTGTAACTGAGGAGCCTTGCACTGTCCCCACACCAGCAGCCCAGTTCTGCGAAGCCTTATCCTAGGCAAAGTCTCTGGACCAGAGACAGAGCGCCCGAAGTCCAAGCCACCCCCATCCCTCCAGATACACAGTGCCTCCCAGCTCCCTGGGGACCACCTGGGAACACCCAGTTCTTCCCATGAACACCTCCCCTCCCCACCTCCAGAGAGCAGCAGGGCAGGCACTCACAGCTTCTCCAACAGCTTGAGCTTGCTCTGTACTTGGGACGCCCGGTTCGCGTTATACCGAAAGCGGTCAATGAAAACCTACAAGTGGCAAAAAAGGATCAGAGAACCCCCGGGCTCATTCAGGCACAGCCACCCCGCTGCTGCTGAGCCTTCTGCAACAACAGAGCCACAGCCACAGGTCTTCGCAAGACTGAACAGCAATGAAAACTCCAAGAGCAGAGATTACTGGATGCAGGGCAGCCCGGGAGGCTTGCTAGAAGCACGGGGAAAGGGGCAAGGCTGGAAGAAGTGTCCAAACCCTACTGGTGTCTCCCAGTACCTGGATATGCTCGCGGTATTGCTGCTGCGCTTCGTACTCTCTTTGCTGGTTCTTCAGTCGCTCCTCCTTGGTCTTCATGAAGTTCTCGAAGTCCCCCCGGTAGGCGTC